>NC_034203.2:933750-1245000 GCF_002021735.2 Oncorhynchus kisutch | reverse complement strand
CAGTCCAAACTCTTTGGTCCTTTTTTAAAAACCTTCCGTATGTCAAATATTGTGTGTCAAACTTGGAAAATAAATACATGTGACTGGATGACAACATAATGATTTGTTTCCAACATTAGGGCTGTTTTCCTAAAGAAGTTAAATATGCTTTGTTTTGTTTCCTTGCCATGATACAAATTAGTATTGCGATACTGGTATCATCCTGGCCCTAACCAAGAGTGTGTTTTTAAATTAATATAATGCTTTTAGCAATACATTAAATTGAGATCATGTCACCAATATCTGGATTTTATGGAATTTCTCCAGAATCTTTTCATTGTTGACAAAAGGGGATCTTGTGTCATGTCCCAGAGTTAAATGTTAAACAAATCTATGCCAATATCCATATCCATAAGTCATATTCCTTTCCTTTTGCTTTTTTTTTGCCGGGTGGGGGGGGGGGGGGGGGGGGGCTCTGTTTGTAGGTCCTGCGGGAGTCCAAAGCACTGGTGCGAAACACAAACCGGGCCGCCCTGGAGCAGGCCAATGAACGTGAGTGCGAGGCGCTGAAGAGAGTGTGGGGCTCTTCGCAAGGGGTGGACTCCATCCTCAAATACCTGCAGAAGAAGATTGATGAGTTTTAAGGAAAGCACGTATTCCCCCTACGTTCCCAAATAACCAGAAAAACATGGCACTAGCAGTGCATGGCGTTCAATCTGTAGCCTCTCAATATCCCACCATCCCTCTTGCATGTATGAGAGTACAGTGCATTCGGAAAGTATTCAGACCCCTTGACCTTTTCCACGTTTTGTTACGTTACAACCTTATTCTAAAATACATCGATTTAAAAATAAAAAAATCCTCAATCTACAAACAATACCCCATAACCACAAAGCAAAAACTAGTTTAGACATTTTTGCACATTTATTACAAATAAACTACTGAAATATCCCATTTACGTAAGTATTCAGACCCTTTACTCAGTACTTTCCAGATGTGATGCTTGGAATTCAGGCCAAAGAGTTAAACCTTGGTTTCATCAGACCATAGAATATTGTTTCTCATGGTCTGAGAGTCTAGGTGCCTTTTAGCAAACTCCATAGCAGGCTGTCGTGTGCCTTTTACTGAGGAGTGGCTTCTGTCTGGCCACTCTACCATAAAGGTCTGATTGGTGGAGTAGTGCAGTGATGGCTGTCCTTCTGAAAGGTTCTCCCAGCTTCACAGAGGAACTGTGGAGCTCTGTCAGTGAACATTGTGTTCTTGGTCACCTCCCTGACCAAGGCCCTTCTCTCCCGATTGCTCAGGTTGGCCGGGTGGCCAGCTTTAGGAAGAGTCTTGGTGGTTCCAAACTTCTTCCATTTAAGAATGATGGCGGCCACTATGTTCTTGGACCTTCAATGGGTTCTCTGCTTCTCCGAGCTAGAGGCGTCACTACAGACCCTGGTTTGATTCCAGGCTATATCACAACTGGCTGTGATTGGGAGTCTCATAGGGCAGCGCACAATTGGTCCAGGTTTGGCCGGGGTAGGCAGACATTGTAAATAAGAATGTATTCTTAACTGACTTGCCTAGTTAAATAAAATAAAAAAAATGCTGCAGAAATGTTTTGGTACCCTTCCCCTAATCTGTGCCTAGACACAATCCTGTCTCTGAGCTCAACGGACAATTCCTTCGACCTCATGGCTTGGCTTTTGCTCTGACATGCACTGTCAACTGTAGGACCTTTTATATAGACGGGTGTGCCTTTCCAAATCATGTCCAATCGAGTGAACTTACAACCGGTGGACTCCAAGTTGAAGAAACATCTCAAGGATTATCAATGGAAACGGGATGCACCTGAGCTCAATTGAGTCTCATAGCAAAAGGTCTGAATACTTATGTAAATCCGATTTTTATTTTGAATAAATGTAAACATTTCTAAACCTGTTTTTGCTTCGTCATTATGGGGTATTGTCGATTGCTGAGAAACATTTTATTTAATCAATTTTTAGAATAAGGCTGTAACAAAATGTGGAAAGTCAAGGGGTCTAAATATTTTCAGAAGGAACTGTATGTAATGAATTGTATGTGCACACATTGAAGGGGACCAGCTAAAAATAACATTTGTAGACGTTCCTGCTAGACCTTTAAATCCCGCCTTCCTAGCATCCTGATAACCTTGTGTTGACCCTTTACCCAATAACCCTGACTTACGAAATACAATTTCCCATGCTGCATTACAGGTTCAACTAAATTGAAGGGATTGGAGGAGGAGAAGACATTGAATACACAATGTGTCTTACATAGCAGGGTATCTGTCCTACTCAGCTCGGGATTGATTTGGGTTGGATGTTGTATCAACATGGATCAGCATTTATTTATGACGTAACGAAAGAGCAAATGTAAACATTCAACAAAAACCCAAGCGACTTCCATTGTGGAGCTTTGCACTAACATGTGATGCTCTGAACTCAATTAAGCTGTGTTGGAACTAACTCTTGGGAAAACAGTGTAGCCCAGTGGATTGATGGCTTATTGGATTCTCTACATTAACTTTTTTCTTTAGACTCCTGTAAGACTTTCCATACAAAACAGGACTTATTGCTATTAAGTTGAATAGCGCCTAGGATTCAATCAAAGGCCCGTTGTTGATAAGCGTAGAGCACTTCACTTTTGAAGGTAATTTACGCCTGAGCGATCTTCGAACGTCAGGGAAGTTTGTCAACAGTGTAGTGCCTTAACAACACGCCTTTTAATTGAATCCGGTCCAAAGTCTGTCTCAGACGAACTTTTAAAGCTCTCGACTGTATTTAGGTTTGTCTAACTGATATAGTCTCTAGATATTTCACCCAGGTAGTCTTTTTATTTATCTTATTTGGCTTTGGGGACGGTATGTGCTACCAAACAGTTTCTATGGTAAATTATTTTGTTTTAAGTTAAGACTTTTATTAGAATATTATAATTAAATATTCTGCAGCTTCTGAATTATTCCTTCCATGAAACATGCCCGCAAGGGAGAGACAATTACAAGATTCTAATGCAATATTTGTATGCAGTTGTGATGAGGCTAGGATACACATTAAGGCTCTAGCTAAGCTCCAAAGCAGTGCCTTGTCCTTTACTTATTTTTCCATGACTTCACAAATTGTGGGTTCTGATCTGACGCGATTATCAGTGAGAATAGCCTAATGTTATTGCAGTGAAATCGGGCCAATGCAGTGTGATGTGATAGTTTATGAAAATTATCCAAAAAAAGGCCCATGCTAAGACATGTTTAATAAATACATCAGGGAAAACATGTCATTTCTCAGTACCATGAATATAGTACCATAACTACATCAGGCACATGACCCTGATGTAGTTGTTAAACATGTCTTGGCATGTGAGCCTTTTGGATAGTTAATATTCATGGTACTGATTTTAAAATGGTGGAAAATGTAATTATTTATATTGTCTGAAAGTATATGAAGTATTTAAATATTTAAAGTGCAGCTGGTTTGGACAAAGTAGTTTGTTTTTGAGTCATTGCTCATGGTTTGTAATTGCTGTTACTTCACATTTAAAAAAAAATATATCTTCTTGGGTCAGTCTCACTATCCACGTCAGAATTCAGTTTTGGCATTCATACATACTGTGCACTCCAAGGGTAATCAGACCTTGACTTTCTCCACATTTGTTACATTACAGCCTTGTTCTAAAATGCATTTAAAAGTCCCCCCCAATCTACACACCTCATAATGAAAAAGCAAAAACAGGTTTAGAATTTCTTAATTTATTACAAATAAACATAATTCACATTTACATAAGTATTCAGACTGTTGAAGCACCTTTGGCAGCGTTTACAACCTTGAGTCTTGGTTCTGACGCTACTAGCTTGGCACACCTGTATTTGGGGAGTTTCTCCCATTCTTCTCTGCAGATCCTCAAGCTCTTGTCAGGTTGGATGGGGAGTGTCGATGCACAACCATTTTGGGGCGGCAGGGTAGCCTAGTGGTTAGAGCGGTGGACTAGTAACCGGAAGGTTGCAAGTTCAAACCCCCGAGCTGACAAGGTACAAATCTGTCGTTCTGCCCCTGAACAGGCAGTTAACCCACTGTTCCTAGGCCGTCATTGAAAATAAGAATTTGTTCAATACCGGGCCACTCAAGGACATTGAGACTTGTCATGAAGCCACTCCTGCGTTGTCTTGGCTGGGTGCTTGAGGTGTTTGTCCTGTTAGAAGGTGAACCTGCTGGTCACTGACAGAGCTCCAGAGTTCCTCTGTGGAGATGGGAAGATCTTCCAGAACGACAACCATCTCAGCAGCACTCCACCAATCAGGCCTTTATGGTAGAGTGGCCCGATAGAACCACTCAGTAAAAGGCACGACAGCCCACTTGGAGTTTGCCAAAAGGCACTTAAAGGACTCTGATCATGATAAATATCATATTCTCTGGTCTGATGAAACCAAGAATGAATACTTTGGCCTGAATGCACCATCCCTACGGTGAAGCATAGTGGTGGCAGCATCATGCTGTGGGGATGTTTTTCAGCTTTAGGAAGAGTCTTGGTGGTTCCAAACTTCATTTAAGAATGATTTTTTGGTACCCTTCCACAGATCTGTGACTTGACACAATCCTTCCTGTCTCTGGCCTCTACGGACCATTCCTTTGACCTTATGGCTTGGTTTTTGCTCTGACATGCACTGTCAACTGTGGGACCTTATATAGACATGTTTGTGCCTTTCCAAATCATGTTGAATCAATTGAATTTACCACAGGTGGGCACCAATCAAGTTGTAGAAACTTCTCAAGGATGATCAATGGAAACAGGATGCACCTGTGCTCAATTTCGAGTCTCGTAGCAAAGGGTCTGAATATTTGTCCTTTACTCCTTTTAATACATTTGCAAACATTTCTAAAAAAACTGTTTTTGCTTTGTCTCATTATGGGGTATTGTGTGTAGATTGAGGAAGAACAATGTATTTCATCAATTTGAGAATAAGGCTGTAAAGTAACAAAATGTGGAAAAAGTCAAGGGGTCTGAATACTTTCCGAATGCACTGTAGAGGTATCCGATTGTTACCACTGCACATTTCATTCACATTACAGATTAAGGGCTGGATAACATTTAAAGAGACTTGTTTTTTTTTTTGTCTTTGACCTATACCCTCTCCAGGAAAGATGCAATCTGCCCCCAAATATTGTGCCTGATAAGCATGTCATCTCCTTGTTTTATCTTGTTTCATTAAACATTTGTATCACTGAAGGCTGATTAGAAATATTAGCAGCCATTTAACACTTGGACCAGAGTAGCTTAGTTAATGTATACATAAGATCACCCATACTGCACCTCCTCAACCCAAAGTTTTAAGCATTTTTCTTGTTGACAAAA
This sequence comes from Oncorhynchus kisutch, assembly GCF_002021735.2. Taxonomy (NCBI): domain Eukaryota; kingdom Metazoa; phylum Chordata; class Actinopteri; order Salmoniformes; family Salmonidae; genus Oncorhynchus; species Oncorhynchus kisutch. The sequence continues at coordinate 1,239,669 of NC_034203.2, read as the reverse complement.
AGTGCAAGAGATTATTTAAACAATGTGTCTTATGTTAACACAGCATGATGCCAAGAGGCTTGTCTAGTCACACAGAATTCACTCTGTTGAAATTGACCCTATTTTGGTACAGCAGCAAAATATTTTACTAAGTCTGAATTGTATAACCCTCACCCTTCCAATTTTTCAGGCTGAAGAACTACAGTATGTACTGTGTGAACTGCCTTTAGACTGAAATCCTGGTACAGTATTTTTGCATACAGTACAAGGGACCTATTTTGTTGTACAGTAAGTATAATATTTACTATCTGTAAAGTTGTTTTTATATAGATGCTGAAATCTATACTCGCTATGAAAATAAACTGTTAGAACTTGTTAATCCCTTTTATTGTGTGTTAGTCGGAGTTGGGGTCAGTCTTTTCAGGACATATCTACCATAAACATAACAAGCAATTCTCTACTCCTTAATTGAATTTCAATTTAATCCCTTAATTTAATTTACTCTAGTGTTGGTGTCTGCAGTGGTCTTGTTTCCTAAAATGTATATTATACTATGAGTACTTCAGTGGGATTCAATTGTTTTATTCAAGATGAGAGGAAAAAGATCACGTAAATGACTTTTTAAATTTAAAAAAATATGGAGAACTCCATTTTGTGAACTGTTTTGGACAATACCTTCTCCAAACGTATAAAACGAATCTGAAAACAAGTCATCATGGGAGCCTGTTCCCATGTGCAGCAGGTTTTTGAAGAGGATGAGATTATAAAAGTTCTTGCCTCCCTTGTGGAACCTGTGTTCTGTGTCTCCAGGAAACGAGACTGTCCCTGAAGCTGTGCGCAATCAGAGACAGCCAGCATGTGAATTTGGGCTCGTCAAAGTACCGCCTAAGACCAGAGTAAATGAGTATATATTTAAGACTTGATTTTTGAAAAATATATTTCATATAAGTGAATTTCCAAACACTGAACAAAACCAAAAGAGCAATTTTTGGTGCAATACAGTTGACAAGCTTAATTCAGAGACGAGCTTTATTCAGAGACCACAAATGTTATCAAGTCGTAGACTGCTGTCCCTAGACTGTGCGGCTTTGCAGGTTCGAACTCTGTAGGACGCTGTCAATGATGACCTGGGACTTTGCTAAATGTCTTCACTAAATCAGATAATTAAGATGGTGTTTTAGGGGTCAAGTGTATAAATTTGCACTCATTGTACTATCGGTATTGTTCTCCCTTTTCGGACAACTTTTTTTGTCTCACCAAAATTGAATTACAAATACTGCCTTTTGTTTGACGGATACATTCAGATATGTTGCAGAACGTGAACTTACCCCAGTTCCTTCAGCAGTGAGTAGATGTCTTCGGGCAGCAGCAGGGCTTGGCTCACTGGTGTTTGGGGCTCTGGATAGACATGTCGAAAGGAAGCTGGCTGCTGACTAAACAACAAACATCACCAGCTTTCTGCATGAGAGAAGCATTAAACAAGGGAGAAGTTATTGTTTCTGGCTGTGTTGGCAAAATCACTACATATCCCATCCAGCCAAGCGGGGAGAGGTGGCCCGTTTTCACTGTTCCAAAACCAGTTAGAAACATCCAGCTAACCCTACGCCAGTGACACCGGTGGATCTCAAAACTGAACTTGGATCCGCGTTAAGTAGCAATGATATCCTTCGCCACCGTTGTTTTATGCCACTACATATTGCTCGAACTAGTCATGACTTCAACAAAACAATAACTAATTTTCAAGTTTCTTTACAGCGAATTTCTTAGTTACATGATTGTATAACGAGCAAAGGAGTTTAAGTTGAGGGTGCAGTATTTAAGTAGTTTGGCAATGAGCTTGCCCTTTTAGCCAGGGACAGGATATAGCTGGGCGCACATGCACCCTGGACTAATTCACGACAAACTCGTTTTTATGCTCTGATATCAGGAACTTGTGGCAAAGTTCAATCAAACAATTCAGAGGCAAACTAATACATAAGATGATAACTATTTAACGAATCAATATACAATCCTGAAATCAGCTGCAACTGTCAAGAGTAAAGATGTTTGAGTGAACCTGGGTCCTGAAAATGTATGCTGAAGTTGCTTCCGGCACGGTAGACTCTTTAGACTCAACTCTATTACTGTTCTCAGTTTCGGGGTGGGAATGTTTTTTTGCAGAATTCACAACTTGCTACACTTGTGAAAAACAAGTTTTGGTTTATTTCATAACCATTTATGAGTTATGACATTTTTTTCATAGTCTTATGTTTGGAGTGCTCCATGTGAGCAATGAGTGAGTCTTCTTCTTTGGGATTTGGTTGTCTGAGCGCATCCAATTTTTAGGTGCATACACCACCACCTATCGTACTGGTGTGTGAGGCCATTCACAGCCGATCTGCATTACATTATTTGATACGATACTCGTCTAAATTCTAACATAACCTCTACCCACATCTCAACATTCTAAACTCTGGAACTTCGACCCACATCTGAATAGACTAAAACCAACCTCAGCCTGCCAGTGACTTGGATTACAGGGCACACGCCACCGTGCCCGGCCAACCGAGAGACCTCCAAAAACGGAAACCTTCGAGCATGTCTGGTTTCTCTGTCTTGTTAAAACTTGGGGCTGCAATCTCGTTAACAGGATCGATATGACAACAGCCAGTGAAAGTGCAGGGCGCCAAATTTAAAACAGAAATCTCATAATTAAAATTCCTCAAACATACATGTATCTTATACCGTTTTAAAGGTAATATTGTTGTTAATCCCACCAGTGTACGATTTCAAATAGGCTTTACAGCGAAAGCACCACAAACGATTATGTTAGGTCACCACCAAGCCACAGAAAAACAGACATTTTTCCAGCCAAAGACGAGTCACAAAAAGCACAACTAGAGAAATGAATCACTAACCTTTGATCTTCATCAGATGACACTCATAGGACTTCATGTTACACAATAGATGTATGTTTTGTTTGATAAAGTTCATATTTATGTAAAGAAAATCTGAGTTTACATTGGCGTGTTACGTTCACTAGTTCCAAAAACATCCAGTGATTTTGAATAGCCACATCAATTTTACAGAAATATTGATAAATACAAGTGTTCCACATGGAATTATAGATATACCTCTCAATGCAACCGCTGTGTCAGATTTCGGAAAAAGCAAACCATGCAATCTGAGAATGGCCCTAAGAAAAGAAAAAATAATTATCCGCCATGTTGGATTCAACATAAATCAGAACATTATAAATATTCCCTTACCTTTGATGATCTTCATCAGAATGCACTCCCAGGAATCCTAATTCCACAAATGTTTGATTTGTTCGATAATGTCCATTATTTATGTCCAAGTAGCTACTTTGGTTAGGGCGTTTAGTACACAAATCCAAAGGCTCGTGCAGGTCGTCGGACGAAAAGTTCAAAAAGTTATATTACAGGTCGTAGAAACATTTCATACTAAGTATAGAATCAATCTTTAGGATGTTTTTATCATTAATCTTCAATAACGTTGCAACAGGAGAATTCCATTGTCTGTAGAAAAGCCATGGAACGCAGGTCGGTCTCATGTGAAATGCGCGTGACCAGGACCTGGCTCTCTGCCAGACCACTGACTCAAAGAGCTCTCATCCGGCCCTACACCACAGTAGAAGCCTCATTACATTTTCTAAAAGACGGTTGACATCTAGTGAAAGCCCTAGGAAGTGCAACAACTAATATCCCACTGTGTATTCGATAGGTGCTGAGTCCAAAAACGACAAACCTCAGATTTCCCACTTCGTTTGGTTTTTGCCTGCCATATGAGTTCTGTTATACTCACTGACATCATTCAAACAGTTTTAGAAACTTGAGTTTTTTCTATCCAAATGTACTAATAATATGCATATATTAGCAACTGTGACTGAGGAGCAGGCCGTTTACTCTTGGCACCTTATTCATCCAAGCTCCTCAACTGCCCCTGCAGCCATATGAAATTAATGTTGAGGGAGCTTGTGCGCCTGAGCATGCACAGAAGTACCTGGCCTGCAGCGCTCGTGGGACATTTAAGCCATGAACAACGCCTGACAGGCAACCCCGTCTTCCAGGCTGCATGCTGCCCTCAAGTCCAGAGCCAATCTGATGCAAGGAACGAGCAGATCGCCAAGAAGGTACGTTTCCATTAGGGTTGTGACTGTTAACGACAAGAATGCGTTTGTCAATTAATCTTGCAATATTTAACTGCTATTTAACAGACCTTTTATGTTATTGCTTTGGAGGGATAAGTATCACTTTGGATGAAATGAAAATAGACAAATTGACCTCCAGTGGATATTGTGACTGTAATCTGAATACATTTTAATAGGACTGGCCTCTACTGTCTTAGGTTATAACATGGTCTATACGAAATTAAACTAATTTGAAAAATGTTCAGCATTTATCATTCAAATGTCCAAAATATTTGGATTTCTTCCAGGCTGAACTTGGGTTACCTTAAATCACACACATCTTTAATCTAATATTCTAGCTATATCCAAACTTGTTTAGGCATTTTAGGAAAATGAGAAAATGGCAAGAGGAAAAAACTAAGTACCAAAACACGTGAAGAAGCGAAAGGAGAGGGTTTCAAAGGTGAAAGGCAAATGAGTGGATCCAGAAATCAGGGATACTATCCCTAAACATGAACTTTAACCCAGTAACTCTGAACTGATGGACATGGTCCTATGCCCTGGGTTGTTCTGAACACAGCACACGCACTCATGACTCCTATGCACACATGGAACCCAAACCGGATGCGCGTGTGCACTATCGTGCATACTTTTATTTTGTCCCCCCACACCAAACATGATCACGACACGCAGGTTAAAATATCAAAACAAACTCTGAAAACCAATTACATTAATTTGGGGACAGGTCGAAAAGCATCTAACATGTATGGCAATTTAGCTAGTTAACTTGCACTTGCCGGCTAATTTGTCCTGGGATATAAACATTGAGTTGTTATTTTACCTGAAATGCACAAGGTCCGCTACTCCGACAATTGATCTACACATAAAACAGCCAACTGAAACGTTTCAAGTCATCTCTCCTCCCAGGCTTTTTCATCTTTGAACCTATGGTGATTGACATCTACACTTTCATAGCATAACCTTGACAACCGGCAAAACATTTTCTTTCAATCACCCCACGTGGGTATAACCAATGAGATGGCACGTGGGTACCCGCTTCTAGAAACCAATGAGGAGATGGGAGAGGCAGGACTTGCAGCGCGATCTGCGTCAAATAGGAATGACTTCTATTTTAGCCCTTGGCATCGCAGATGCTTGTTGGCGCGCGCGAGTAGTGTGGGTGCAAAAATTAAATAACATGGATTCCTAAATGTATTTTGCGACACTCGCGCACGCAACGTGTCCAGTCTAGTCAGCATGTAACAGTAATATTGTATTTTATACATTTGTTGGTAATGTTGGCAATAGAACAAGCTTTCATATGATGCCCACCTGTCCCAGACTGGATTTATAAGGCACCGTTTTTCGATTGCGAAAATAACAGTAATTGTGATGCAGGGTCGTTGCCCAAACAAAACAACTGCATGTGTGCTTGCTCTATTTCAACGGCACAGCTAGGAGAGTTCAAAAAAGCACCAAATAGTTGAAGACTCAAGTAATTTCAATCCACTTTTATGACTTAGGAATTGTGCACACTTGAGGTGTGTGTCCCACTTGGAGACACCAGTTAGTACTCTCACTCAAACCCTTAATTATTTTCTTATGTTTCACCTACCCTACATTTTACAGGAATATTTTTATGTTACTGAATGTATCTAGAGTATTTTCTAATTTCGTTATCAACAAATGTGTCATGTGAACTGTTGTCTGCATTTTTGGTCCAATAATTTCCCCATAATCTCAAAACTGTTCCCTTTCAATTGCTACCATGGTTATGCATTTTCATGTAGCCTTATCCATATAGGCCCATTCCCACGAGTGTAAAGAGGTTAAGGGCTCTTCTATGTAGTTACTGCAACAGCTTGCTGGCAGGTGCTCCTGATGTCCTGTGCTAAAATTAGCTGTATGTACACCAAAATAACCACATGGAAATTGTGTATTGCAGCCAGTCATCTTTTATTTATTTTAAGGTATGGAAACTATTAAACAAGAAAATACTTAATGTTAATACATTTAACTTTAAAAAAACATTTATCTGCAAACCTTTTGCCTGCATTTGAATTGAAGACATGGAATCGAAGAAGTGCAAGTGACAGGTTGCATACAGTAGCTTGACATTACGTACTGGAATTTTGTCATGTTTACAACTTTAGATTTGAAGATGGAACACTCATTGTTAACATACTTTGTAGTGCACACACTGCTGTGAATAGAACATGTTATATACTATAAGCACACAAATGACAGTTATTCATTTTTAAACATGTACAGAATTTGAATCTTTACTTGTTCATATATTTCCAAAAACATTTTCAATTGCTATTACCACTTGTATATTCTGATGGAAATCCTCACCATACAGAGGCTTCGAGTGTCATGGTGCATCTTATCTACATAATGCTCTGTCAGACCCAGTATACACTCAGGTTGTACAACTACTGTTGGGCTAGATTCTATCATTAGCGAAACCAACATCCGCATAGCGGTCATTTTGGTGGTGGTGTGGCGTTAGAGCTGTCAAACCCACAAGCGGCTCCGTGTGTTACCTTATCGCGGACATGTTTTCTCCCCAATTTTCATGGTGTCCTGCGAAACACAACCCAACCGCACTGCTTCTTGACACAATGGCCACTTAACCCGGAAGCCAGCCGCACCAACGTGTCAGAGGAAACACCATACACCTGGCGACCGTGTCAGCGTGCCCAGCCAACCACAGGAGTCGCTAGTGCGCGATGGGACAAGGGCATCCCTGCTGGCTAAACCCTCCCCTAATCCGGATGACGCTGGGCCAATTGTGCACCGCCCCATGCATTAGCCCCTGTCAATATTTCTATAATTGATAGCCTACATTTTCTACCGCGGTAGGGATAATAAGAAAAGGAGTGGTTGGTGACACAAAAGCAGCCGCTCACAGATTTGTCATGTTATACACTATGCGGATGTTGGCCAATGAGGGTTTACGCTCGATCTGATTGAATTGAGGCCTTTATTTTTGTGCAGACAAACTGTTGTATCAAAACAGTTGTACAACTTGAATGTGTTCCAGGCCTTGAGTTAGTTTGGTAAGCCTTAGTGGAGACCCTCTATGTAGTTACCAGGGAGCATCCCAGACCTGCCAGTCCTTTGCACCGTGCCGTACACCCAACCCCCATCAATGGGCTGCACGCTGTGGATGATGTCACCGTCCCGAAACGACACCTCATCCGTGTCTTGGCTCACGTAATCGTAGAGGGCTCTGTACACACTCTGTGGCAAGATAGCACCAAGGTGAGACAACAGCTACATCCCAAATGGCACTTTATTCCCTAATATTGCACTACTTTTGACCAAAGTAGTTCACTAAATAGGGAAAAGGGTGCCAATTGGGGACTCTACCCAGTCGGGGTGCAAAAACACATCAACTGAAACAGTAGGCCGTTTGACCAGACTCACACTATTGGGGCCAACACAACCTGTACTGGGCTGGCTTGGACATTTTATTTTCATATGAACCTTTCCAGCATGGTTCCAGCAACTATTGTTTATGCGTAATCATGCTTGCCCAGTACAGTTTGGTCTGGCTCATCAAGTGTGAAAGGATATTTATTAGGATGCATGATGCTGATTTCTATTGTCAAGAGCAAACAATCTTTGTATCCCTGATGCCTGTCACAGACTTGATTGATTGCTAGATAAATGACTACTATATTAATAAATAGATTAATTCACCTGCAGAGACCGTAAGGAGTGCATACTGGTCTGGTGCATGTAGCTGTGCCCCTGGATGTGTCCACTGGGGTAGTACGCGCCTGGCAGCACAGGAGCTGCAAAGACACACCGCAGACAGTCTGTTACAGTACAGACACTTGGTTCAGTTGTTGCCTAAACACGGGGCTGACTCCATTATCCAGCAGCATGCTAAGACTAACCCAATATTGATGGCTATCTAACTGTTGGCTGCTGCTGCGGCTACAAATATCAAGGAAACTTGTTTGTTACTGTGATTCATCATGAACAATTTGAACCCGAGACAACTTAAAAATGTGGTATGGTTGAAGGGCTCCCTTGTAAAAGAGACCTTGGACTCAATGGGATTCCACCCTGCATGAATAAAGATTAAATATAAAGTTACTCAGGATTATGACCTCATCATAAATAGCAGGCCAACTTCCTGCTTACAGAAAAAAGAAAGAAACAACCTCTCAAGACCCAGACATCAAAAATAAAATGTCTATACAAGATTAAAACCCACCTACGATGACACCAGGCCTCCGGGCCATCTCCACTATGTACTGGTGCACACCCTTGTGCCCTGTATTTTCAGTTCGGACGTTTTGACGCAGCTGGCCACGCACAAGGTAAGGTGCATGAACACCATGTGTGACTCCTTGTGGGCCCATCACCTCAACGTCCTTGTGGTATTTCACCTGCGAGAGACACAGACAAGTTTACATGCTATCAGTGTATTCTGAGGATACATTAACCAGGGTTAATTTCATTTTTTTTAATGGTATAATAGGAAACCATTTCAATTACTATGTGAAACACAGTCAGATTATGCATCAGCTAAATATGCACATTTTGTTTTTAGGAAACACTGACAAATGTGTGGATCCAGACAACATATTTCCTAAGTAAACTAACTTTTGTGCATGTGGGTAAAAAAAAAAAAAATCTTATACACATGTTATACACCTACATACATCGCCTCCAGAAGGCATTCATACCCCTTGACCTTTTCCACATTTGGTTGTGTTTCTGGTGATTTCTTTTGTTGTCACTAGCAATGACCAACAACCATCTTGACAGATCTTGAATAATTTTAAGAATAATGTGCAAAGCTCTGACTTACCCAGAAAGACTCAAAGCTGTAATCATTGCCAAAGGTGATTCTAACGTATTGACTCACAGGTGTGAGTTCTTACGTAAATGAGATATTTCTGTATTTTTTGCAAAAATGCCTAAATACATGTTTTCCCTTAGTCATTATGGGGTATTGTGTGTAGATGGGAGGGATAAATGTAAACCCTTTTGAAATCTGGCTGTAACACAATAAAATGTGGCATATGTCAAGGGGTATGAATACTTTCTGAAGGCACTGTACGTATAGCTCCCAACTAATTTCCTCCCTCCGGTGGATGGGCAAAGAGACACTTGAACCTACATTACTGATCTGATCCTGGGCTCGTCGTAGTCTCTGCAGCTCAGGAGTGTCCAGCACAAATTTGAAGCCTCGTCCTTTGCTCTCCTCAAAGTCTTTCTTGTACTTCACCTGCAGATTGGGGAGAGCTTGAGCGGTTAGCTGTAAAATGTATGCAACCAAGCAGTATACAGTTACTATACTCTTGGATGGAAAGTCAATTATAAGGTATTCTATCAAACAATGACAGTGCAACACCCCTTGTCTCTAACTCCATCCCAGTCCATAAGCATACTTGGTAACAAGTATTTTCCAAAATCTTTGGGTTAACGCACTTCAGATTGTAACAAGCCTAGGCAAAGGCCATTAATTATACTATTATTCAACCAAGCAGTCTCCAAAATCAATGCCGAGAGAGACTATGGCCGTAATTCAACCCGAACACGCTTTGTTGTCCTAAATCTAGAAAAGCACGAATACATGCTGTCCATTTACTGTAATTTATGTACATTTCCGTAGTCCTTTACACTCGTATACAGGTTGACAATGGCAGATTTGGGCACTGATAAGCGCCTAAATTGGAACGCAGTGGCTGTCCTAAGTAACACCCTATAAATTACCTCAGAGCTCAGGCTCTGCCCTTCACAGCGCTGTATGGGTTTTGACTGACAGCTGTAAACAACAATAATGATCCTGTGATTGGCGGGGATGCAGGGTTGTTTTTCAAACTAAACAACTAGGCTAAAAGTTTGTTCCTGTAGTTCCTCAATGGCACAGCTAGGAGAGCTCCAAAAAGCACCTTATAAACTCAGCAAAAAAAAGAAACGTCCCTTTTTCAGGACCCTGTCTTTCAAAGATAATTCGTAAAAATCCAAATAACTTAACAGATCTTCATTGTAAAGGGTTTAAACACTGTTTCCCATGCTTGTTCAATGAACCATAAACAATTAATACACATGCACCTGTGGAATGGTTAAGACACTAACAGCTTACAGACGGTAGGCAATTAAGGTCACAGTTATGAAAACCTAGGACACTAAAGAGGCCTTTATACTGACTCTGAAAAACACCAAAAGAAAGATGCCCAGGGTCCCTGCTCATCTGCGTGAACGTGCCTTAGGCATGCTGCAAGGAGGCATGAGGACTGCAGATGTGGCCAGGGCAATAAATTGCAATGTCCGTAATGTGAGATGCCTAAGACAGCTCTACAGGGAGACAGGACGGACCAGTGATCGGAGGGCAATGAGGACGTTTCTTTTTTTAATGAGTTTAGTAGAAGACTCTTGTGCATTGAAATGGCTTAGGAACTGTGCACATTTTGGAGAGGTGTGTGGCCACTTTGAGATACCAGTTAGTCCTCTCACCCAAACCCTTGTCATTTTGTCTTATGCTGCACCCATATTCTTATCATGTTACAGAATGTAAACAGAGTATTTTCAGATTTTGTCAAAAAGTACAGTAAATGTCAAATACACATCAAATCAACATTGCAATTTTTGGATTCAGTCGTGTCAGGTGAACTGTTGTGTCCTCAACAATCTCCAAAGTGTTCCCTTTCAATTGCTAGCAAGCATTTCATATTTCTTCTGTAAACAAACATTTTAATTCAGCCCTAGGCCAATTCCCACAAGGGTAAAGGGTTGAATGGGAATTATATCAAAGTACATCTCCAGAGAAAGTGCTCCATCAGAGCATGCCTTCTCCCTACACAGCGCACCATGCCCCCCAGTACATGGAAACAAATGTCAAAACGGAAATGGGCATTTTGACTCTTAAATGAATTATATACTGAACAAAAATATAAAACGCAACATGTAGAGTGTTGGTCCCATGTTCCATGAGCTGAAATAAAACATCCCAGAAATGTTCCATATCCACAGAAAGCCTATTTCTCAAAAAATGTTATGCACAAATTTGTTTACATCCATGTTAATGAGCGTTACTCCTTTGCCAAGATAATCTATCCACTTGACAAGTGTGGCATAGCACGAAGCTGATTAAATAGAATGATCATTATACAGATGCACCTTGTGCTGGAGACAATAAAAGCCTACTCTAAAATGTGCAGTTTTGTCACACAACATATTGCCACGTCTGAAGGTTTGAAGGAGCGTGCAATTGGCATGCTGACTGCAGGAATGTCCACCACTGCTGCTGCCAGTGAATTTAATGTTAAACTCTCTACCATAAGCAGCCTCCAAAGTCGTTTTAGAAAATTTGGCAGTACGTTTAACTGGCCTCACAACCGCAGACCACCGTGTAACCACGCCAGCCCCGGACCTCCACATCCCGGCTTCTTCGCCTGTGGGATGTCTGAGACCAGCCACCCGGACAGCTGATGAAATTTCTGTCTGTAATAAAACCCCTTTGGGGGGAAAAAATGAATTGATTGGCTGGCTCCCCAGTGGATGGGCCTATGCCCTTCCAGGCCCACCCATGGCTGCGGCCCTGTACTCTAAAATTGATTAAATTGTTATTTTCCTCATCAATCTACACACAATACCCCTAAATGACAAAGTAAAAACGTATTTTTAAACAAATTTATAAAACTGAAACATCACATATACATACGTATTCAAACCCTTTACTCAGTACTTTGTTGAAGCACCTTTGGCAGTGGTTATGTTGACGCAACAAGCTTGGCACACCGGTATTTGGGGAGTTTCTCCCATTCTTCTCTACAGATCCTCTCAAACTCTGTCAGCCAGTAAAATATGCTGAGAAGGATTATCACCACAGCAAGCAAGGTACTTGGAGTCAAACAGACAGGCTTGGATGGGATCTTTAAGGTCAGGGCCCTCAACAAGGCTCACAAAATTATTTTAGACCCAAGCCACCCCCTGTACCAGGACGTTGAACTACACCCCTCTGGGTGCAGGTATAGGGCACCCCCGGCAGGAAAAACCGAACTAGACAATAATTTGTGTCAGGTGTGATATCCCTCCTTAACAGCTCAGGCTAATGTTCCTATCGACCCAATAATAACATCAGGCTCTTTCTATTGGTATGTAACTTATGAAATGTTGTATTGTCAATTTGTTTTCTGCGGTATTTAAACAGCACTTTAAATGTGTATATGATACTGCAACAAAATTTCCCCATCGGGACAATAAAGTAGGTAAGTAAGTAAGGTCGGATGGAGAGCGTCATGGCACAGCTATTTTCAGGTCTCTCCAGAGACGTTTGATTGGGTTCAAGTCCAGGCTATGGCTGGGCCACTTAAGGACATTCGGAGACTTGTCCCAAAGCCACTCCTACGTTGTCTTGGCTGTGTGCTTAGGGTCATTGTCCTGTTGAAAGGGGAACCTTTTCCCTAGTCTGAGGTCCTGAGCAGGTTTTCATCAAGGATCTCTGTAATTTGCGCCGTTCATCTTTCCCTCGATCCCGACTAGTCTCCCATTCCGTGCTGCTGAAAAACATCCCCACAGCATGATGTGCCATCACCTTGCTTCACCTTCGGGATGGTGCCAGGTTTCCTCCAGACGTGACGCTTGGCATTCAGGCCAAGGAGTTCAATTTTGGTTTCATCAGACCAGAGAATCTAGTTTCTCATGGTCAGAGTCTTTAGGTGCCTTTTGGTAAACTGTCATGTGTCTCTACGACCTCATGGCCTGGTTTTTGCTCTGACATGCACTGTCAACTGTGGGACCTTACATAGACAGGTGTGTTCCTTTCCAAATTATATCCAGTCAATTGAATTTACCACAGGTGGACTCCAACTTGTAGAAACATCTTGAGCATGATCAATGGAAACAGGATGCACCTGAACTCAATTTCCAGTCTTATAGCAAGGGTCTGAATACTTATGTAAATACAGTGTTACGTTTTTTTTCTTTTTCTAAAAACCTGGTTTTCACATTGTCATTATGGGGTATTATGTGTAGTTTTAATCCATTTTAGAATAAGGCTGTAACATAACAAAATGTGGAAAAATACAAGGGGTCTGAATACTTTCCCAATGCACTGTATATACCAATTTATTCTGGAAGAATATAACTTAAATGCCTCATGAGCTTAGTAGAATTATCATACCCCATCAAAACCCCCAAATATAAGCTTGTTTTAAGCCATTCTTTGAAAACAATGTATATTTAAACAAATACTGTATAGCCTCAACACATTGTTAAAACTATAATGTTGATGTCATGGATGGTCAGTCTGAGCATCCATAGCTCTGTCTATACATTTGAGAGTGGTTACATTGCTCCAGGCTTATCTCTCAGCTGTTTACCAAAAGAGTGGCAGATTGCGCCTTTAACCTGAGGGTATTTAAAGGGCATTGTCCCCTAGACAGATTCAATAGATACACAAGTCAACCTTATTGATTAAATGCTCTGTTAGTCAGAATCCAGCACCCGATGCACTAAATATGTTGCTTGACACTGTTACATAAAGCGCTGTCTCCATAGAAGGGACGGGAAACCTTCCATGTAAAATATCTAGAGGTCAGCTTTTGTCAAGCATAGTGGAAGTGTGTCTTGAGTAGGGAATAGTGCCAGGAACCCTCAAGAGTGAGATGGCAGCACAAAGTGCATGGGCAGGTGGAGAAGCCAGGGGGATCCTTCAGCAGCCAGCAGAGTTGAGCGCTAGCTCATTCCCCCTCATCCTGGGCTGTTTTCAAATTGGAAGCAAACGGAACAGGACCTACCTGCATTTTTCCAATAAGAAATGCTTGTTTACCTTTTGTTGCAACCCATTAAGCTACAGTGTGCACCAATGAATACACCCCCATAACGTCACACCTTGTTACATGTGCAGGCAAATTAAACTGCGTAGTTTCACTCCCCTCCATTCAATCCACTCCACGACTATATTGAATTAATATATTGATTGAAAAACAACTATGGTCATAATTGTTTTTGATCATCATATTTTTTGGCAAACAGATTTTAAATGTAAAAGGGAATAATGATGGTTCAAAAGGCAAAGGTGTGTATACTGCATACCTGACTCTGAAGCTCACTTTGCTGTCTCAGTCGAAGGTTCTCAGGAGTATCTGCAACAATGGTGAATGACTGCTTTGGATAGTGCCTGCAAGGATGTTATATGTTTACTATATCTTTAAATCTTATCAGAGTTGCCACAACTGAATTTACTTCAAAATTAAAGTGATTCGATTGTATTTTATTCTATAAGGACAGTGGGAATGAGTGAATCCGTGCACTGTTTTCAGCTCCCACACAAGTGATTTTAGCCTAACAAAGCGACAGAGGAAGACCATGTTGGTTGAAACATCATTTGCCATTTATCATTAAAAAGCTCTGTAAAGTTTCACTTGTGGGAGCAACAAACCGTTTGCAGACAACACTAGTTCCTTAATCTGGGTCTGGGAAACCGACTTTAGGGTAAACCAATTACACCTGTAATATTTACCAACAACATTATTCAAATGACCGGAATAGAACACACGTATTCAAACTACAATACAGCACAAAAGTACGTAGAGGGTTTCTCACAGACAGCAGTTGGTGAAAATTCAGTAGGGAAATAGCATTTGGAGGCTAAGGGAACAACACGACTCACGAATTACAGTAGGGCTTCTTTTCATAGCCTTTGTAGTTCTTCATGTTGAGGGTCATCCTGCAGACCTCACAGTGGAAACATCCTTTGTGCCAATACTGCATAAGAGTGTCAATACAAAGGCAAAACCATCAGATATCTCAAAAAAAATAAGACACCCATTAGTACGTTCATCAGAGGTAGTCCTAAAATGACAAACAACAACAGACAGTTCAGGTCTCACCTTATCCAGGCAGTTGACTTTCTCTGTGGCATAAACAATTTTCCCACAGCGCGCACAATGAGGATTCATATTCACCAAATTAGTCTGACTTCAAAACTCAAAAGATAATAAGGAGTACTAACACAGTAAACACAGGCTGTGTAGCAGTGTGGGTGTTGACTCTTGGAGGATTATCAAAGCACTGCCTCGGTAGGGAGGGAGGTGGACATAATAACATTTCCCCCCTGCCTAGACTACCTCTGAATCACACTGCCCAGACCTGCCCAATTTCATGATGTACAATGATTCAGGTCGGACTACATGCCTATACATAAAAAATTAAAAAATATACAAATAGTATACTGTAAAAATTTAAATACAATAAAAATGGCCTATTCTGTACTTTCGCCTCCTTCATTAGGTACTTACTCAACCCCATATTCATATTTGCCTTCAAAAAATGTATATATTTTCATATCTTACTTTTCGTTCAAACATAGTACATTGACGCATTACACTAAAATGGGTCTCAAAGACATGTCATCCATGTAAATAAATAAAACAGTTTATTTCCTCATCTCAAAGAAGTTATATTCAGTACATGTGTGATTTCAAATGACAGCGCAAAGCAGAAGTCAAAACATATTGAAGTACAAAAAAAACTATAGATGTTTTTTGTTGGTGCTTTGAATCCTCACATAGCAGTTCAGAGGCTGGATGGCATGCTTTGGGTGGAGCTAAGGCACATGACAGACATGAGAGGATGGCCCTTCCCCCTGCTCCTCTCCCTGTCCTGTTCACAGATCTGAAGGAACTGGACAGGTAAAAGCAATATGGCCCAACAATATGCAATGTGGATTTTTTCACTATATTGCCTTCATCTATCCAGGCTTTTCAGATCACATTGAAGTGGATAGTAGCTAGGAAAAGGGACTAGGAGCCAGAAAGTGATTTCAAGATGGCCGTCCTTGGCGGAGTCAGCTCTTGGCCTGCTTCCTTTTCAGCACCAGCTCAGCCAAAAGTTTGTAACGTATCATACACTCCTCCTGAAAAATAAGTAGGGGAAAAGGTTATAGGTCCGTCACCATCCAAAATTATCATGTTTACCATCTCAACTATTCATGACAATTTAAGTTGTTCTTTCCATGTTAATTCTACCTAACTACCGCTAACAAATTATCTCATCAAAATTTGTCTTGAAATTAGACATAACACCACAGACAATATAGATTATATAGATAGATCAACTGTACACACACGACAAAAACTGGGGTCGACCAAATGTTTTGACACACCCTGCAATATTGCATTGTGGGGGACCAGCTCTCACCTTGCTCTTCCCGGGCACCACCTTGGCAATCCTGTCCCAGCGTTCCGTGGTGCCTCGCGGGTACTGCTGCAGGGCCAGCTCCAGAAGCTTCTGCTGGTTCTGGGTCCAGACGTCGTCAGCCACCGCGGCCTTCTCCTTGGAGGGTTGTGGGACCGAGGTGGTGGGCGGACTCTGCTCCTCCTCGCTGTCCTCGGTGGCAACTGTGGGGTCGAAGTCCCTCTGTCTGCGCCCCTTGGCTTTCTCCTCGCCCCCCACCCCTCCACCCCCAGTCTTTCTGCCTCTCCTCCTGACACCTCCTGCTTGAATGCCCTCTCCTTCATCCCCTCCTCCACTGGGCTCCATCCACTCTGCTGTGGCTGCTGCCAGAGGCTGGGGTTGCGGGTGTTCTCGCTGGGTCATGACGCTGTCGGGTACAGCTCCGGCCCCAGCTTTGGATCCCTTTCCTGAGAGTGCTGCGCTGCCCTGAGCCTTGAGCTCCGAGAGCTTCACCAGCCCTGCATCAGAGAGGTAGAAGTTAAAATGCTGCCCAGTATTTGGATTTGGATAGTCCCATATACACCTGCTCTTTCCAAGACAATCCAATCAGGTGAAAGCTATAATCCTTATTGATGTCAGTTGTTAAATCCACTTCAATCAGTGTAGATGAAGGGGAGGTGGGAGGGTAAAGAAGGATTTTTAAGCCTGGAGACAATTTAGACATGGATTGTGTACCATTTAAACAGTGAATGGGCAAGACAAAAGATTGAAGTGCCTTTGAACAGGGTATGGTAGTAGGTGCCAGGCGCACCGGATTGTGTCAAGAATTGCAACGCTGCTGGGTTTTTCCATGCTCAACTGTTTCCTGTGTGTATCAAGAATGGTCCATCACCCAAAGGCCATCCAGTCAACATGGCAAAACTGTAGAAAGCATTAGAGTCAACATCGGCCAGCATCCCTGTGGAACGCTTTCGATACCTTGTAGAGTCCACGCCCTGACGAATTAAGGCTGTTCAGAGGGCAAAAGGGGGGTGCAACTTAATATTAGGAAGTTGTTCTTAATGTTTTATACATGTGTAGATGATCATACTAACAACAAACTATCTGTTGATAAGCAACTGCTTGGAATGATTAGGTTTAGAATTAAGGTTAGGATAATGCAAAGCGCCACATCTGGAGGAAACCTGGCACCATCTCTACGGTGAAGCATGGTTGTGACAGCATTGTGCTGTGGGGATGCGTTTCAGCGACATGGACCTGGAGACTAGTCAGGATCGAGGGAATGGACAGAGCAAATTACAGAGATCCTTGATGAAAATCTGCTCCAGAGCACTCAGGACCTCAGACTAGGGCAAAGGTTCAACTTCCAACAGGTCAACGACCCTAAGCACACAGTCAAGACAACGCAGGAGTGGCTTTCACTTTCACTCCAACAGATTCATGTGAGCAAATGGTATTTGGATAGTCCCATATACACCTGCTCTTTCCATGACAATCCGATCAGGTGATTAATTTTAAGCATATTGAGAAGAATGTCCTTGAGTGGCCCAGGCAGGGCCCGGACTTGAATCCAATTGAACATCTCTAGAGAGACCTGAAAATGGTATTCAATTCAAAAGGGGGATTTGATTTGAAAATAGCTGTGCAGCGTCGCTCCCCATCCAACCTGACAGAGCTTGAGAGGATCTGCAGAGAAGAATGGGAGAAACTCCCCAAATACAGGTGTGCCAAGCTTATAGCATCATACTCAAGGCTGTAATCGCTGCCAAAAGGTGCTTCAACAAAGCACTGAGTAAAAGGTCTGAATACTTATGTAAATGTGATATTTCAGTTTAGAAAAATCTAAAAACCTGTTTTTGCTTTGTCATTATGGGGTATTTATTGTGTGTAGCTTGAGGAAACAAATACTATTTAATCCATTTTAGAATACAGCTGTAACGTAACAAAATGTGGAAAAGGTCGAGGGGTATGAAAACTTTCTGAATGCACTGTTTATACTGTGAAAAATCAAGTAAAAATAAGCTTATTTACCTGATGTGTTGGTTTGACCGTCTTTAACTTGTTTGACTTTTGCAGTAACCTGCAAAGGATCACAATATTTAGCATATTTCATTGATACTCTATGATGAGCGCAAGCTAGTAGTCTCCTAAATTTCCAAACACAAATGTTAATTTTGCCATATATTTGCCTAGGACTGCCAAAACATTCACATCCATCTGAGTTCAGAGTTTTCCATGCACCACCCATTCCCAATGTAGACTGACATCTGTCACCGATCTTCCTAGTTCGTGTGCGATCTTCTCCCAGCGACCAGGTGTACCCCCAGGGAACTTGGCCATACTCCTTGTCAGAAGAGTGATGTCCTCTTCTGACCACTCAGGTGCCTGAGGAAACAACAAACAAGACTAGATCATATAAATTCCAAATAAGGCCATTGTGGCTTACGGTGGTCTAGGGCTGAAAAACTCCAGAAACTTGACCAATTTTCAGATTTTTCAGGAATCCCTGTTGGAGGAAAACCCATTTTTGTTGAACATTCTGCAACAATGACCATCTAAAATCTACTCCATTTGGCATGTTGCCTCATGCAATTTGCCTTACTTGATCATAGAACTAGAATCTATTTGACATATCAAACTATGGTAACTTCCCAGTTACACCTACAAATGGCAAATAAAACTTGAACTTTATAATCCATTTTGCCTGAATTAAAAGTGCAGAGCTTTAGTAATGTCGTGGAACAAATCCTTTCGCAGCAGGAAAATATTGCGGACCCACCTTTTTCTTTTGAGACTTCTTATCCTCTAGCCAGTCATCCATCTGGTCTTCGATCTCCTCGATGGACGTTCCCTGGTCGTATACTGGTGAGTATGCACTGTCTGCGACCTTGAGCGAAGGCTCATAAACGGGGAACTCAAACTTCGGCTTCTTCACTTTGGGTCGTTTCTCTTCTGTGGGATGACAAGTGAGGAATGGGATAAGACGAGCACATCTACAAAACATGGCTAGGGGAAATGCAACTGATGTATTGTAGTTCCTGAATGATTACAGGAAAATTATTTCGCTATAGAAATGAAATGTCATTATTTCCTATTTCATTTGATGCATCTAACCTTTATTTTACCAGGCAGGTTAATAAATGTTTAAAAAAAAAACATTTTTTTCAATAAAGGCCAGGTGAACAAAAGTGAACAATTAAAGTCACAATTCAGCAGAAATGGTCTACTGGACGCAATAAAATACTACAAGTCCTTACTTATTGTTGTAGCTTCCTGTTCTTCCAGTGCCATGGCTTCCGCTTCCTCTTTCTCTCTGATTTTCATCTCCTTATAATCTTCGTAATACTGTTTGGCATCCTGTAACACAGACAAAATGGATGACAATTGTCACTGGGGATATGGATAAGATCTTATGAAATTGCATCATTTATTTTACATGAATAAAGTTATAGAAACTGTGCAAGGGAATACTTTCACTAGGCACTGTATATTTCAGGTCAAAATCAACATCCAGCTGGAGATTCACATCTCCCTCACAAGCTTTAAGAACCAGCTCACAGATCACCGTACCTGTTCATAGCCCATCTGTATACAGCCCATCTATCTACCTCATTCCCATACTGTATTTATTTATTTTGCTCCTTTTGCACCACAGTATCTCTACTTGCACATCCATCTTTTGCACATCTACCATTCCAGTGTTTAATTGCCATATTGTAATTGCTTCGCCACCTTGGCCTATTTATTGCCTTAACTCCCTTATTTGCACTCACTGTATATAGACTTTTTTTTCTACTGTATTATTGACTATGTTTTGTTCATTCCATGTGTAACTGTGTTGTTGTATGTGTCGAACTGCTATGCTTTATCTTGGCCAAGTCACAGTTGCAAATGAGAACTTGTTCAACTAGCTTACCTGGTTAAATAAAGGTGAAATTAAAAAAATCTAAAGGTGAAGTAGTTTGGGTGAATGAGTTGGAGGATTACCTGGATGACATGGGGCAGGGACTTGACAGAGAGATACAGCCAGATGCTCAGCTTGAGTGGCAGGATATCCTGCCAATGAGGTTTGTCATGTGACCTGACAGGAAATGGACATATTAGGAACTGTGACCATGTTTATTATTACATACAAACATATGAACAGGATAAATGACCAACATTCCAATGTGTTTTCCATGATATTTTCACATGTAAATAGCACTGGATTTCTACAATATTCAGTTCCGCCGTTTTAAAAGTCAGGCCTTCATTGGAGCAGCAAATTATTCATCAATTTTCTATTTACTTGTGAAATTAGAAATGTGTAGTGACAAAAGCTCAACTCACTTCTCAATTTTATCCTGTCCAACAAACCGTGATTCTTCAGCACTCTTGCTACTCATCTTTTTTTTCTTCTCCTTTTTCTTCTTGCTCAGAAGTTCATCCTAGTAAGAGAAGCACCATATGGGATAAAGAGGTCAGGTTATTAGTAGCCTACTTTGCTCACTCAAACACTCAGTTTTGTTTGCAAGTGTACTTGATTGAAGGAAACCATTTTACTGCAAATAACTTACATTTATTCTATGGCAGATAAAGAGAAATATGGAATAATTCAATAAGTTGCATTTTGGACTATTTAAATGAGCATTGTGAATAGGACAAATTAGTTCATGCAGTGGCCAAAGCTAAGAAACCCTGTCCTAAATTGCACCTGTACATTTCTACTTTCCTACACAGAAAAAGGCTTTTATTCCCAGCAATAACTGCCCAATGGGGGAAAAACAAGTTAAATGACTTGAATGAAAGCTGTGGAATGGATAACAACCACCTTTAATAACAGCTATTCAGTAAAGAACTAAGAGAAGGGTCAAGGGTCATGCACGGTCCCCTCACCAGCTGCTTCTCCAGGTAGATGGACCAGATGACTGCGTAGTGGCACACAGTGAGGATGAGGAAGAGCAGGAAGCCCAGCTCCCCATTGCTCATCTTCCTCACCCGCCTGTAGTAAAACACTGGCTGCCTCCAGTCCGGTAGCCCGTTGACCAGGACATCATTATACCTGTGGTTGGGAGGACCCAAAGCAATAGGTGGTGATGAGTGATTTGAGGATTTCCCTGATAGTACATTTTAGGGGTGGTGGACACTACCGTGCCGACCCAAACCATACATAGGAAATACATAAAGTGGACTATGGGGAATAACATGGTGAGAATATAGTATACATAATAAAAACAGAATACTAATGTTCTCAACAAAATTGTGTATGATAATATGAATTTGACAGACTCCTCCCACTTTCAGAAGAAATAAGTGCAAGGTCAACGGCAGGGACAACCAAAAGCAGGAAGAAGTTGTAAAACAGACCTCTCTCTCCTCTCTTCATCTTTCAGTACTTCATAGATGGCCACCAACTATGGGAGAAAATATGATCAGTAAGACAATAGACTACTTACAATCAACTAATCAATTAGTTTAAGATTGCATGAAAAGGACTATACCTAACCAACTAATTTTACTGCCATGAAACACTGCATATAAGTGTTTCACTTAAATACCTTTTCTAATGGCAGAATCTCTCTGTAAGGTGTCCATAGCTTACTTGCAAGATGTAGATCAAACAAGTTGAAGTTGGGCTTAAACGCTAACGGATGAAACCGCACTCCATGGTTTAGGGTGTTTCTGATGACTACACAAGTGGAGTGGAGCACAGGCTTTGTGGAAACTAGCTCCGACTACATTGATTCTCCCGGGGTCAATACTTCAAAAGATGCTAATTATGAAACGCCTACCTTGTAACCATGTTATTCCTCTGTAGTTATGTGCCTTTGTTTGCTGTAATCCATACTTCAATAAACGTTAATCAAATACAACCACCAAGTGTGTCACTGTTGAGATTTAACTGGCACATGGCGCAGAGTTGCCATCTTAGAGCAACAGCAATGAGTAAACAGTCGGTGGTAGTATTTGATTCAATTTATTGAAGTATGGATTTCAACAAACAAAGGCATGCAACTACAGAGGACAAACATAGGTACACAATAGGCGTTTCATAATTTCAATTTTTTGAAGTATTGACCTAGATTCCACAAAGCCTCGTCTCTGCTTCACTCCATTGGTGGAGTCTTCAGAAACTTCCTTCACCATGGAGTGGAGTTCAGTCCGCCCCAAAAAACATGGGGGAGTAGGGAGTGTTAAGATGGTGAGTGAGTGGGCTGACCTGTCTGAATTGGGTTTCAGCATTCTCGTCTTTGTTCTTGTCGGGATGCAAAGTGAGCGACAGCCTGCGATAGGCCTTTCTGATGTCCACTGACGAGGCATCCTGGAGTCAGGAGAGATGAACAGTAAAACTACACGTTCATGACACCTTTCAGAGGATATTGTGTGGTGAGATCTCACACAATCACCGGTTTATGGCAATAAATCAGTATGTATGCTCTCATTCTGCCTCCAATGTGGTGACTGACAACCCCCACAGCACCAGGGTCTAAGCTTCCCAATCCTATCCAGTGGACAGTAACCACCCCCGGGGCTAACACTTCCCACAAGGACATGGCATTCTGATGGGTGGCCAACCCTCTGCCGCGAGAGATACTGGGCATGCAGACTGTTGTTCCAGCCCTGCTACAACACACCTCTTTCAGCTAATCATGGTGCTGATGCGCAGCTGAAACGGAGTAATTGAATCGGATATGTTAGAGTAGGGCTGGACCAAAAACATGTTCCAGTGCTGCACACTTTGGCAGGTGAAGCAACAGTGACCCTGCAAGTGTTCTTGCAAGATGAAGAACTAACGATATTTACCCATTTTTAAATCAGTACCTCACTTGAGTGGAGGGAGGAATGGACAACTGAAAATGTGAAAAGAAACAAGCAACCTGACACGTCATGGTTTGCTCCTCTCCCGGTACACGTAACTAGTAAACGTTAGCTAGTTAGCTAAAAAAAAAAAAAATACAGCAGGCCCCGATATCGAAACAGATCCCTGAATGTGGCACAATGGCAAGCCGGCAAGCTACCTACTTAGCCCTTCAGGTTAGACAAACATTTACTAGCTAGCCAACGTTTATAGGTTACAAAAGAACTAACTTAACGATGACTTAACGTTACCTGTTCAACAGACAGGAATTCGTAAAAGTTTTGTTGAATTTCCTCCACCAGGTCGAACAACTCAAGGTCTGAATCCCAGGCATGAGAGGGACTTGGGTTTGCAATAAAAATACTGACGGCAAGAATAAACGAGAGGCCCAATGAAGCTGGGGTCATTATGAGGCTTTGACAATGTTGGCGGTAATATTGCACCGCGAAATATATATAAATAAATTATTCTGTGATACAGCTAACGTGTCTAGCTACTACCCTTACAACTGGCTGCTGCATATGCTAACAATTTGCTACATTTCCCACAATCCTCTGTTCTTTACCTTTTCCGGTTTCCTTCTTCTATGGTATTATGGCGATCCGCAAACGTTCGTTAGAGGTCCACGCCGCTGTCTACTGTAGGGGCTGTGTGCGCCTACGTTTCTGGGGTGTGAATTTTTCTTCACTAACCACGTTTCCATCCAAATGTATCATGCAGATGAATTACCTGACGCATGAAAAAAGTCACGACCGGGTTGATGGAAACATGAAATGACGTTACAACTTTATAAATACCGACAGACAATTTGTTCTTTCAATATTGTGGGATTTTTTTGTGTCGGTAAATTTAATTGTGCGAGAAATTATTATGCAGCCCACTCACTCACCATGTTATGAGCAAATATTGATGTAATAACCATCATATCGAAGTAAACTTGGGAGTCACGCAAGTGGAGCAGGGTCTAACATGCTGACCAGACCGGACATGTCGCGTGCGTGAGCATAGCAAAATAAATTTAGAAATCCATGTTATTTAATTATTGCACTCACACTGCTGGTGCGCGTCTGCGATGCCAAGGGCTAAAATAGAAGTCATTCCTATTTCTGACTCCGATCGCGCTGAAAGTCCTGCCTCTCCCATCTCCTCATTGGTTTATAGAAGCAGGTACCCACTTGCCATCTCCTCATTGGTTATACCCACGTGGGTGATTGAAATACGAACTGTTTTGTCTGTCTTCATGGTAATACTATGAAAGTTTAGATGCCAATAACCATATACGTTCAAAGATGAAAAAGTCTGGAATGAGGAGAGATGACTAGAAACGATTCGGTTGGCCGTTTTATGTGTGGATTAATTTGTCGGAGTAAAGGAGCTTGTGCATTTCAGGTAAAATAACAACTTCATGTTTATATCCCAGGACAAATTAGCTAGCAACAGCAAGCTAGCTAAATAGGACAAATTGGCTAGCAAGTGCAAGCTAACTAGCTAAATTGCCATACATGTTTAATGCTTTTCGACCTGTCCCCAAATTAATGTAATTGGTTCAGAGTTTGTTTTGATATTTTAACCTGCGTGTCGTGATCGCGTTTCTGAACGAACCCTTACTGAAGCACATGTTATTCCTATCATTCTCTATTGGCCTTGGCCTACTCACAAGGGAGCCTCTTAGGATCCCTTGCCCTGGACCCATCTTCCAGTACTCTGTCTTCACTGCCTCAGACAACACCATCTGTACTACTCTGACCCTGGCAACCTCGAACTGCCTTTCTCTCACCGGACACTTCTGATCTCCAACACCATGGGTACCCCTACAGTTAACACACACAGCTTTTTCCACAGATACTACACATACGCTCATGTCCTCCTGCACACTTCTCTCATCTAAGGAATCTCCCTCCTACACACTGCTGCAACATGACCATCAGCTTGGCACCTAAAACACCATAATGGATCCGGACAAAAGCTCTCATGGGATAACTGACACATCCTAACGGGACTTTGTCAGGTAAAGTCTGCATTAAAACTCAGCAGGACACACAGTGTCTTTTCTGTTTCAACATGTTCCCAGTTGTCACTCATTTCAATGGCGCCCTGCTCCGGAGAGCAAAGAAAATCACAATTCTTGTCCCGAGGCATGTGGTGTGGAGCATCCTCTATTTCTGAATGGCTGAAACACAAAAAAAAATCATCACTAGTCCACTTCGAGTTACTTTCACTGATTCAACAGTCCTCAACCTCTTCTCCACCCAGCCGCACACCACATATAGATCAGCCAGAAGGCAAGGATCCATTCTCTCCAAAAATGTCACTCCCATTGGGTCAGAATCATCTTTGTCTTCATCGGGTGCCATCGTCCTTGCGTCCATCCACCTTCCATAGGCGTCCATTCTGGAAACCCCCTCATCGTCCACTCTACACGTTCCAATTATGTTGCCTGTCAATGTGCGTCAACTTAGTTCGCACACCCATCCTGTGTTTGCACTTTTGATTCCACAACTTTGTTTTGACAGAGTTACTGCTTAATCGACAAGCGCCTCCTCCCGTTTCCATACACATCACACCGGTTTTTAGAGGTTTGTTGCCTTCAAAATAAAAGCGCCAAATACAGCTTGTCCCCGATTTGAACATAGCTACATTTTCTTGATTAGGTGTTTATTTTTTACATTAATAGGCTATTTTCTCCTGAACCATATGGTCTATCCAATAGAAACTCATGGACAACATTTGTCACAGATATAAATAATCGGACAAATAACTAAGTAAGTATAAATTCCCAAAGTTTCCATATATTTCCAAAAGTGGGTGTTAAATACCAGTTTCTGAAAATCCTTGCAACTTTGCTAAATTACAGGGAATTTTGCAACCCTAGAGAAAAGCATATGACACTTCAACAATCACATTTTTGGAATTTGAACTTCTGTGATTCTGATCTTCATGGCTTTTGGAAAACAGAGGGACATTTACTGGCAAGTTTAATGGAATCATTTTTATTTGTATCTCCTCAAGATATCCACTTTGGAGTAAACCATGAGTAGGATGTTAAGAACGGACCATGTTGAAACATTTGGGCAGGTCACTATTGCTACAAAGAAACACAAATTAATAAATGAAGTACCCCAATAGTAATATCATCTTTGGATTTTAGATTCTATGTCCTAAGCCCCACCAAACAAAAGGCCTGTAGAGCGTGATGGTTTACGATAGCCATCTTCTGGGACTAACGCAATTTACTCAAAAGGAATTTTTATGTGTAGGCCTACTTCTTACTATTGTGAACATTCCTTACGGTGACTGGGACATGTATGCAATTTTAGGACCTGTGCAGTGTTATAGCATTTTATACATACTGGGTACGTATATGATTCCACCCCTGTGTGAACCCTCATATGTGAGGTTAGGTTTTCCTTCCAGCTGAAGCATTTCTCACATTCTTTGCACTGGTCCGATTTCTCCCCTGTGTGAATCATCATATGCGTATTCAGGTGTCCCTTATGAATGAAGCATTTCCCAAATTCTATTCATTGATATCGTTTCTCCCCTGTGTGAGTCGTATGTATTTTCAAATTTGAATATTTCTGAATCGCTATATGTCTGTCCAGGTTATGCTTACTGGGGAAACATTTCTTTGCACTGATACAATTTCTCCCTTGTGTGAATCTTCATATGTGTATTCAGGTGTCCCATATGGATGAAGCATTTGCCTCATTTTTTGCATTGATATCGCTTCTGTTGTTTTAGATGAGACTCAAAGGAGAAGTGTTTACTACAAACATTACAAGAATATATTTCTGTAGTGTGACTTTGCAGGTGATTGATCATGTGTTCTGTGGACTCAAAGTCTTCTCCACACTTCTTGCACATGATGGATGAAACAAAATGCCCCATAAAAACAAGTCTTTCCACACACCTGGTATGGGATTTTTTTTCTTTTTTTCCCCCCCATGACTTTGATTTAAGTAGTGTAGATCCTGGGAATAGTACTCCACTTTCCACCCCATTGAGCTGCAGAACAGCACAGATTTACTGCAGATAGGGGAATAGAGTCATTAGTTTGTTATGTTACTCTATAGCCCTGTCCATCATGTTCTGTTTTGACCTCTTCAGTTGTGTTTGTGGGTAGACAGTCCCACTCTCTGTTCTCCACAGTATGTGTGTGGTAAGGATGTGAGAGATGAGGTGGGTCCTGATCATTGCAGTCACTTTGAGTAAATGTGGAGTCTCAAGTATCAGGCTCCAGCCCTTGAAGCTGCTCTTTCCCCTTACTGGTCCTGAACTCCTCATATTCCTCTTTAATCTGTGTGCTCTCTGGGTCCTCCTGCCTCAGACTAAGACTACATTCCTGCTCACCATGCTGCTCAGAGGGAACATCCTTTTTAGACACAGGGAGAGTGAGTTGCTGGGGGTCTGAAAGGAAAACAAACAGGAAATATTGCAATATATCTCCAGAAATATTTGACATATTTGAATGTTTAAAAAAAAGTATAGTATACAGTTCCCTATGCCCGCAGAGATAGTTCAACCAGAACATGCCTACTGCTAGCACACTGTCTGCAGCTAGCTGTAAGATTCAATAGAACTAGCTAGCTAATGAACTAGTAGCCCATTAATTGACGCTAACTATTTGGTATTGTATTAGCATCCCCATTAGCTGTTGCGAAAGCAGCAATTACTCTTCCTGGGGTGTCGAAACATAACATGAAACATGAAACATAACATCGCACAGAACATTAATAGACAAGAACATCTCAAGGACAGAACAACTCTACATACATTTTAAAAAGGTACACGTAGCTTACGTATTAATACACACAAATCTCAATCAAATAGGGGAGAGGTGTTGTGTGGTGAGGTGTTGCTTTATATGTTTTTTTAAAACCAGATTTGCTGTTCATTTGAGAAATATGAGAGGGAAGGGAGTTCCATGCAATAATGGCTCTATATAATACTGTACGCTTTCTTGAATTTGTTCTGGATTTGGGGACTGTGAAAAGACCCCTGGTGGCATGTCTGGTGGGGTAAATGTGTGCGTCAGAGCTGTGTGTAAGTTGACTATACAAAAATTCTGAATTTTCAACACATTTCTTATAAAAAGTGATGCACTCAGTCTCTCCTTAACTCTTAGCCAAGGGAGACTGGCATGCATAGTATTTGTATTAGCCCTCTTGCTTGCTTTTCATTGTAATCAGTGTCGCTCTGTTCTGGGCCAGCAGCAGCTTAACTAGGCATGACTGGAATAATAATCAAGATAAAACAAAACTAGAACCTGCAGGACTTGCTTTTTGTAGTGTGGTGTCAAAAAAGCAGAGCATCTCTTTATTACAGACAGATCTCTCCCCATATTTACAACCATTTAATCTATGTGTTTTGACCATGACAGGTTACAATCTAAGGTAACACCAAGTCATTTTGTCTCCTCAACTTGTTCAACAGCCACACCATTCATTACCAGATTCTTAGGGAATGATTTTTACCAGATACAATGCTCTTAGTTTTAGAGATGTTCAGGACCAGTTTATTACAAGATTCTCTGGTCTGATGAAACCAATATTGAATTATTTGACCTGAATGCCAAAACAGACTGCAACTCTTTGTTAAGGGTTTAAATGACTCCATTAGCTGTGGTTGCTAATGCGTATATGGTTGAATCATTAGCATACATGGACACACGTGCTTTGTTTAATGCCAGTGGCAGGCAGGTCATTGGTAAAAATAGAAAAGAGTAAGGGGCAGCTCTGCGGTACACCCCACTTTCCATGTTTGACATTAGAGAAGCTTCCATTAAAGAAAGTTCTATTAGATAGATAGCTCTGAAAGGCCATAACACTTTCGTTTTCTAAACAACAGGTTATGGTCAATATTGTAAAATGCTGCACTGAAATCTAATCTTCTTCTTATCATTTTCTTTCACCAAATCATCAGTCATTTGTGTCAGTACAGTACATGTTGAGTGCCCTTCTCAACAAGCATGCTCAAAGTCTGTTGTTAATTTGTTTACAAAGAAATAGTATTGTATTTGGTCAAACACATTTTTTTCCCAACAGTTTGCTGAGAGCTGGCAGTAGGTCTGCTGTTAGAACCAATAAAGGCTGCTTTACCACTCTTGGGCAGCGGGATGACTTTGGCTTCCCTCCAGGCCGAAGGACGAAGACTTTCCTCTAGGCTCAGATTAAAGATATGACAGATACGATTTGCTATTGAGTCAGCTATCGTCCTGAGTATCTTTCCATCTCAGGGGTCAATGCCAGGTTTGTCATTATTGATCAATAACAATACATTTTCCACCTCTCCCGCACTAACTTGCAATGCTTTTCTTTCATTATTCGTTTTTTTGTGCATGAGTTGTTGGCATTTCCTGCGTAAGTTTGCCCATTTTGCCAATAAAGTAATCATTCAAATATTTGGCAACATCAAATGGCTTTGTGAGTTTAATTTGTCTTTCTGCCCATAATTTAATTTAAAGTAATCCAAAGTTGTTTTTCCATCATTCTTTCCATCATCGATCTTGGCTTCATAATATAGTTTCTTCTTCTTTTTGTTGTTTTTGTTTAGTCACATAATTTCTCAATTTGCAGTAAGTCAGACAGTCAGATGTGCAGCCGGACTTATTAGCCACTCCTTTTGCCCCATCTCTTTAAACCATACAGTTTTTCAATTCCACATCAATCCATGGAGCCTTAACAGTTCCAACAGTCAGTTTCTTAACAGGTGCAAGTTTATCAAAAATGTGAAGAATTCATTTTATAAATTCATCAGTGCAGCATCTGGATGCTCCTTTTTAATCACATCAGACCAACAAATATTTTTAACATCATCCAAATAAGTGTCACAGCACACCTATACACTATTTTAGGCCCAGCTTTTGGAACTTTTGATATAACCACTTCATTGTGATCACTCCATCTAATGGGTACAAATACAGCTTAAGAACAAAGATCTACAGTATTAGTAAAAATGTAATCAATACATGTGGATGATCTTGTTCCTTTACAGTGCATTTGGAAACTATTCAGACCCCTAGACTTTTTCCACATTTTGTTACGTTACAGCCTTATTCTAAAATTGATTAAATTGTTGCTTTTTTCATCAATCTACACACAATATTCCTATAAAGACAAGTAAAATCAGGTTGTTAGTCATTTTGTAAAAAACAGAAATATTACATTTACTTAAGTGTTCAGACTCACTGATTGCTGAAGCGCGTAGCGTGTAAAAATCACCTGTCCTTGGTTGCAACACTCACTACCGAGTTCCAAACTGCCTCTGGAAGCAATGTCAGCACAAGAACTGTTCGTCGGGAGCTTCATGAAATGGGTTTCCATGGCTGAGCAGCCATACAAGTCTAAGATCATCATGCACAATGCCAAGCATTAGCTAGAGTGGTGTAAAGCAAGCCGCTATTGGATTCTGGAGCAGTGGAAATGCGTTCTCTGGTGATGAATCACGCTTCACCATCTGGCAGTCCGATGGACGAATCTGGGTTTGGTGGATGGCAGGAGAACGCTACCTGCCTGAATGCTGGTGCCAACTGTAAAGTTTGGTGGAAGAGAAATAATGGTCTGGAGCTGTTTTTCGTGGTTCGGGCTAGGCCCCTTAGTTCTAGTGACGGGAAATTGTAATGCTACGTTGTTCAATGACATTCTAGACGATTCTGTGTTTCCAACTTTGTGGCAACAGTTTGGGGAAGGCCGTTTCCTGTTTCAGCATGACAATGCCCCTGTGCACAAAGCGAGGTCCATGCATAAAGCGTACTTTTGGTCAGGTAGTGTCTCTTTTTTTTCAAGCCCTTTTGGCTACCTGGTCTACTTTTACATTCCCACCCACTCCCAAGTCATCTTGGACCAAGCAGAATATCCCTACTACAGCCAGTCTTTCTAGTCTCCATAATAACATAACACTTGGGTGGCTGGAGTCTTTGACTTGGGTGGCTGGAGTCTTTATTTCTTATTTATTGCATAAACCAAGTTCATTTTAACCATTCATCATCCAGGCAATACCATAGCTACAATGTCAATTGCACCAATTGGCTCTGAATCCTGATTGGCTGGTAAATTTAATGGCTTTTTGAACAAAGGTTTGGTCTCTCTGACCTAATTATTGAAAGAACTGCTGTTATGTTTCCATTAACTTGTCCAATGATTATTTTATTTTTTCGACATTTAGAAAGTTTGCATAGAAAATAGATGTGACAATTGCTTGCTTGCTTGCTAGGGCGCATTTCCATGTAACTATTTTTTGTTAAAAACAGCTGGCTGAAATGACATAACACTTTCCCAAACACCGGCGAGTAGCGTGGACGAAATGGAGAAAATTGAGAAAAAGTTGGTGAAGCAACCAACTGCTGTGCTGGAATGAGAACAATATGTGTGTCAGTTGTAATTGTATGGAGCGGGAGGATGAGGGTCAAGGACCGGAATGGTCGGTAGTGGAAAGATAAGGATAAAGTAAAGGAAGCATAAAGAGGGCCATGTTTGGAAGCAAGAGTAATGATGTGTTGGAGTGGAAAGTGGTGATGGAGTTTGATGAGACCACAGGGCCTCACTTTACACCCTATCTGACTAACTAAGGCTGTAGATAAAGAGGTAGGTGAAGTGATATTAGCTTGGTTCATTGGAAATGGTAGGTTGTTAATATTGTGTGGTAGCCAGGCTCAGCAAGAGAAGATTCTGAAAATGGGAAGAAGATTAAAAGGCAGGTCCCTGGTGCTTATGCTAGATTGAGAGGAGTCATCACTGCGGTCCCAATATCTATGTCCACTAGATATTAAAGAAAATGTGAAGGGAGGCAGAGTGATTGAGGCCAAAAGGTTTCATCAGTAGGAATGAAGGACAAAGAAGTGAAAGCTTCTCAGTGATGCTGAGGTTTGAGAATGTCTTTCCGGGAAAAGTACAGATAGAATTCCTTAGTTTCAATGTTAAGAGAATTTGTCCCATATGCTCTGCAGTGTTTTAAAAGGGACATGTAGCTGCTCAGTGTAAAGGAAAGAAAAGATGTGCCAAGTGTGGAGGGGCACATGATTACGGTGAATGTGGAGGCAATGTGAAGGTTAAGTGTTGTAATTGTGGGGGAGAACACAGTGCAGCATTTGGTGGATGCCAGGTACAGAGAGTGGCTAAGAGATATAGGATCAGTCATGATGTATCGTATGCAGAGGCCGTAAAATAGATTGGTAGAACTACAGCATGGACTGATGGAGCTTACATGGATGTGCCTGTAGTAAGTGGACCTACTGTCGGGGCTGGTGCTTCTGATAGTCCTGGCATGGTTTCGAGGCCTGTTCAGAAATCTTGTGCTCATGAATGTGTTGTGTCAAAGGACACTATGATAATGAATAAAGTTGACTTCATAGCTTTTATTGGTAAGGTTATCAATACGACTCAGGTTGTGGAAAGCAGAAATGCCAGATTGAAGGTTATTGTGGAGACAGCAAAATAAATATTGGGGGTAACAGATGTTACTGTTGAAATGGTTGTTGGCATGTTGAACAATCCTAAGGGCGGAGTGTTTCAGCATGATATAGATCAAGTTTAATGGGGTTGGGGAGGGGTTTTTGGAGGAGGGTGGGGTAGAAGTTCGGATTTATTTGGTTTAGAGTTTTATTACCATGGTGGTACAGAATTGGGCAGATCATGATTGATTGTACATTCCAGCACAGTAGGTGGCGGCAAGCTCTTAAACGATAGTTTGCGGACCTCCATGATGTCATCATAGAAGAACGCAGAGCCTAATAAAAATGTAGTGGTTGCGCATTAATAAAATTGGCGATAATCTGTATGACCATGTGTCAGGCAGCACGTGAAAGCCACCATGGATAGAATACAATAATTTACTAATATTTGCCATATTCTAATAATTATCATGTGTTAACGCACCGCCATGGATCTAGCGCACATGGGCATGCACTATCGAATGCTTAGGCTACTCAGTGCCATGGTGAAACTTGCACTCCTGTAGATCTGAAATAATTGGATGGTGAAACTTGTTAGCCTAACAGAAAACCAAAGCGAGGCAATTCAGGCATTATGGAATGTCAGGACAAGGAGCCTGCAAAGAAACATTTTTATAGTTGAAATGTTTTATTTTGCAAGCAGTGGGCATTTAGAATTAACATGTAGAGTGGACCTGTATTCGGCAATCATCATTTATTCGAAAAACACCGTTTCCATCATCGTTTGTCGCAATAAACCCCTGTCGAACAGATACAAATGTTGTCAATCTTTATAAAATTGCTTCTATATTACATGTCAAAACATTTTTGGGGGGGTGACATTGATTTTGTCGAATAAACTGGGGGCATTTTTCATCAAAGTTGCTACACAGACATAAGGGGAACCCCAGACAGTGGCATAAAGTTGAAGCATCTTTTTAGAACGTTTTCTCACCATCAAATATGGTTGTGAGGGGAGGTCTAGACGTGGGTAGTGGGAGAGGATGGAACTCGGTGAAACTAGACTGACATTCTGCAACAAAAAAAATATTGACGAAACAACTGATCTCAATAAATGTTTGTTCCAAAAACTAAAATCTGTTACACAGTGCACTACGTTTTACGTGAAGTGCACATGCGCACTTCACAGAGGAGGCGTTCCCTAATGAAAATATGCAAATATATGATACAATTGGATCTCGCGCTTGGCTTTGCCCACCTTTTTTGTACTGCCCACTATGCTTCATTTTCTCCAACGTAAACAACCCAGATGAACTATCTTGGTTTAGTTATAAAAATCTTTGGTTGCTATTTCAAAATTAGGTGGAATTTCCTAATTTAGACAAGGCAACCCAGGGACATTCAACATCTTTTTGGTAAGCCATTCCAGTGTAGCTTTGGTCTTGCATTTTAGGCCATTTGTCTTGCTGAAATGTGAAACTCTATCCCAGTGTTAGGGTCTTGGCTGGGACTCTTCTGTCCTAGTTTGAAGGCAAAGCTGGTTCTACCATTGGGGTGCCAGGACAGAGAAGAGATTGGACTGGGATGAGTGGTAGCTGCCAAGAGACCAGAGGTGGCAGAACGGATTGCTCTGGTTGGGGTGTAGGGATTGAGCATAGTCTGAAGGTAGGGAGAGGCAGATCCTCTTGCTGCTCCATAGGCAAGTACCATGGTCTTGTAGTGGATGCAAGCTTTGACTGGAAGCCAGTGGAGTGTGCAGAGGAGTTGACATGGGAGAACTTGGAAAAGCTGAACACCAGGCGGGCTGCAATGTTCTGGACAAATTGCAGGTGTTTGATGACACAGGCAGGGAGCCAAGCCAACAGCGAGTTGCAGTAGTCAAGACAAGAGATGATAAGTGCCTGGATTAGGACCTGTGGCGCTTCCTGTGTAAGGTAGAGTTGTACTCTACAAATGTTGTAGAGCAGGGGTGGGCAATTCAAGTCCTCAAGGGCCTGATTGATGTCACAGTTTCGACCCAGCCCCAGCTAACACACCTGACTCCAATAATCACCTAATCATGATCTTCAATTTAGAATGCAATTCACAGTGTCAAAAGCAGGGGAGGATTTGGATGAGAACAGAGGAGAGAGTCAGCTTTGGCAGTGCGGAGAGCCTACATGACACAGAGAAGAGCAATCTTCAAGCCTGACTGGTTAGGGTCAAGAAGATCATTCTGAGAGAGATAGTGAGAGAGTTGGTCAGACAGCACACTCAAGTGTTTTGGAAAGGGATACCGGTCTGTTGTGTTTGACGTCAGAGGAGTGGAGTGTTGGTTTCTTGAGGAGGGAAGCAACTCTGTCCATTTTGGAGTTAGAGGGGTCAGGGATGAGTTGATGGGGGAAGTGAGAAGGACTCCAGAGTTGGTCTGGAGAAGGGAGGAGGGGATGGGTTCGAGCGGGCAGATTGTCAGGCGGCCAGCCCTTACAAGTTGCATGATTTCATCTAGAGAGAGAGGGGCGAAAGAGGTCAAGGCGTAGGGTAGTTCTGTGTGAGTGGGACAAGTGGACTCAACAGGCTGAGTGAATGAGGAGCGGATGTTTTCAACCTTATTTTCAAAGTGGTTGACGAAGTCATCCGCAGAAAGGGAGGAGGGACAATGAAGGGGGTGGGGGTGGAGGATTAAAAAGGGAGGAGAAGGTGGGAAATAGTTTCCTGTGGTTAGAGGCAGAAAAGCTTGAAATGTAGTGATAGAAAGTAGTTTGGCAGCAGATACAGAGAAAGGGAAGGTTATAGAGGAGGGAGTGGAAGGATGATAGGTCCTCCGGAAGTTTAGTTTTCCTTAATTTTCGCTGAGCTGCCCACGGCCCTGTTCTGTGCAAGTCATAGGATGTGGAAAGGGAGGAGAGTAGGGTTGAAGAGGCATAATCAGGGGACAGGAGGGACAAGGATTTAGCAGAAGGGATAGATGATAGGATGAGAGAGTAGTAGGAAAGAGAGTGCAAAGATTGCGACGGCAGTTGACAATCTGGGTAGGAACTGCGATGCTAGGGTTGGAGGACGGGGAAACAGAAAAGGAACAGCCTCCAGAAAAGATGAGGTCAAGCGTGAGCCTTCCTTGTGAGTGGGAGGGGACTGGGAAAGGATGAGGTCAAAGGAGGCAAGGAGGAGAAAGAGAGAGTTGGAAAGAAATTAATCGAAGGCAGATGTCAGAAGGTTGAAGTCGCCAAGTACAAAGATCGGTGAGCCATTGACAGGAAATTAGCTTATCAGTGTGTCAAGCTCATTGAGGAACTCTCTAAGGCAGCGTTTCCAAAATGTGGTTTATGCCCTAACACTACACAGCTGATTCAAATGACCAATGCTTGATTATTTGAATCAGCTGTGTAGTACTAGGGCATAAACCAAAACGGGCACCCCTTGGGGTCCCGAGGACCGTGTTTGGTAAACCCTGCTCTAAAAGGCACCTGGTGGGCGATAGATGACAACAATGTTAAGCTTGAGTGGACAAATGAAGGTGACAGCATGGAATTCAAATGAGATGGACAGGTGAGAGGGAGAAAAGAGAAAATCTCCATTTAGGAGAAATGAGTAGCCCTTTACCACCACCGAGGCGACCAGATGCTAACAATCTATGAGAGAAAACATACTCAGATTAAGCGAGACCAGCTGGAGTAGCAGTATTCTCTGGGGTGACCCATGTCTCCGTCACGGCTAAAAAGTAAAGAGACTGAAGGGCAGCATAGTTTGAGATGAACTCAGCTTTCTTGACCGCAGATTGGCAGTTCCAAAGGCTGACAGTCCAGGAATACCACATGGGTTGTACATGCAGAGCACACTAAATTAGAAGGGTTGCAGCCGAGGGGTGAGGAGCGTCTGTAAAGCCTAAAGGGAGAGGAGCGAACTAGGATAGAAAACACAGTTGCCAAAGTGGCAAAAGAGCCAAATGAGATCATCTGAAAATAACTAGGTAAAATGTGAGAGTGAGAGAGTGGTGTGTAGCCTTCCTCTCTTCATAACAGTAACACCTTATTCATGAGACTGAGTGTTGCAGTACCATTCATTAACCTCTTATTCAAAAAATATATTCAACATCAGTGAAGAATAGTTTTCAAATGAAAATGTGTGTATAATGTGCAAATACACTATCCACAGTTTTAATGGTGCTCTAATCTGGATTGTAGCCTACCTGTTTACAAATGTATCCCTGGGATATTTGAGATGTTTTAAAAGCTCCTTGTCGGCTTTGAGGTATATTTTTAGCATGAAATGCACTAAGGCCTAACTGGAAAAAAACCCGGGGTTGAGCGTTGGGTTGAAATCTTGATTCACATCGGCTTGTTAATGAATGAAATAAATAAGATGCCACACTATGGGACACATATCAAAGTATACAGGCTATTAGATGCATTGTTGCCTACTATGATCTATTCTATAGCCTAGTTTAACAGTCAATTTTGGGTAATTCACTTTGAAACAATGACTGCATGAATAGGCATCATAGCCAATGTGAACTATGCCAATCATAGCCGCAGGAAGTAGTGTGTGTGTGTGGGGGGCACCCCTACTTCCTACGGCTATGATGCCTATTCATGCAGACATTATTTCAAAGTGAAATTATGTGTAATTGCAGGAATTCATGTGCAAATGCTCTCAAAGCAGTCATGTCACTAAGCTAGTTAGAGCTTTCAAAATCCTAATCCAAATCATGATCATTATGAAGTCATTTTTCTCCCATAATTCATTAATTAGCCTAATTCATTAATGCACAATAAATGTAGGCTAATCTTTGACCATTCTAATTCATTAGTCTAAAATGTTATAAGGACTTGCAGTTGCATTCATGTTCGAAGTTGGTTTTTTTGCAACAGTGAATTGTGAAACAGGCATGTTTTTCCCGAACACGTGGAGATGTCTGTAGAAAATTAAGCCTATTTTAATCCATTATCTTAATTTAGCTTAACTTCATTTGGTTTTAGAGAACTTTTTGTAGGCATTTCTAAACCATGTCAATTGAATTGATGTCCTATCAATAGCCTACGTCTCTCTCCACTGATATTGTAGGCCTTTCAACTTTTAAATTTGCAGCAATGCCTTGTGCTAAAATAAGAATATATTCTAATAATACTGTATGTAGTCCTACGAGTGCACATTTCATGTATTTTTTTTTTACTGAAGCAATGCTATAATAAGCCAAACTCCATCCCTTTTTTGCTATTACACTGAGGGATTGGGTTGGGGAGGAATACGTAACCACTCTCGAATTCATAGATGGAGCTCCAAAAGTACTGACAGTGAATGAGCTCAACATGATCATTTTTAGACATAGGCCTGTATAAGACACAACCTTTTGGTTTATGATGGAGCAGTTGTAGGCCTACTAAGATTAAAGGAATAGCAATTAAGCCCTTTTTCTACTATTCATGGATACCATTTTTATGTCTCTGGGTACAGTTTGAAGGAAGTTGCCAACTAGCGTTAGACTTCCAGTTATTGCACTAAGGCTAGTTAGGCTCGCAAACTAGCTTCAACTTCCTTCAAACTGCACGCAGAAACATAAAAATGGTATCCATGAATTCATCTGACTCTGGATAAGTAGAAAAGGGCAAAATTGCCAAAATCTCACACTATCCCGTTAAATATTCAAGAATCGGATATTGGGTAGCCTATATACACTACATGACCAAAAGTATGTAGACACCTGGTCGTTGGACATCTCATTCCAAAATCATGGGCATTAATACGGAGTTGGTCCCCTTTTGCTGCTATGTGAGCCTCCAGTCTTCTGGGAAGGCATTCCACTAGATGTTGGAACAACACTAGATGTTGGAAGCTGCAGGTACTTGCTTCCATTCAGCCACAAGAGCATTAGTTGGTTGGGCACTGATGTTGGGTGATTAGGCCTGGCTCGCAGTCAGCATTCCAATTCATCCCAAAGGTGTTCGATGGGATTGAGGTCAGGGCTCTGTGCAGGCCATTCAAGTTATTCCACACCGATCTCGACAAACAATTTCTGTATGGACCTCGCTTTGTGCACGGGGGCATTGCCATGCTGAAACAGTAGGGCCATGCTAAAACAAAGTCGGAAGCACAGAATCGTCTAGACTGTCA
Source organism: Oncorhynchus kisutch (assembly GCF_002021735.2). Classification (NCBI taxonomy): domain Eukaryota; kingdom Metazoa; phylum Chordata; class Actinopteri; order Salmoniformes; family Salmonidae; genus Oncorhynchus; species Oncorhynchus kisutch. Next base: position 1,201,098 of record NC_034203.2, on the reverse strand, counting down.
TTGTATGCTGTAGCGTTAAGATTTACCTTCAGAGGAACTAAGGAGCCTAGCCCGAACCATGAAAAACAGCCCCAGACCATTATTCTTCCTCCACCAAACTTTACAGATGGCACTATGCAATGGGGCAGGTAGAGTTCTCCTGGCATCTGCCAAACCCAGATTCATCTGTCGGACTGCCAGATGGTGAAGCTTCACTAATCACTCCTGAGAACACGTTTCCATTGCTTCAGAGTCCAATGGCGGCGAGTTTTACACCACTCCAGCCGACGCTTGGGATTGAGCATGGTGATCTTAGGCTTGTGTGCGACTGCTCGGCCATTAAAACCCATTTCATGAAGCTCCCAACAAACAGTTATTGTGCTGACGTTGCTTTCAGAGGCCGTTTGGAACTCGGGAGTGAGTATTTTTACACGCTACGTGCTTCAGTGGTCCCATTCGATGACCTTGTGTGGCCTACCACTTCACAGCTGAGCCGTTGTTGCTCCTAGACATTTCCACTTCATAATAACAGCACTTACAGTTGACAGGGAAAGCACTAGCAGGGAAGAAATTTGACGAACTGACTTGTTGGAAAGGTGGCATCCTCTGACGGTGCCACGTTGAATGTCACTGAGCTCTTCAGTAAGGCCATTCTACGGCCAATGTTTGTCTATGGAGATTGCATGGCTGTGTAGTCGATTTTATACAATGGGTGTGGCTGAAATAGCCGAATCCACTCATTTGAACGGGTGTCAACATACTTTTGTATAGTGTATATCGTTAATTGAAGTGACCATTTAACAGCAGTACCTACTGCAGATTGCACACTTAAAGCCAAAACAATCAGGTTGTGTTTATTAAATTCCCCATTACATGTATGCAGAGGGCAATAGTCAACTATTTTTGTCAACTATTGTTGTGTGTTGACAAATGAAGTTGACGAAGCCAAAACCACATTTCCATTTCAATCAACTACAGTATTTGGCAATTCAGTTATAGGAATCAATGGAATGTCCAGGTTTGAAGTAAACGTGATATTTTTTCACATTCCAAACCACATGGCACATTACTGGGCTAGCCATTTCAAATTCGATCTGCAGATGCCATTGAGCAAATTCAATAAGTCTTTCCACAGTCTTTCTTAGACAAATGAACAAATATATCATCCACATAGGATTATATAAAAACGGCAAATGTTTGAAACAATAATAAAAGTATCTACAGTCTATGTTGGCGTGAATGTCCCGGAAAGTTGATTTGGACCCGCTTTTGTTAAGATACCGTTTGTTGAGGTGCCAATGCTGGAGAGGTGGGGGAAGTGGGTAAGCGATGATGATGATGAGTGGACAATTCTGTGGTTCGGACTGGGCAAAGAGGAGGATGAGATGGAGGGAGCTGCGGGGTCATTGTTCAGATGCTTGTCACCCCCAGTCCCAGAGTCATAGCATACTCCTCCAGCATGTTGTGTGGTTTTGGCCCCGCTTCTTGGGCTGCTCATCTTCATCTTCTTGCAGCCTGTTCGTACCCGGTATTTCAATGGCAAGGGACCATTCTAAAACAAGTGAAGATTTTCTAAAGTTTATGTGTACAGGGGACTTTTCTGTGACTTATAACCATATTCTCCGATGAGCCTCCTCTGAGCATGTATTTTAAGAATGACATGAGCTTTAAACAAGCAATAGAGAGATTTTTTTTAATAAATGTGTAAGCTCTCCAAAATACATGTGAACATATTGCTTGGTAGAGAATCGAATTCATGAATGGATGCACCACTTCACAACCTTATACTTTCCACTTATAAATAAGGAAAACAACACAGCATACAATTTCAAGGTCTTATTAGAAAAAATGACATTTCATGTGTTGAAGTGCAAGGGTAAATGCTTACCCTTCTCCAAGTGTAGATGTGTGCAATGTCCATTAATGTGTAGTAATCCGTCAATGGTTCATCTTCATACATAACTTCTATCTGTGAACAACACATTTTGAGAGAAAAGATTAGGTGTGATTAATCATTTATATAAACAGTGTGAAACTAGTAAAAATCTAACCATAATCAATCAGTTGTACACTGTATTTTTTTTTAAGAAACAAAGTCGATTCTAAGTTTAACAAATCTACACAATGTCTATACAAACGCACAACATTTCAGATAGGTTCATTGTTCACTGAATTTCAAATAATGACATTAATAATCACTGATTAAATATCCGTAGTCACCTGATAGGTGCATGGAATATCCATTTTACTTCGAAGGAATTTCCTCAGATGCATTATGGTCATGGCTGCTGGACATTGCAAGTATCGCTTGTCAATCATCTTCAGACAAAAAAAAGGTAAGTTGAGTTGAGACATGATAAACACTGCGTTACTTTACAGCCATCTGGATTGACCCTGTATTTAAAAGACACCAATATGATTTTCTTAGGGTTAAAACAATCACCTCTGTCTTCATATCCTTGACTTCACCATCCTCCTTTCCCAGCCTAAGAGAAAAGCAAAATTTACAATTGGAAAAAAGAGCAAAGAAATAATTGACAAGCATGGGGGTTGGCTGCATTTTTTAAGCATACTTTTTGCCGGTTTGAAAGCAGCCTTACTTGCTCTGATGAAAAAATTCGATGGACAGGCTTATAATCTCATTGTCGGCTATTATTCTCTTTTCTTCATCTGCCACCTCCCCTCGCTCTTCATTTGATCCATTTCCAGCTACAAAATAAGAAAACAACCTAGTATTCAAGTATGCCAATCATCCTCTTTCTAATGATAAAGCAACATGAACATTGAAGTTGCAATGATATATGCGTGAGGTGCTTCGCCATTGATTCAACTTGTTTACCATCAAGAGAAGGATGTGCAACATAGAAATCCCTCCTTCGTTTCATTTCATCTGCAAGCAAAATAATAAATAATTGTTCATGTATTATGATGCACTTGACATTTTTACAAACCAACTTGGGGGGATGAACGGGAAAATGTACTGACCTTTGAAAAGCCCAGGTACCAACCTGTAAACAATGTCTTGAAGGGTCTTGTCAGACCTGAAATATAATATTTTTTGAAATTATTTCAGCAAATTGTTTGATTCATTTCTGAGCCAGGGTTTACTTGGAAAATAGATGTCAATATTGTAATGTGGTTTCGATTTATTGAGCCCCAAGTCTCCACACTCATATTCGAGTTCAAAAATATTATAGAACTTTAATTCATTGCATTACAAAATGACATATATAGGCTACTCACCTAATATTCAAAAGGGGTTTCGTTTTGTGAATCTGGACATCACAAATTGGACAGAATTTGCTGGTCTCCAGATAACAAACAATGCACATTTTACAGACTGAAAAGACAAAATAATCAAAACAATTTGACAACACTGCATACTTTAAGCCAAACGAATCAGTCAAAACTGTGGGCATAGACAGCAACTTGCATTGTGTGGTATTTTGAATGAAATCCAACTGACGACAACTTACATGAGTGTAAACACTCCACAATGGTGGTTGCGTCGATAAAATATCCACCACACAAGACACACATCAAATGTGGATTCAGCTCAGTAATCTTGATTTTTGTTGTTCTGTGCATTGTTCTAAAATTGTAAAATCCTATAAGAAAGGATAAACAAATTAATTAATGGATACAGCGTATTTTCGCAATCTGTTCAGAACACAAACGGGCGGCGATGTGCCTTGAGAATGTAAAGCATTTATGTTAGTGTTTTAATGTCTACCCTGCGAAAAACGAACCTGGAGATTCTTTTGGTGAATTTAAATAGGTTAAACCAATTTTTATCTCGGAGGCCTATTTATTATAGAATGTTATGTAGCCCAATAACAATTTACCCTTTTGTAATTGCTACCATGAATTTTGTTTCCAGCTTCCATTTCGATTTTTAGAAGTCTTCACTTCAGGCCAAGCGTTTGATTTATCTAGAATAGCCTAACAATTCCAGAAGCACGTCACAGAAATGTTGATTTCGATGCGAGGTTAAAAAAATTGTAAACTGACAGCACATGCATAAGGCTACTTTTTCAAGTCCGGAATGTGTGCGAGTTGATTTGTTATAGGGCGATTTGGCCGATGAATGATGATCAACTTTTTCCAAAGGTCAATTCATTAAAAACATTGCTAGGTCTATAACGCAAAGTGGCAATATATTTAATTGACTTAAACACAGTAAACAACCATTATTTGCCCAATTATTGGCATACATTATGCAGCCTAAATTCGGAGTATAACCTACAGTCATAGAAAAATAGGTTCTGGATAGAACCCCAATTACCCACATTGTTTAAGTGTAGACTAAGCGTGCAATCCCGCGCACGGTTTCTTGACGGATTTAGAGGAACGTTTCCAACTAAATGTTAATATCTTGTGCTCATTTTATAATGGATCAATATGTTTATTATCAATATCTTCGTAGGTAGCCTATGTAGGATACATTTGAAAGTCCGGGCCTATAGTTTACATTGCATTGATAATTACCTAATTGCCCGAGAGAAGGACTTTCGATTATTTTCAGTATTATGCGATCATGCGACGTCAATGTGGCGCGTTGCCATTATGGGCTGTATAAGATTGTAAGTAAAGTGTGTCCTGCGACTACATGCAGACGCAAACAGTGAAGTGTGAAGTACCGGCTATGCCTACAAACCGCAAGCTTGACCTGATACAAGACGCAATAAGCTCTTTCATCCCTCTTATGCATGGCCATTCTAAAAGAAGCACACCATAGCGTATCTGACGAGCGCACAACTTGTGTTGGAAAATTGAGTTAAATGTATACATTCCTACACCTGTCGAGAAACTGGGAGCGCGCATTATGCATCTCCATATGTGCACATCATGCGTTCCAAGACAATAACTCACTGTAGGCTATTTGTCAAATTAAATGTTGGACTAACCAATCATAATTGTTAAATCATAGGCTTACATACGTATGTACGAAATGTAGGCTATTGTAATGACCTCCTTGGCAGTAGCATCTACCATGGGCAGCTGATAATCAATAATGTTGATTTATTTAAAAAACCTAGCCTATTCATCACAAATGTCAATGGATCAATGCGGTGGATACAGCGATGTCGAATGGTTGTGCAACAGAGTAGACTCGACAGAATATGCAGCACACTCGAAAATTGTGATTATTTTAACTATTTGACCAAGCAAGAATTAAGACGCGTGTGTCACACTATGTTGGCGCATGTTCACGCAAACATGGCAGTGTGAACTCCAGACCTACAAAAATCGCAAGTTTCATTCTACTCAGCTATGTGTGTTAACTAAACAGCGCGCAATGGCTCAGCCCTCTTATCATCAACTCTAAAAGAAGTTAATTCCTAAAATATTTGAACATTTAGTTGGACGAACCTCTGACCCGTCATACCTGTCAATAAACGGGGAGCTCACATTACGCAAAAGTTAACTTTCTTTCTCGAATGTATCGATTTTCAAATATTATTATGGATATATCCCATTGTTAGGCCTATAGACATGACTGATCTAGTGCAGAACATTTCACATAGTAGAAAATTATAGTCTGTTTTTAACGCATTTATGAAAGTTGACCAACAAGAAACGCGACTGACCTTATTGTGGGTGGGGAGAAATAGGTACAATTTAAAGATGTAATAAAATTTGAAACATTTTGTTATTTATATGTTTTTGGCCTACATGTGAGTTTTTGCCTCAGCCTATTATGTCAAACTATAATGTCCTCACAATAATAGGCCTACATTATTGATTGTGTTTACATAGTTTATATGGGCAGGCCTAATAATAGTAGCCTCGAGCCGGCCTATATTCCAATGTCCACAGCCGAATGAGCATAAAAACATGATCAGGTCCTAATCCAAACAAATATAATTAGCTGACTATTATTTCAGAACTAGATGATGAGCAACACCCCAGTAGGCTAAGGTATTTATCTTGATTTCAAATGAGATTCGAGTGGTGCTCTGAATTTTGAGACAACATTTGGCCAATTGGTGATCGAGACAATCTCTTGATCTTGTGTAGGCCAGGCTAAATTGTATTAAACCATACTGTGACGAAGATACATATGAAAATTATATTGACATCGCCTAGTGAACGTCGAGGACCACACATCAATTGCGCAAAAGGTCGAGAATGGATCTCTAGTAGCCTACTCATTATTGATCAGAGAAAGACAAACATTGCATTGATCTGAACAATCTTGAATGGTACCCATCGCATTGGTAATTATGTTAACAGCATTGTAAATGATCCCATGAGGTCATTTCATCAAATCTATTTATCATCAAATGATCCACGGCAATAAACCATCCATTTTTTAAAAACTTTTCAACACTTTTCAAGTGACTGAATAACATAACAAAACATAGTCTAGGTCTATTCTTGCGATAAGACATAAAATCAGTGTGTGAGAAAGCCATCTCTGTTCAACATAACGGAATTAAATACATTTAATAGGCTATAGCCAGCCTATTAACTATTTACTGCCTAAACAAAGTAGTATATTCCCAATAGCCTAAAACTTCACAACAGCGAAATCCTGTCAGCGTAATTACTTATCTACAACGAAGCCCATTTATTTTCAATGAAAGACAGAATAAACGTATCTATATTGGAAACAAACGTGGCAATTTTGCTACAACGACAAATCATATTTGATACAACTTTCATGAAAACAACAGCCTAATGAGCCTGTTGATGACAACTGTTTGAAATCAGCTTGGCAGAATACATACGAATGTGGATGCTTCTCTGCAGATCTGTTAACATTGGCTGCTATGAACAGATCTGCGACCATGTTTCAATTTTGTAAATTACGCGCTCCAGAAAGAACACAAACATAACCATTGAAATAATATAACATTCTACAATCGTGTGTGCTTTGAGTGTCCATATGCCCGTGTGGTCCAATGCCGATGTTCACTATTAATCCGATAGCCTGCAGTGGTCTTGCATTTGCAATGCTATAACATTTAATATAAACTTGTATTTTTGCAAGTTAAAACTAAAAGTTCTGTAAATACATACCTAACGGGTTATATCCCGTATGTGATGGACAATGAAAGTTACAAGTCGATCAGAAAAAAATGAATGCAACCCAAGCGGCCATCTTGGAACGAGCTACAAATGCTGTTCAATGGCAGTGGCGAAATTCTCAACGAATAGAAAAAGATCAACGCGCGGAGAGTCAGAAACTTTACACAGATTCTGAACAGTGCCGGTCCAAAGGTTATTGGTTTGCTCCGTGCTCGACTCCTATGAAGCAGTAGGCTATGCATAGAGCGGCACTTGATAGCAGTAGAAACTGACACTGTTCCCAAAATGGCTTGCAGGCTAGTTCGACCGCCCCGCTATATCACGTGGTCTCATTCTTCAAGCGTTGTATTGATGGTACAAGTGACAAAAGTAAGCTAACTTTGATATATTGATATGTGGTCACACCCATTTCATGCACTGGCTGGGTCTTTAGTCCACAACTCGTGGTCTACATGGTTTAGATTGTTTCTCTCTCACTCAAACATATTTAGGTGATGGTTTTGTAATAAAATCAAATCAAATATGATTTACGCTATAAAGTTATTTAGAATTAAGTTATTAATATTGCCATTATTATCGTATTTTAACCGGCTTAGGCCCACTTCATTTGAATTCTAGCACAACTCGTTGGGCCTTTTCCCTACATCTCTAATTATAGAGCCATTTAACACCATAAGAGTGTAGGCTAAGGAAAAACGTTTCTCCCCGTGGCTACTGCTCTGATTTTGGGAGTCTTTCGATGATGATACAGGCGATTACACTGAAGGGCACCGGTTAACATTGTTACCATGTTAAATGTGTATGCCGTTAAACATTCGTGAGGACCATTTAGGCATAGGAGGGCCCAAAATACTTTTGCTTAATACATTGAATACGCCGATTCCTGATTCTACTGAATCATTTTGGCCCACTCATGATTAGTGTTTGATGAACTTCGCCTATAGTGGAAAAGCTATAGCATAATGTTGCATCGCCAATACATTCTAGTACTCACTCGTTTAATGATGGTAGCCTATATAGCCTATAGACCTATTTATGAGAACAGCCTGGGAAGCGCTCCTTTTTCTGCATCCCCCATTATGGAATTAAACACAACATTCTTTCAGACTCATTGTTCATTTTCATAATGCATGTGATTGTTGAGGGATTATCGGTCCACTAGGCCAATCATTTAAATGGTTCTACAACTGAGTTGCATAGCCTTTGGATGACGATGAGACTTCCGATGGTGCATGTATACTATGAATAATTACAAATGACATAGTGCTTATTAACATAGCCCACAACGTTTATAACCACTCAAGACGTTGCAGTGTGTTTGTAACCGTTTTACAACATATTTAAATCAATGTATTAATTGTAGCCTACGGCATTATATGCATTCTTAAAAACCTACAAAAAAATCTATTAAATGGGTAACGAGGAAGTCCCCTGAGCTCGTGGGTAAAAAAAAAAAACGGTTTCAACATTCTGTCCTTTTGATGTGGAAATGGGGACACTCTGATTGAATCAATACTGCTTTCATGCCATCTCAACAAAAAACAGAAACAATCATTACAGCCAATCAATCATAAATCATATTTAAATTGTTTAAATTGTATCCTATGTGCTAATTCATTTACCAGTAGGCTATGATTAGCGCATACAAATAGGCGCATCTTTGCCAGCTGGTACAGGCTACACACAACAAAAAGGGGGTTCTTTGCAGTGTGATAGTAATCTACCAAGATCCGTTTTCATCCGAAGAACCCCTTTTGGAAGACAAGGGTTCTTTGTATGGCAAAGAGTTCTTCATAGAACCTTTTTCATCCTATGAACCGTTTTTGGAATGAAGGGTTCTTTGATGATTGTTTGGAAAGAAATAAGAATTATTTGGAAGGTAAGAAGGGTTTTACATAGAACCTTTATGAATCTAAAAAAAAAAAAAAAAGTAAATAGTGCCTTAGCATTAGTTTTTTTCCTCAGTGTTTAAACTTTAACATTAGAGGTATGAGTAATCTGATAAACATTTATAAAAATAGGTGTGTACCTATATCGGAATATTTATGCATGTATCGGGTATAACCGTAATCATTTTACATATACAATACTGACATCGTTGATTTCTTTGCCCTGATTTCTGTTTTTCAAATGAGTATTTTCTGTGATTTTATTGAGCAAAGTAGGAAAATAGAAGGGAGTATGAGTGAACCAGAAGTGTATTGTATGGTACACAGCAAATTGGCCAGTTTGACCTAATATAGATTTAACATTTCTAGTGTTCATTTAGGAGTTTAACTAACATAACACTAAGTGGTGTAAAATATCCCCAGTGTTAATAACCAGAGCTGAGGGTATGATTGTGTAATATTTACTCTGTGTTTAGTAAAACACTCAGAACCACACCCATCATTATCATATTTCCCAACATGCTCTATTGCAAGTTGATTTTCTGAATTGTTTGTTTCAATATATGTGTTTTTGCATGTACATTGATTGATTAATATTATACTACACAAAAATAAATAACATACTTTTTTATTTTTTATTAATCCAATCTGTTAGTAGTTGGATTTATTGCACTCGTTACCGAGATGGTTGTTCCAGTTTAGATTATTTAGGTAGTCCCATTACTCAATCTTCTCTACCCAGGCAGTCATTCTGAATGCAGGTTGTGTGTGATTAAAAATTCCAATTGTTGGATTTCCTCACTCTGGCTGGATTCCAATAGGAATTACACATCACTTTGCAAGCCAGCATAATGTGACTTGCAGGCTTGATGTGGCCTGTAAACCAGGAGTTTTCTAACACCACAGGTTATAACTAGGCCCTCAAAGAAAGGCCTTATGATATATGTATTTTCATAAAGAGTTTAATTCGAAAGACTAATATGGCTGGTGGAACCATTCATGGACGGTTCTAGGAAGAACCCTTCAAAGATAAAAGGGTTCTTGGTAGAACTGTTACTTGGGGTTCTAGGAATAACCCTTCAAAGATAAAAAGGTTCTCGGTAGATTACAGCATCTCTGCTCTAAAGCAAAACTAGAGGGTTCCAGGAAGAACCTTGAGAGGATAATGAGGTTCTGCAATGGTTCTCCCTTTACAGGAGGTTCTATGAAGAACATAAATAGAGGGTTGAAAGTTTAATACTGTAATTGTGTTTTACAGCAGAGATGCTGTAATATCGCTGAGTGTACAACCATTAAGAAAACATTCCTAATATTGAGTTTCACCCCCTTTTGCCCTCAGAACAGCCTCAATTTGTCTGGGCATGGACTACAATGTGTCGACAGCGTTCCACAGGGTTGCTGGCCCATGTTGACTCCAATGCTTCCCACAGTTGGATGGATGTCCTTTGGGTGGTGGACCATTATTTATACACATGGGAAACTGTTGACACACTCAAACCGGTGTGCTTGGCACCTACTACCATAGCCTGTTCAAAGGCACTTAAACCTTTGGTCTATCCTTCTGATTGGCACACATACAGTTGAAGTTGGAAGTTTACATACACCTTAGCCAAATACATTTAAACTCAGTTTTTCACAATTCCGGACCTTTAATCCTCGTAAAAATTCCCTGTCTTAGGTCAGTTAGGATCCCCACATCATTTTAAGAATGTGAAATGTCGGAATAATAGTTGAGATAAAGATTTATTTCAGCTTTTATTTCATTCATCACATTCCCAGTGGGTCAGAAGTTTACATACACTCCATTACTATTTGGTAACATTGCCTTTAAATTGTTTAACTTGGGTCAAACAGTTTGGGTAGCCTTCCACAAGCTTCCCACAATAAGTTGGGTGAATTTTGGCCCATTGCTCTTGACAGAGCTGGTGTAACTGAGTCAGGTTTGTAGGCCTCCTTGCTCGCACACGCTTTTTCAGTTCAGTTTCAGTTCAGTTTCAGTTCTGCCCACACATTTTCTATTGGATTGAGGTAAGGGCTTTGTGATGGCAACTCCTTTCACGTCCTGACCTTAGATATCTCTGTTTTCTATATATTTTGGTTAGGTCAGGGTGTGACTAGGGTGGGTATTCTAGGTTTTGTATGTCTAGGGTTTTTGTATGTCTAGGGGTTTTGTATGTCTATGTTGGCCTGATATGGTTCCCTGATATGGGGATCATATTTAGGCAGCCCTTTTTCCCACTTTCCAGTGTGGGATTTTGTCTACAGTTAGGTGCCTATGTGCACACTAGTAGCTTCACGTTTCGTTTGGTTGTTTGTTGTTTTGAGTTTCAGTTCATAAAAAATATGTGGAACTCTATTCACGCTGCACCTTGGTCTCACTCATACAATGAATGTGACAACTCCAATAACTTGACTTCATTGTCCTTAAGCCATTTTGCCACAACTTTGGAAGTATCATTGTCCAGTTGAAAGACCCATTTGCAACCAAGCTTTAACTTCCTGACTGATGTCTTGAGATGTTGTTTCAATATATCCACATAATTTTCCTGCCCCAATATGCCATCTATTTTGTGAGCTGCACCAGTCCCTCCTGCAGCAAAGCACCCCCACAACATGATGCTGCCACCACCGTACTTCACGGTTGGGATGGTGTTCTTAGGCTTGCAAGGCTCAACCTTTTTCCTCCAAGCATAACGATGGTCATTATGGCCAAACAGTTATATTTTTGTTTCATCAGACCAGAGGAGCATTTCTCCAAAAAGTACGATCTTTGTCCCCATGTGCAGTTGCAAACCGTAGTCTGTTTTTTTTATGCCGATTTTGGAGCAGTGGCTTCTTCCTTGCTGAGTTTTTATTTATTTTATTTATTTATTTTACCTTTATTTAACCAGGTAGGCAAGTTGAGAACAAGTTCTCATTTACAATTGCGACCTGGCCAAGATAAAGCAAAGCAGTTCGACAGATAAAACGACACAGAGTTACACATGGAGTAAAAACAAACATACAGTCAATAATGCAGTATAAACAAGTCTATATACAATGTGAGCAAATGAGGTGAGAAGGGAGGTAAAGGCAAAAAAGGCCATGATGGCAAAGTAAGTACAATATAGCAAGTAAAATACTGGAATGGTAGTTTTGCAATGGAAGAATGTGCAAAGTAGAAATAAAAAATAATGGGGTGCAAAGCAGCAAAATAAATAAATAAATAAAAATTAAATACAGTTGGGAAAGAGGTAGTTGTTTGGGCTAAATTATAGGTGGGCTATGTACAGGTGCAGTAATCTGTGAGCTGCTCTGACAGTTGGTGCTTAAAGCTAGTGAGGGAGATAAGTGTTTCCAGTTTCAGAGATTTTTGTAGTTCGTTCCAGTCATTGGCAGCAGAGAACTGGAAGGAGAGGCGGCCAAAGAAAGAATTGGTTTTGGGGGTGACTAGAGAGATATACCTGCTGGAGCGTGTGCTACAGGTGGGAGATGCTATGGTGACCAGCGAGCTGAGATAAGGGGGGACTTTACCTAGCAGGGTCTTGTAGATGACATGGAGCCAGTGGGTTTGGCGACGAGTATGAAGCGAGGGCCAGCCAACGAGAGCGTACAGGTCGCAATGGTGGGTAGTATATGGGGCTTTGGTGATAAAACGGATTGCACTGTGATAGACTGCATCCAATTTGTTGAGTAGGGTATTGGAGGCTATTTTGTAAATGACATCGCCAAAGTCGAGGATTGGTAGGATGGTCAGTTTTACAAGGGTATGTTTGGCAGCATGAGTGAAGGATGCTTTGTTGCGAAATAGGAAGCCAATTCTAGATTTAACTTTGGATTGGAGATGTTTGATATGGGTCTGGAAGGAGAGTTTACAGTCTAACCAGACACCTAAGTATTTGTAGTTGTCCACGTATTCTAAGTCAGAGCCGTCCAGAGTAGTGATGTTGGACAGGCGGGTAGGTGCAGGTAGCGATCGGTTGAAGAGCATGCATTTAGTTTTACTTGTATTTAAGAGCAATTGGAGGCCACGGAAGGAGAGTTGTATGGCATTGAAGCTTGCCTGGAGGGTTGTTAACACAGTGTCCAAAGAAGGGCCGGAAGTATACAGAATGGTGTCGTCTGCGTAGAGGTGGATCAGGGACTCACCAGCAGCAAGAGCGACCTCATTGATGTATACAGAGAAGAGAGTCGGTCCAAGAATTGAACCCTGTGGCACCCCCATAGAGACTGCCAGAGGTCCGGACAGCAGACCCTCCGATTTGACACACTGAACTCTATCAGAGAAGTAGTTGGTGAACCAGGCGAGGCAATCATTTGAGAAACCAAGGCTGTCGAGTCTGCCGATGAGGATATGGTGATTGACAGAGTCGAAAGCCTTGGCCAGATCAATGAATACGGCTGCACAGTAATGTTTCTTATCGATGGCGGTTAAGATATCGTTTAGGACCTTGAGCGTGGCTGAGGTGCACCCATGACCAGCTCTGAAACCGGATTGCATAGCAGAGAAGGTATGGTGAGATTCGAAATGGTCGGTAATCTGTTTGTTGACTTGGCTTTCGAAGACCTTAGAAAGGCACGGTAGGATAGATATAGGTCTGTAGCAGTTTGGGTCAAGAGTGTCCCCCCCTTTGAAGAGGGGGATGACCGCAGCTGCTTTCCAATCTTTGGGAATCTCAGACGACACGAAAGAGAGGTTGAACAGGCTAGTAATAGGGGTGGCAACAATTTCGGCAGATAATTTTAGAAAGAAAGGGTCCAGATTGTCTAGCCCGGCTGATTTGTAGGGGTCCAGATTTTGCAGCTCTTTCAGAACATCAGCTGAATGGATTTGGGAGAAGGAGAAATGGGGAAGGCTTGGGCGAGTTGCTGTTGGGGGTGCAGTGCTGTTGTCCGGGGTAGGAGTAGCCAGGTGGAAAGCATGGCCAGCCGTAGAAAAATGCTTATTGAAATTCTCAATTATGGTGGATTTATCAGTGGTGACAGTGTTTCCTATCTTCAGTGCAGTGGGCAGCTGGGAGGAGGTGTTCTTATTCTCCATGGACTTTACAGTGTCCCAGAACTTTTTTGAGTTAGTGTTGCAGGAAGCAAATTTCTGCTTGAAAAAGCTAGCCTTGGCTTTTCTAACTGCCTGTGTATAATGATTTCTAGCTTCCCTGAACAGCTGCATATCTCGGGGGCTGTTCGATGCTAATGCAGAACGCCATAGGATGTTTTTGTGTTGGTTAAGGGCAGTCAGGTCTGGGGAGAACCAAGGGCTATATCTGTTCCTGGTTCTAAATTTCTTAAATGGGGCATGTTTATTTAAGATGGTTAGGAAGGCATTTTAAAAAAATATCCAGGCATCCTCTACTGACGGGATGAGATCAATATCCTTCCAGGATACCCCGGCCAGGTCGATTAGAAAGGCCTGCTCGCAGAAGTGTTTCAGGGAGCGTTTTACAGTGATGAGTGGAGGTCGTTTGACCGCTGACCCATTACGGATGCAGGCAATGAGGCAGTGATCGCTGAGATCTTGGTTGAAGACAGCAGAGGTGTATTTAGAGGGGAAGTTGGTTAGGATGATATCTATGAGGGTGCCCATGTTTAAGGTTTTGGGGAGGTACCTGGTAGGTTCATTGATTATTTGTGTGAGATTGAGGGCATCAAGTTTAGATTGTAGGATGGCTGGGGTGTTAAGCATGTTCCAGTTTAGGTCGCCTAGCAGCACGAACTCTGAAGATAGATGGGGGGCAATCAGTTCACATATGGTGTCCAGAGCACAGCTGGGGGCAGAAGGTGGTCTATAGCAGGCGGCAACGGTGAGAGACTTGTTTTTAGAGAGGTGGATTTTTAAAAGTAGAAGTTCAAATTGTTTGGGTACAGACCTGGATAGTAGGACAGAACTCTGCAGGCTATCTTTGCAGTAGATTGCAACACCGCCCCCTTTGGCAGTTCTATCTTGTCTGAAAATGTTGTAGTTTGGAATTAGTTTGGTGGTCTTCCTAAGCCAGGATTCAGACACAGCTAGAACATCCGGGTTGGCAGAGTGTGCTAAAGCAGTGAATAGAACAAACTTAGGGAGGAGGCTTCTAATGTTAACATGCATGAAACCAAGGCTATTACGGTTACAGAAGTCGTCAAAAGAGAGCGCCTGGGGAATAGGAGTGGAGCTAGGCACTGCAGGGCCTGGATTCACCTCTACATCGCCAGAGGAACATAGGAGGAGTAGAATAAGGGTACGGCTAAAAGCTATGAGAATTGGTCGTCTAGAACGTCTGGAACATAGAGTAAAAGGAGGTTTCTGGGGGCGATAAAATAGCATCAAGGTATAATGTACAGACAAATGTATGGTAGGATGTGAATACAGTGGAGGTAAACCTAGGTATTGAGTGATGAAGAGAGAGATATTGTCTCTAGAAACATCGTTGAAACCAGGAGATGTCATTGCATGTGTGGGTGGTGGAACTAATAGGTTGGATAAGGTATAGTGAGCAGGACTAGAGGCTCTACAGTGAAATAAGCCAATAAACACTAACCAGAACAGAAATGGACAAGACATATTGACATTAAGGAGAGGCATGCTTAGTCGAGTGATCAAAAGGGTCCGGTGAGTGGAGAGGTTGGTTGGTGATTTAGACAGCTAGCCAGGGCATCGGTAGCAAGCTAGCATAGGATGGAGGTCTGTTGTTAGCCACCTCCTGCGCTCCGTCAGTAGATTAGTGGGGTTCCGTGTGGTAGAGGGGATCAATCCAAATCACACAACAACAACAAAAATAAAAACAATAGATATAGTTATAGAGGCCCAAGAAGAAAACATAATAATAATAATAATAAAAAATAATAAAAAATAAAATAAAATTAAAAATTAAAAAAATTGTCCGATTGTCTATTCAGATAGCAGCCGGTAAGACAGCTAACGGTTAGCAGGCCGCAGATGGGCGTTCAGGTAACGTCGCGACGGAGGAGCCAGCCGAATAACTCCTTCGGGTAGATAACGTCGGCAGTCCAGTTGTGAAGGCCCGGTGGGGCTCCGCGAAGGCAGCAAAACGGGTCCGGATAGGCGACTGCAGCCCAGGTGCGATTGATGGAACTCAGGAGTGATTGACGGAGCCCGCTAGCTCCGGAACAATTGATGTTTGCTCCGGAATCGACGAAGGCCGACAGTCACACGGATAGCAGCTAGCTAGCTGTGAGATCCGGGCATGAATGTCCAGAGAGCAGTCGAAATCCAGGGACATGGAGAGAAAAATTGGTCCGGTATGCTCCGCTCCGAGCCGCGCTGCGCCGTACAGAACTGGCGATAGACTTTCGAGCCAAAGGATAGCCGATGACCACAAACCGTGGTTAGCTGAACACCAACGACTTGCCAGTAAAGGAGCCAACTAGCTTCTGAACTAGCTTCTGGATTAGCTTCTGACTAGTTTCAGGCCAGCCTCCTGGAGTTTCTGGCTAGCTTCTTGGAGGATTACAGATCTGAGGTAAATAATACTTTTTTATAAATATACATTGGTGAGGCGGGTTGCAGGAGAGTGTTTTGAAGATGAGTTGATGGAAAATAAAAATAAAATGTATGTGAAAAAGTTGTAAATATATATATATATACAGGACACGACAAGACGAGGACAAAAGACGTCTGAACTGCTATGCCACCTCGGAGTGGCTTTTCAGGTTATGTCGATATAGGACTCATTTTACTGTGGATATAGATACTTTTGTACCTGTTTCCTTAGCACCTTTTGCACCAAAGTACGTTCAACTCTAGGAGACAGAACGCGTTTCTCTCCTGAGCGGTATGACGGCTGCGTGGTCCCATGGTTTTTATACTTGCGTACTTTTGTTTGTACAGATGAACGTGGTACCTTCAGGCGTTTGGAAATTGTTCCCAAAATGAACCTGTGACGCACTCAGGTGTAGTCGGTGCGGAGTCAGAAGGTACAGAATAGTGCTTTTATTTCGGCACACAGGGAAAATCGTGCACGCCAAATACCGGGCGCACATCCACGATAGCCCATAAACAGGACCTAACTAGTCCGGAGAAAAACCCCAAACGAAACACACCACCACACAAACACAGGGGAAAAATAAGCCCGCACAAAGAGCAGGTGGACCTTACCGGCTTAAATAGCCCAACTAAAAACCTAAACAAGAAACAGGTGAAACCAATAAGACAAAACCAACAGAAAAGGAAAAAGGGATCGGCGGCAGCTAGTAGACCGGTGACGATGACCGCCGAGCTCTGCCCGAACAGGAAGAGGAGCCACCTTCGGTAGGAGTCGTAACAGAACCAGATTTGTGGAGGTCTACAATTATTTTTCTGAGGTCTTAGCTGATTTCTTTTGATTTTCCTATGATGTTAAGCAAAGAGGCACTGAGTTTAAAGGTGTGCCTTGAAATACACCCACAGGTATACCTCCAATTGACTCAAATTATGTCAATTCGCCTATCAGAAGCTTCTAAAGCCATGACATACTTTTCTGGAATATTCAATCTGTTTAAAGGCACAGTCAACTTAGTGTATGTAAACTTCTGACCCACTGTAATTGTGATACAGTGAATTATAAGTGAAAAAGTCTGTCAACAATTGTTGGAAAAATTACTTGTGTCATACACAAAGTTGATGTCCTAACCGACTTGCCAAAACTATAGTTTGTTAAAACAAGAAAATTGTGGAGTGGTTGAAAAACAAGTTTTATTGACTCCGACCTAAGTGTATGTAAACCTCTGACTTCAGCTGTACACAATCCATGTCACACTTGTCTGACGGCTTAAAAATCCTTCTTTATCCTCTCTCTTCCCCTAATGTTTTGTACACTCAGTGTATATTAGTAGGCTATATGTAAAGACCAGATTCAATTACGAATAGTCTGATAGATGAGAATATTATCAAGCGATTGTCACACCCTGACCATAGTTTGCTTTGTATGTTTCTATGTTTTGTTTGGTCAGGGTGTGATCTGAGTGGGCATTCTATGTTGTGTGTCTAGTTTATCTGTTTCTGTGTTTGGCCTGATATGGTTCTCAATCAGAGGCAGGTGTTAGTCATTGTCTCTGATTGGGAACCATATTTAGGTAGCCTGTTTGGTGTTGGGTTTTGTGGGTGATTGTTCCTGTCTCTGTGTTTGCACCAGATAGGGCTGTTTAGGTTTTCACGTTTCTTGTTTTGTAGATTGTTCATGTGTAGTTGCTTTATTAAAGTCCCATGAATAGAAACCACGCTGCGTTTTGGTCCTCCTCTCCTTCACCACAAGAAAACCGTTACAGCGATTGTCAAATTGGGAATGAGAGTACAGTTTGCACAAGAAGCAGAGCAGAGTTCATGCCTTTCATGTAACTTTTTTCAGTCGCATCATGCAGCTTTAGAATGTATTAGAACTCAAAACATATTGCCTAAGGTTTATCAAAACTAAAGTTGCATAAATAACTCTAAATTAAAGTGTAGGTAGCATAAACGTAACGAAATGTAACATATGGATTTGCATTAGTATACACATCAAAAGTCCCAATGCAAAGTTACACCTCACTTTTCTATTATTCAGAATTCCGAAGTCTACTGGATTCATTTACATTTTCAGCCAACTTACAATTTATTGTTACAAATCAGCTTGCAAGGTTACTAGCTAACAGTGATGTGTACTCATGACCAATAAATTATGAAAAAAAAAATTGTAATCTTTTGTCTCTGCGTTTCATATTTTTCCTTCAATTCGCAAGAGGCTGAATATACTTCAACGGAGAAAGATTCAGAGCGAGTGAAACAGCGCCCCTCTGTCTCAGTATGTGTAGCCCATCTGTCAGATTTTGTCTGGTCAAAACAGTATAACATTGTTGACACCAGTAGCATTGACTGCAAGGGAAGCCAGCAAGCATTTGGGCTCCCTTGATGAAAAAATTCAAATATATATAGCCAATCAGCGTTGAGCTAAACGGAGTGAGCTCAACTATGAATGGTCCTGGCACACCAAAAAAAACATGTCAAGGGGTGCCAGTTTGGATTTGGCTTCACACCAATTCAAACAAAAGCAAAACATAAGTTACTAAAAATGTGTTGCATCTTGTGTCGTTTTCCTCCAGTGGCTAGGATGGAGAATTTGGACTTGTGGTTTTAACTTAAGTCTCTGTAATGGCCCATGATTATAACGGTGATTCTGATCCAACCATAAATTCATACATTGTGCCCCTGGTCTGAAAGGCTAATGTTAACTAGTTTTCCATGAAAGGGAGTTAGGCTAGCGAGCAAGCATTTTAGCCAGGATGCCAAAGACAACAAAAACTAAAAACATATAATCTATGACAGAGTCATTGACTGTTTCGGCAAGATGAGGATGCCATGTTTTTTGTACCTGCATGTGCACACACACGCACGCACGCGCACACACCCACAAATGTGATATTTAGCTTACGTTGATTGGACTAAATAGTTTTTAGTATCTTTAGTTGTCACTGGAATAGACTAAGCATAGGTGATTTTATTTGATGTTGAAGTTGAAATGGTGCTGGAATAATGGAGGCATCTCCTGTTTTCTTTTCGAATTGCAGTAACTCGTGGATCTAAATCAATGGTTGTTTAGTAGACCAGAAATGTCAGAAACATTAACTTGCTTGACCATGCTGTAGGTCATGTAACTGTTTGTTACATGCAATATGCGTTGTGAACTTCAACAGACATATGTTGCTCTCAGGTTTTGTGATGAAACAAAGTGTTGAATTTATTCTACCACTGTCTTCTTACTGTCTCGACCTTAGGCCTATAATATCACTGTGGCAACGCATATAAACGAACAGGTTATACAGCAAACAACACAATTCTCATAACCCATAGGTTGGAATATGCGTTTTATTCCCAGGCTTGGCTATCCCCAGTGATTTTATCCATGCACCGCTGCTGAGCTAACTAGCCTGCTAATGTTAGCCCTACTAGCCTGCTAACATTAGCCCTACCAACCTGTTAACGTTACCTTAGCACTGCGTGAGTCAGCCAGTTGATATCAACACCTAGCTTACAGCTACATTAAAGTAAACCAACGTTTTGGAAATACATAATGACTTCTAACCAGTTATCAAATAATGTTACCGGTATATGTTGTTATCTTAGCCAGCAAGCAAGCCAACCAGCTAAAGTTAGCTATTTTAGCCTGCTAGCTAGCCTAGCCAGCTAACTAGCCTAGCTAGCCACCCACCACGGTCGACATAGCTAAGTAGTAAGCCAGAGAACAACTAGTCTAGCACAGGCAGGAACCTACAGAACACAACAACAAAGTCGCCAGCAAACAGGGCTGCCAGGTCTAGCTAATAATTATATCCCAATGACAACTCAAACCCATCCAAAAGACTTGAAAACTACATTTATTTTTTGCAGCAAGATATTTGCCACATTTATCCAATAAACCCTTTTTCATAATGTTATATCGAGTCAATTCAGAAAGAATAGCGACGTAACTTGTAACGTAAATTAGTTTTTCAACAAAATAATAATTATTGCGAGGTATGATGTGATGTAATAAAGACATTTGAATATGTCGCAAGAATGCCTGGATATAGTCGTTAGCCGGGTTATATTGGCCATATACCACAACCCCCGAGGTGCCTTATTGCTATTATAAAACTGGTTACCAATGTAATAAAATAGTGAAACTTTTTTGTCATACTCGTGTTACACAGTCTGATATACCACGGCTTTCAGCCAATCAGCATCAAGGGCTCGAACACAATTTCTAATAGTAAATAAATTAATTTTGCGCATGTGCATAACTATAGAGAGTACCACAGTATAAGTAAAAAAACTCATAAAACCTAGTGGTCAAACAGGGAAATGGTTCCAATCGTTTTTCCACCATTCATTTTTCTCATAGGGTATATTAAAAACAATTAAAATAAGGGTTGTATTTCGTGTAGGCTTACCTTGGCATAACGTTTTTACAACCATGTAAATCTCTCTCAGACAAGGTGACTTTTATCAATATAGTTGTTACGGAACAGGACAATTAATTGGAGCTACCCTCAAACCAAGGCATGCTGTCTGCTAATTATCTATAGGCTATAGACTTGTCAATTTCAAATTATTTTCTAGCAAGTTGTATTGTCTATAAGAGTTTGAATCGAGGTGTGTGACACCTCTACATTAATTCACATAGAAGTAGCTCATTTCATTGTTGTGGACAATTTATGTTTGAAGCTTTACTGAGCTGGGCAAACTTCTCTCTTAGATGAGAGCCCAAACACTTACCCAGTGTTTCCCCAGATCAAGCATGCAGACATTTGCACACGTTTTCCTCCTGGAACATTTTATGGCTGGTGCCTCCATTGCCTTCATTGTTGTTTTTTCCTTACTAATAATAACTTTGGACATGTGTGCGTTCCTATCAAAGTAGGTGCCTTTTTACGTTATCATTATAGTGTCTGTATATCGTGTTGTCGTTCTACTGTAGCACACCGTATGTACAGTATGTATTTACTGTTTGATTCACATTTTCAAGTACTGGTGACAGTAGTTTAACATATTTATTGTATCAAATGGTAGGCTACAATGGCAGATAAATGAATAGGCTAATTGATGGCCAACATATGCAAATGTATCATTCTCCACATTTACTGGCAGTTTCATTGAGGACTTTTCCCCATAACAGAAGCACTAGAGGGAGTTCCATAACTTCCATTTAAAAATGTCCACTCGCACATCCTTCGATACCCAAAAACTGAGCATGCGTAAAACACTCAGCTTGATACAGTTTTCCAAAATGCAAAGTCGACATTAAAATGGAGTTTAAACCACCTCCAGTCAAATGTACAGTGCCTTGCGAAAGTATTCGGCCCCCTTGAACTTTGCGACCTTTTGCCACATTTCAGGCTTCAAACATAAAGATATAAAACTGTATTTTTTTGTGAAGAATCAACAACAAATGGGACACAATCATGAAGTGGAATGACATTTATTGGATATTTCAAACTTTTTTAACAAATCAAAAACGGAAAAATTGGGCGTGCAAAATTATTCAGCCCCTTTACTTTCAGTGCAGCAAACTCTCTCCAGAAGTTCAGTGAGGATCTCTGAATGATCCAATGTTGACCTAAATGACTAATGATGATAAATACAATCCACCTGTGTGTAATCAAGTCTCCGTATAAATGCAATTGCCACTTCTTGTTTTTGGGCCACAAATGAGTCATACCCTGTCTTTGTGGTTATTACTGCACCCAGCCACTACCAAACACACAGGAGAAGATAAGATACATTTTTTTGCATGAATTTAGCCATATAGTCTCTTCCATATGGGGCTCCAGAGTAGTGCAGCAGTCTAAGGCACAGCATCTCAGTACTAGAGGCATCACTACAGACCCTGGTTCAATTCCAGGCTGTGTCACAACCGGCTGTGATTGGGAGTCCCATAGAGTTGTCCGGATTAGGGTTTGGCCGGGGTAGGCTATCATTGTAAATAAGAATGTGTTCTTAATAACTGACTTGCCTATTTAAATAACAGTTCAATTAATTAAACATGTAATTATAAGTGGATGTACATAAAGTGCATTCCTCTACACACAATACCCAATAATGGCAATGCGAAAACAGGTTTTTAGAAATGTGTAAAAAAATGTGTAAAAAAATGTAAACACATTATTTAGTATTCTGACCCTATGCTATGAGACTCGAAATTGAGGTCTGGTGCATCCTGTTTCTGTTGATCATCCCTGAGATGTTTCTACAACTTGATTGGAGTCCACCTGTGGTAAATTAAACTGACTGGACATGATTTGGAAAGGCACACACCTGTCTATATAAATTCCCACAGTTGACAGTTCAAAAACCAAGCCATGTCAAAGGAATTGTCTGAAGACCCCCGAGCATTGAAGGTCCCCAAGAACACAGTGACCTCCATCATTCTTAAATGGGAGAAGATTGGAACCACCAAGACTCTTCCTAGAGCTGGCCACTCGACCAAACTGAACTTCTTGGTCAGGGAAGTGACCAAGAACCCGATGGTCACTCTGACAGAGCTCCAGAGTTCCTCTGTGGACATGGGAGAACCTTACAGAAGGACAACCATCTCTGCAGCACTCCACCAATCAGGACTTTATGGTAGTGGCCAGACGGAAGCTACTCCTCAGTAAAAGGCACATGGCAGCCCGCTTGGAGTTTTCCAAAAAGCACCTAAAACTCTCAGATCATGAGAAACAAGATTCTCTGGTCTGATGAAACCAAGATTGAACTATTTTGGCCTGAATCCCAAACACCCCGGAGGAAACTTGGCACATCCCTGGGGTGGCATTATCATGTTGTGTGGATGTTTTTCAGTGGCAGGGACTGGGAGACTAGTCAAGATACAGGGAAAGATGAATGGCGCAAAGCACAAAGAGATAATTGATGGAAACCTGTTCCAGAGCGCTCAGGACCTCAGACTTGGGCGAAGGTTCACCTTCCAACAGGATAACGACCCTAAACACACAGCCAAGACAACACAGGGGTGGCTTCAGGATAAGTCTCTGAATGTCCTTGAGTGGCCCAGCTAGAGCCTGGCCTTGAACTCAATCGAACATCTCTGCAGAGACCTGAAAATAGCTATGCAGCGATGCACCCCATCCAACCTGACAAAGCTTGAGAGGATCTGCAGAAAATAATGGGAAAATCTCCCCACATACAGGTGTGCCAAGTTTGTAGCGTCATACCCAAGAAGACTCAAGGATGTAATCAGTGCCAAAGGTGCTTCAACAAAGTAGTGAGTAAAGGGTCTGAATACTTATGCAGTGGTGGAAAAAGTACTCAATTGTCATGCTTGAATAAAAGTAAAGATAACATAAAGTAAAAATGAAAGTCACCCAATAAAATACTACTTGAGTAAAAGTCTAAAAGTATTTGGTTTCAAAGTTACTTACAGTAAGTATCACAAGTAATTGGAATTGCTAAAATGTACTTAAGTATCAAAAGTAAAAGTAACAGTATAAATCCTTTCAAATTCTTTATGTTAAGCAAACCAGACGGCACAATTTTTTTTTATAGCCAGGGGCATACTCCAACACTCAGACATAATTTATAAATGAGGCATTTGTGTTTAGTGAGTCTGCCAGATCAGAGGGATGTTCTCTTGATAAGTGTGTGAATTGGACCATTTTCCTGTCAAAATGTAAGTACTTTTGGGTGTCAGGGAAAATGTATGGAGTAAAAAGTACATTATTTTCTTTAGGAAAGTAAGTGAAGTAAAAGCAAAAATATAAATAGTGAAGTAAAGTACAGATACTTAAGTAGTACTTTAAGTAGTACTTTAAAGTATGTTTACTTAAGTACTTTACACCACTGTACTTATGTAAATGTAATATTTCAGTTTTGTATTTTTAATACATTTGCACTATTTCTAGAAACCTGCTTTTGTTTTGTCATCATAGGGTATTATGTGTAGATTGATGAGGGTAAAAACAATTGAATCCATTTTAGAATAAGGCTGTAACTTAACAAAATGTGGAAAAAGTCAAGGGCTCTGAATACTTTCTGAGAGCTCTGTAAATGGCATAATCAGATCAGGGCCTAACATAGACTACTATAGACCACAGTTTGTCTTAATCAGTTATTTGGTGACGTGAATATATTTAATATAGTTTTATCTAAAAAGGATAACTTTGTAATGTTTCATTATTTTGTACTTCTCTGAAATTCACTGATTAGGAGGGTCATCCCCGTCCTCCTCTGAGAAGCCACCACTGGCCACATATCACCTGCCATCTTTCGGGCCAACACAACTCAAACCCTGTGCGGACAAATTGCATTTTTTTTTGTGGAAGGACAGAAATGTGGCTAGCTAAACTTTGGCTAGCAGCTACAATTGCTAACATCAAATATCCAACTCTAGCTTAACTCACATTTGAAGGACTGTCAACCTGCATGCATTTTGGGTACCATGCATGCAATTTGAGGTCAAAGTACGCTGATATGAAAAACTACTTTGAAATATGCAAAAAGAGGCTTCTAGTTGTCACATTGTGGTTTTTGACTCAAACATTTGAAGTTGGAGCTTAGCCAATCAGAGGTATAGCTGGGGGAAGTAAGGGGTGCTGTGGGTGCGGCATTACCCCCTGTGGTGAAATGGGCCATATGGCAGCACCCCTTGCATAAGGTGTAAGAATGTAAAACAATATTTAAAACAATTTGTTGCATTAATGGAATCTGGGTAGGAGAGAGACAAAAAACAAGGGATATATATCAAAAATTATCTTCAGGGGACAAAATGGCGCCGTAGAGAGGACACTGTGTTTCAGCGAGCTCCCGTGGCATTCGTAAATTTATATTTTTACATGAATCTGCTAGCTTGAAAAAGTGGTAGAATTGGCTAAATAAGTTATCCTACAATGAGTCTTGACGGCTATTTCGCAAAAATCTCCGACAACATGCCCAACAGAACTACTAAGAACTCGACCAAAACCACCACCCCTGTAGATGTGAATGAGGAGCTAGCTAACGTTAGCGAAGGTAACACCATTGCGGATCCAGGCACAATGGACCTGGTGATTCAAAAGATGACTGATAACATTACTAAAGTGATCGATGTTAAGATAAGAACGGTCTTGGAAGCAATAGCAGGGCATTCAGCTGAACTACAGAGGGTTGTGAAACGTGTTGTTGAGGCGGAAGGAAGAATTGCTGCAGTGGAAACATCAACTACATCTATGGACGCTAAGATAAAAGCACTTGAGAAACAGGTGCGCGAAATGGCGGAGCACATTGACGACTTGGATAATCGAGGACGCAGATGCAATATTCGTGTTGTGGGACTCCCGGAAAATTCTGAAGGGACACGTTCAGTAAAATTATTTGAGGAATGGATCCCTGGCTACCTACAAATGGACACTAAGGCTCGTGTGAAGCTGGACAGAGCCCATCGCTCTCAAGCACCGATAACCGGTCCCAACCAACGCCCACGGCCGGTGGTTATAAAGTTCCACAACTTCACCGACAAGCAGCGCGTCATGGACGCGGCTAGAAACATCGGCTCTGATGGTAGTCAACGTAAAAGTCCCAAGGTCTCATTCTTCATTGATTATTCCACTGCGGTTGTACGAAGACGCAAAGCGTTTGATGAGGCGAAGGCTCGACTCAGGAGAATGAAGATGGACTACGCACTGTTGTACCCGGCCACATTGAAGATTATGGTCAACGGATCGCCTAAAAAGCTCTACACACCTGAAGAGGCTGCTGCGTTTATTGACTCTCTCGGGTAAATAACTTTAAGCTGCACCTCCGCAGCATTGGATAACTTTGTTTATTTTTGGTTGAATCTGATCATGAAACAGTGGTGTGAGTCCTCACGTACTCCGGCTCAGTAATATTCGTATCTTTATTATTTTTCTTGCTAAAGTAATAGCCGCTATAGCTCAGGCTGAGATATGTGTGAATCCATATTGGTGCCCAGGCTTGGTTTTAGGTGGAAGAGCCTCAATCTTCTTCTAATTGATTTTCTTTTCCATACATATAAAGGATGAGGCTATTGAGCGGCAATGCCGACTTAAGAGTCTACATTGGAGAGTTGAAATCCCCTGCATGTTAGCTAGTGGGAAAACCCCCTTTTGGATCTTTACATGTTTAATTTTTGGGTTTCCTATAGTTCGAGTTCAGGGTTCATATCGTTTGTTTATGCTCGGTGAGATAGAGGAGAGTTCAACACATGGAAAAAGGTACCACCCCACTTTTACAGTAGGATCCAGTCTGGATATTGAATGGTCAAGACACAATGGCAGGTAACAGACTGTGTGTATGTACATGGAACATTAGAGGGAGCCATAACCCCATTAAAAGGAAGAAGGTACTGTCTTTTTTGAAAAAATAAAATATTGATATTGCCCTGTTGCAAGAAACTCATTTGGATGATAAGGAGCACCTGAAATCACAACAAGGGGGGTATGGTCAAGTGTTTTTCTCATCATTTACATCAGGAAGTAGAGGTGTAGCAATTCTGGTGAAAAATAACTTACCACTTAAGGTCTTGAATTGTGTGAAAGATACATTTGGTCGCTTTGTTATAATTAATGGTACTTTACAAGGGCAGAACATTTCCATAATTAATATTTACTTCCCCCCTGCTCACACCCCTGATTTCCTCACTAAGGCATTTCTAGACTTTTCAGAATTAAACTCGGACACTGCAGTGGTTGGAGGAGATTTTAACTGCTTGTTGAACCCCCTTATTGATAAGTTTCCCAGCGGTATAGCTTCACTCTCTCCTCAAGCTAAGTCACTTAAAGCTATTTGTGATGATCTGGGGTATGCGGATGTCTGGAGAGCTTTTCATCCCTCCAACAGAGAGTTCACTTTTTTCTCTGCCCCTCATGGATGTCAGACTAGAATAGATTACTTTTTTATGCCCTGGACGTCTTTGCAGTCTGTTTTATCCACTAGGATAGGAAGCATAGTCATATCTGATCATGCTGAGGTGATCCTGGACATAAAACTCAACGGGGCATTCAATCGGTCAAGACATTGGAGGTTGAATACAACCATTCTTAAAGACCATACATTCACATCATATTTTATTACAGAGTTGAAAGCATTTTCCCTATTAACTCTCAATCAACAGATAACCCCTCACTCCTTTGGGAGACCTGTAAAGCGTATGCCAGGGGTCTGATTATGTCATACACAGCTACTAAGAGACGGAAAAAGCGTGAAAAGCAAAAAATGTTAGAGGGTGAATTAGGAACTAAAGAGAAGGACTACATTAAAACTCCCACTCCTGCCCTATTAAAGGAAATATCAATCATTAGATCAACGTTAGACTCTCTCCTAACACAGGACACTGAAAAGAAAATGAGATTTGTCAGGCAAAAGCTATATGAACATGGCGATAAGCCAGGAAAGTACTTGGCATACCTAGCTAAAAAGAGAGCTGACTCTCAGTCAATTGCTACTATTACTGATTCTGATGGTAATCATTTATATGAAAATAAATTTAAGTGACTAATTTAAGAAATGTTATACCAACCTTTATGCCTCAGAACTGCCAAAGGATGCACCCAAATTAATGGAGAACTTCTTTTGTAAGATTGAGCTCCCTACTATCTCCGAAGAACAGAGGTCTCTCCTTAATGCCCCTATTACCAAGGAAGAGATAATGTTCGCAATTAAGAATCTGCAAAATGGTAAGGCCCCAGGACCAGACTGGTTTTGTAGTGAGTTCTATACAGAGTTCCATGGCCTGATCCTTGAGCCATTGCGTGATATGTTTAACCACTCATTTTCAAATGACCAGCTCCCTGAAACGCTGAGAGAAGCCAATATTTAACTTATTCTCAAAAGAGTCTTGTTCCTCGTACAGACCAATTTCCCTTCTGAATGTGGATAGAAAATTGCTTTCTAAAATTCTAGCCACAAGATTAGAGGACTCACTGCCACTAATTGTGGCTTCATTAAGGGCCGTAAGTCCTGCAACAATGTCAGGCAGCTTCTTAATGTAATTCAAGCCTACCAACAAAGTACTATGGATGGTCTTGTGCTCTCCCTGGATGCTGAGAAAGCATTTGATCGTGTGGAGTGGTCTTACCTATTATTTGCTCTAAATAAATTTGGTCTAGGACAACTTTATAAAATGGGTGAAAGTTTTATATGATGATCCTCAGGCTGCTGTCCTTACTAATGGGTCAAATAGCTTCTCTATACACAGAGGTACCAGACAGGGCTGTCCTTTATCCCCTCTCCTCTTTGCACTCGTTATGGAACCACTGGCCGAGGCCATCAGGGTAACGCCTGCTATACAGGGGCTGCTCATTGGTGATGTTCACCATAAAATATGCTGATGATGTCCTGATATTCATCTCTAGTCCCGAGACTTCAATTACATCTCTTATTAATATTATTGAATTATTCAGCGAATTCTCAGGCTACAAGATTAACCTAACTAAGTCAGAGGCTATGCCACTTGGTAGCCTACACTCTGTACCTAATACTTCTCACCCCTTCCCTTTTAAATGGTCTCCCTCAGGTTTCATGTATCTGGGTATATTTGTAACTCCTAAATTTCAGCAAATGTACAAAGCCAATTTTGTTCCCTTGTTTGATACAATAAGACAGGATCTGGAGAGTTGGAACTCTCTCCCGATTTCTTGGTTGGGTAGAATATCTCTCTTGAAAATGAACATTTTACCTAGACTACTTTACCCAATCCAAATGATCCCAGTATTACTCTCCAATAAGGTAATAAAGGATGTAAATGGATGGCTAAGTTCCTTTATATGGAGTAAACACAAGCCAAGACTTAAGATGGCAATATTGCAGCTGCCAAGTTCTATGGGCGGCTTGGACCTGCCCAATATCAGGTTCTATCAATGGTGTGCCCACCTTTGTTATATTTCTGACTGGATCACAAATTATGACTCCTCTATTTGGTTAGACATTGAGATTTCTCTTTCAAAATACCCCTTACAGGATCTTTTATTTTTCAGAAGTTTCAAGTATGTAGAAGATCACTGCAATAATCCCGTTACACTTAACACACTCAAAGTATGGAGGTCAGTTCAACGCTTCCTGGGAAGGTCCAAACTAACCTCTGCTCTTACCCCAATTCTTAACAACCCAGATTTCAGTCCAGGATTGCTGGATGCTGGCTTTAACTTTTGGCTTAATAAGGGCATACGCAGGCTAAATGACTTATTTGCTGATAAGATTTTATTGTCATTTGAGCAGATGGTCGAGAAATATCGACTCCCAAAGCAGGACTTTTTCCGCTTCCTACAAGTAAGACATTATATTCTGAAGAGCACCACCTTAATTGGTAACCCTGATGTGTCTGTCATCGAAAGAATGCTTTTTTTCCCACAAAGGAAAATGTCTGTAAGTCTGTTTTATGATACTTTAAGGCCCTTTTCTGCTGTCAACACACAGAGGGTGAAACAAGTGTGGGAGAAAGAATTGTCTGTTGCTATTGACGAAGAGATGTGGGAGGACATTTGGAGATATGCAAAAACAATATCTATATGTAATCGTACTAGAGCAATCCAATTAAGAATAATACACAGATTGCATATATCCCCAAATCGCAGACATGCTTTTAGCCCCACTTCCTCTTCCCCTCAGTGTCTTAAATGCAAAACTGATACAGGCACCCTAACACATTGTTTATGGTCATGCACCAAAATACAAAGATACTGGTCTGGTGTTCTGCAAGAAATTGAAAAGATCCTAGGGGTTGATCTAGAATTGGACCCAGTTTCTTTACTGTTAGGTCTCCCTAGTAGGCATGTTACTTCTGTGGGTAAAAGGAGGCTTTACAACATCCTTACCCTCGCAGCAAGGAAAAACATCCTTTTACAGTGCATTAGTGATAAGGTTCCTTCTATTAAAGATTGGCATAAGATACTATTTGAATGGGTGCCTCTGGAATATCTGACATGTACATTGCATTCTAAAACAGACCAGTTCTACAAAGTATGGGAACCTTATATAAATTACCTAGAACCTGAGGTATCAGCTATTATGCTGCAAGGATTCTCTTAGAATGGCAGGGATCTATGTATTTCAGAACTACACTGTATGTTCCATGTGTGGAACCTAACTTCTTGGTTTAAACTGAGCTTTTTTGTTTAATTTCTGTTTGTTTAAAATGTTTGTTTAAAATGTATGTATTGAGAGACGCAATGATGGGGATGGGGTGAGAGAAGCACCGAGCAGGAAGAGGAAAATGGTGTACGTATGTATGGGTGTGGGTGGTATGTATGTGTGTGTATGTATGTGTGTACTCGTATATATGTGTATGTGCATGTGTGTATGTATATGTATGTGTGTGTATGTGTATGTGTATATATATACGCGTATATATGTGTATGTGCATGTGATACAACAACAGAGACAAAGCACACCCCCCAAAAAATACAGCACTCACTTACACATACCTACGCATATATATATATATATATATATATACATATATATATACATACATATATATATATACATACATACATACATACATACATACATACATACATACATACATACATACATACATACATACATACATACATACATACATACATATATATACATACATACATATATACATAAATAATTTTGTACGCCCAATTTTTCAGTTTTTGATTTGTTAAAAAAGTTTGAAATATCCAATAAATGTCGTTCCACTTCATGATTGTGTCCCACTTGTTGTTGATTCTTCACAAAAAAATACAGTTTTATATCTTTATGTTTGAAGCCTGAAATGTGGCAAAAGGTCGCAAAGTTCAAGGGGGCCGAATACTTTCGCAAGGCACTGTATATACATATATATATATATATATATATATATATATATATATATATATATATACACATATCGAGACGATAGCTCTTCAAAACTGTAACAGACATGCTTAAACCACCTAACGAAGTCCTAAAGCAATGGGACTCCCTAAACCTTTCTCAGATTATTACCAATCCCACAAGGTATGACTCCAAACACCCAGAAAAGGCTACTCTCTTGTGTTATCCTCACAAATAATCCTGATAGGTATCAGTCTGGTGTTTTCTGTAACGACCTTAGTGATCACTGTTTTACAGCCTGTGTTCATAATGACTGCTCAGTGAAACCACCTGTTCTGATTTGTCACAGACGCTTGCTAAAAAACTTTAATGAGCAAGTGTTCCTTCATGACCTGGCCTCGGTAAATTGGTATAGAATCAGCTTGATCCCCTCTGTTGAAGACGCTTGGACCTTTTTTATTGTTAAAACACTCCTCCATAAAGAAAATGAGAATTAAAAACAGGTTCAGCCCCTGGTTCGACTGTGATCTTGCAGAGTTACTACACCTCAAGAATTGCATTTTGCAAAAGGCTCGGCGCACGCATACTCAGGCTGACTGGCTCTTGTTCAGGCAAACGAGAAATAAGTGCACTCAGGCTATCCGGAAGGCTAAAGTTAGTTACTTTAGGGAGCAGTTCTCTCTCTCTAACCCCAAGAAGTTCTGGAAAATGGTTAAAGACCTGGAGAATAAACCCTCCTCCTCACAGCTGCCCATGTCACTTAATGTTGATGATGTGGTTGTTACTGACAAGAAGCACATGACTGAGCTCTTTAATCACCACTTCATTAAGTCAGGATTCCTATTTGACTCAGCCATGCCTCCTTGCCCGTCCAACATTTGCTCATCTCCCACACCTTCTAATGCGACAAGCCTGATGCTCCTTCCTCTTTTTGCCCTGCCCGCTACAAAGTTTATCCCTGCAGACGGTCACTGAGTCCGAGGTGCTACAGGAGCTCCTTAAACTTTCCCCCTAAAAAACATCTGGGTCAGATGGTTTAGACCCTTTCTTCTTTAAGGTTGCTGCCCCTATCATCACCAATGTGATGGAGTTCAGGTGGGTCCAATGAGGCGCAGGTGCGCGTAATGAAGGGAACAGGTGTGCGTAATGATAGGCAGTCTGGTGCCCTCAAGCGCCAGAGAGGGAGAGCGGGAGCAGGCTTGACAGTACCCGGCATCCCACCTGGGTGAGCCAGACAAGCTAGGGTGTGGAACCCCGACATGCTAGCTGAGGCACCCCCGGTTCCATCGACAACGGCACCCGGACCCGAAGTCACCAACAAAAAACCAGGCCTCCCCGATGCTTCAAATTGGTGTCAGGATTCTGTGAGGATCAACGCTGGAGACAGGAAGCATGTACAGGGAGCACATTTGCTGTTTTCAATCAAGATCTCAGCGATCACTGCCTCATTGCCTGCATCCGTAATGGGTCTGCGGTCAAACGACCACCCCTCATCACTGTCAAACGCTCCCTAAAACACTTCTGCGAGCAGGCCTTTCTAGTCGACCTGGCCGGGGTATCCTGGAATGACATTGACCTCATCCCGTCAGTAGATGATTCCTGGCTATTCTTTAGAAGTGCCTTCCTCACCATCTTAAATAAGCATGCCCCTCTCAAAAAATGTAGAACTAGGAATAGATATAGTCCTTGGTTCACTCCAGACCTGTCGTCCCTTGACCAGCACAAAAACATCCTGTGGCGTTCTGCATTAGCATCGAATAGCCCCCGTAATATGCAACTTTCAGGGAAGTTAGGAACAAATATACACAGGCAGTTAAAAAAGCTAAGGCAAGCTTTTTCAAACAAAAATTTGAATCCCGTAGTACTAACTCAAAAAAGTTCTGGGACACTGTAAAGTCCATGGAGAATAAGAGCACCTCATCCCAGCTGCCCACTGCTCTGAGGCTAGGAAACACTGTCACCACCGATAAATCCACTATAATTGAGAATTTCAATAAGCATTTCTCTACGGCTGGCCATGCTTTCCACTTGGCTACCCCTACCCCGGTCAACTGCCCGGCACCCTCCACAGCAACCCGCCAAAGCCCCCACCATTTCTCCTTTACCCAAATCCTGATAGCTGATGTTCTGAAAGAGCTGCAAAATCGGGACCCCTACAAATCAGCCGGGCTAGACAATCTGGACCCTCTCTTTCTAAAAAATATCTGCCGAAATTGTTGCAACCCCTATTACTAGCCTGTTCAACCTCTCTTTCGTATCGTCTGAGATTCCCAAAGATTGGAAAGCTGCCGCGGTCATCCCCCTCTTCAAAGGGGGTGACACTCTAGACCCAAACTGCTACAGAACTAAATCTATCCTACCCTGTCTTTCTAAGGTCTTCGAAAGCCAAGTTAACAAACAGATTAGTGACCATTTCGAATCCCACCATACCTTCTCCGCTATGCAATCTGGTTTCAGAGCTGGTCATGGGTGCACCTCAGCCACGCTCAAGGTTCTAAACGACATCATAACCGCCATCGATAAGAGACATTACTGTGCAGCCGTATTCACTGACCTGGCCAAAGCTTTCGACTCTGTCAATCAAAACATTCTTATTGGCAGACTCGACAGGCTTGGTTTCTCAAATGATTGCCTCGCCTGGTTTACCAACTACTTCTCTGATAGAGTTCAGTGTGTCTAATCGGAGGGACTGTTGTCCGGTCCTCTGAAAGTCTCTATGGGTGTGCCACAGGGTTCAATTCTCGGGCCGACTCTCTTTTCTATATACATCAATGATGTTGCTCTTGCTGCTGGTGATTCTCTGATCCACCTCTACGCAGACGACACCATTCTGTATACTTCTGGCCCCTCCTTGGACACTGTGTTAACTAACCTCCAGACGAGCTTCAATGCCATACAACTCTCCTTCCGTGGCCTCCAACTGCTCTTAAACGCAAATAAAACTAAATGCATGCTATTCATTCGATCACTGCCCGCACCTGCCCGCCCGTCCAGCATCACTACTCTGGACGGCTCTGACTTAAAATACATGGACAACTACAAATACCCGGGTGTGTGGTTAGACTGTAAACTCTCCTTCCAGACTCACATTAAGCATCTCCAATCCAAAATTAAATCTAGACTCGGCTTCCTATATCGCAACAAAGCATCCTTCACTCATGCTGCCAAACATACCCTCGTAAAACTGACCATCCTACCGATCCTCGACTTCGGTGATGTCATCTATAAAATAGCCTCCAACACTCTACTCAACAAACTGGATGCAGTCTATCACAGTGCCATCCGTTTTGTCACCAAAGCCCCATACACTACCCACCATTGCGACCTGTACGCTCTCGTTGGTTAGCCCTCGCTTCATACTCGTCGCCAAATCCACTGGCTACAGGTTATCTACAAGTCTCTGCTAGGTAAAGCCCCGTCTTATCTCAGCTCACTGGGCACCATAGCAGCACCCACTCGTAGTACGCACTCCAGCAGATATATCTCACTGGTCACCCCCAAAGCCAATTCCTCCTTTGGTCGTCTTTCCTTCCAGTTCTCTGCGGCCCATGACTGGAACGAATTGCAAAAATCTCTGAAGCTGGGGACTCACATCTCCCTCACTAGCTTTAAGCACCAGCTGTCAGAGCAGCTTACAGATCACTGCACCTGTACATAGCCCATCTGTAAACAGCCCATCTATCTACCTACCTCATCCCCATACTGGTATTTATTTATTTTGTTCCTTTGCCACCCAGTATCCCTACCTGGTTAAATAAAAGTGCAATTTAAAAAATATATATAAAAAATCATAGACAACGGACATGAAACAGGACAGGAACAGCATCTGGACAGGGGACAAAATAACATTTTTTGTTTGTTTGTGTTAAACGGATTTTGTGTTAAACGCTCTACAACAAAGCTTTCTTACTGTCCAACAAGCTTTCTCTTTCCTTAACCTTGTTCTGAACACCTCTAAAACAAAGGTAATGTGGTTTGGTAAGAAGAATGCTCCACTCCCCACAGGTGTGATTACTACCTCCGAGGGTTTAGAGCTGGAGGTAGTCACCTCATACAAGTACTTGGGAGTATGGCTAGACGGTACACTGTCCTTCTCTCAGCACATATCAAAGCTGTAGGCTAAAGTTAAATCTAGACTTGGTGTCCTCTATTGTAATCGCTCCTTTTTCAACCCAGCTGCCAAACTAACCCTGATTCTGTGAATAGTCCCTTCACCCCTACCTACATGTCGAAATTCTGAATAACCTGTACCCCCGCCACATTGACTCGGTACCGGTACACCCTGTATATAGCCTCGTTATTGTTATTTTATTGTGATACTTAAAAAAAAACATTTTTGACTTTGACTAGTTTATTTGGTAAACTCTTCTTGAACTTCACTGTTAGTTAAGGGCTTGTAAGTAAGCATTTCATGGTAAGGTCTATACTTGTATTCGGTGCATGTGACAAATAAAAGTTGGATTTGATTCAGATGACCATCCTACCCATGCTAGATTATGGAGATGTAATTTATAAATCGGAAGGTAAGGGTGCTCTCGAGCGGCTAGATGTTCTTTACCATTCAGCCATCATATTTGCCACCAATGCTCCTTATAGGACACATCAAATCAAATCAAATCAAATGTATTTATATAGCCCTTCGTACATCAGCTGATATCTCAAAGTGCTGTACAGAAACCCAGCCTAAAACCCCAAACAGCAAGCAATGCAGGTGTAGAAGCACGGTGGCTAGGAAAAACTCCCTAGAAAGGCCAATACCTAGGAAGAAACCTAGAGAGGAACCAGGCTATGTGGGGTGGCCAGTCCTCTTCTGGCTGTGCCGGGTGGAGATTATAACAGAACATGGCCAAGATGTTCAAATGTTCATAAATGACCAGCATGGTCGAATAATAATAAGGCAGAACAGTTGAAACTGGAGCAGCAGCACAGTCAGGTGGAAGTTGAAACTGGAGCAGCAGCATGGCCAGGTGGACTGGGGACAGCAAGGAGTCATCATGTCAGGTAGTCCTGGGGCATGGTCCTAGGGCTCAGGTCAGTTGAAACTGGAACAGCAGCATGGCCAGGTGGACTGGGGACAGCAAGGAGTCATCATGTCAGGTAGTCCTGGGGCATGGTCCTAGGGCTCAGGTCCTCCGAGAGAGAGAAAGAAAGAGAGAAGGAGAGAATTAGAGAACGCACACTTAGATTCACACAGGACACCGAATAGGACAGGAGAAGTACTCCAGATATAACAAACTGACCCCAGCCCCCCGACACATAAACTACTGCAGCATAAATACTGGAGGCTGAGACAGGAGGGGTCAGGAGACACATCACTGCACTCTATACTACTCTGTAAACTAGCCATCTCTGTATACCCATCGCAAGACCCACTGGTTGTTGCTTATTTATAAAACCCTCTTAGGCCTCACTCCCCCCTATCTGAGATATTTACTGCAGCCCTCATCCTCCACACACAACACCCGCTCTGCCATTCACATTCTGTTAAAAGGTCCCCAAAGCACACACATCCCTGGGTCGCTCGTCTTTTCAGTTCGCTGCAGCTAGCAACTGGACCGAGCTGCAACAATCACTCAAACTGGACAGTTTTATCTCAATCTCTTCATTCAAAGACTCAAACATGGACATTCTTACTGACAGTTGTGGCTGCTTTGCGTGATGTATTGTTGTCTTTACCTTCTTGCCCTTTGTTTTGTGCTACTACCATGTTGTGCTGCTGCCATGTTGTGGTGCTACCATGTTGTTGTCATGTTGTGTTGCTACCATACTGTGTTGTCATGTGTTGCTGCCATACTATGTTATTGTCTTAGGTCTCTCTTTATGTAGTGTTGTCTCTCTTGGAGTGATGTGTGTTCTTTCCTATTTTTTTAGTTTCAGGAAGCCTTTTGGTAGGCTGTCATTGTAAGTAAGAATTTATTCTTAACTGACTTGCCTAGTTAAATAAAGGTTAAATATTTTTTTTTTTAAAAGGGCAGACCGGGGCACTTCAGGCTGCCATTAGCAACTAAATTATTCTCATAACTTCTTCTGTGTGCAATTTATTTTATTTTTATATTTGATTCAAGGATGTATTACTAATATATCTGGTGTATTTGAAGCAATTATTGGTACCATGATTGCTAAAAATATATATTTACAGGAAGATTGCCATTTTTCCATTCACTATAATGGGAGATCCTGTTTTCTGGTACCGCGGTCGGCCTTGAACTTCCACAATGAGTGTTGTCAGTCGTTCTCCCCAGAGTCATACAGACAGTTTAGTTTGAGTTGAGGTGGGTCCCTCTCCCCCTTGTGGTGGATATCAAGTTATCTAGAGCAGTGCTCGCAACAGTCTCCCACTTCAATTTTTATGTTAGTTTACAATCATCTTGGAGAAAAGGGAATGGGTTCAATATCAAATAAGGAACATGGCATTCTCTCACCCTTGGCTCGCAGGACTGCTCTGGCCCATTTCAAACACAAAGACTTACTAGCCCACTTAGCAAGCAACACAGGGCCGGTGTCAGTGCTGGATCGAGGTGAGTGCTTTTCGTCGTGTTGGCTCGCATAAGCTTTTCGTGATCCTGAAACCTTTTCTTTTTGTGCTCAGTTGTATTAGGCACAATCTTGTTTACTAATTTAGTTACAACACCCCTCTTGTTTTCTCCCTCACACACACCCGTTGTAATTATGCAGTACAAAGAAATGTGTGCGCTGTTCATAACGAGGTTTTCTGCAAACAGCCATGAGTTAAATTAATATTTGATTCAGTGATACTGTTACCAAATCTTGTCCTATGCTTAGGCTACTCATGAAATTATGATTGTATTTTGTTATTCTGCATAGATGCATGCAATACTTTATTATAGTAGATCTGTGTCAGAACAGGGGGATAGGCCAATATGTTTCAGTAAGGTTGGCTTCTCTTCTGTACAGCACTTTGATATATCAGCTGATGTAAGAAGGGCTATATAAATACATTATATATATTATATTTGATTCATAGTGTTCATAGCAATGGTTGTTAGCTGTACAGCAGATATATAACGTCAGTCACAGAAAATAGATGTCGTGGTGGAAGCTACAGAGAAGTACATGGGGGTACGAGATTTGACTTCAGAAGAGTTACAGGGTGTGTTGAGTGGTAGTGTCCCATCCTCTCAGGTCATTGACCTAGGGTAGGGTCAGAGAGTAGTGGAATGAGGTGATGGGTTTTAATGAGTGAAGGGTTAGTTGGTAGGGTAATTTTCCCCATTTTGTATCACAAAGTGTAATGGATTTATACTATACTTCAGTTGGGGGTGGTAAACGCCATTAAACCTCACCGAAGAAGAATTGATCCACCCTCCATGGTTCACTGTGCATTGCTGGGTGGATGGAAACCGACATGGCAGAGAGCTGTTCCGCTAATACTGTCCTTAACAGAAGGTTATGTTAGACTGTTAAAGATTGGTAGGCCTATCTATGTTAGTCAGTTCTTGATCTGTGCTCTTGAATCAGCATATGTCAACAGTAGGCTGCTAATGATGTGATAATAGCCTATAGTCAGTTCACCAATGATAATATGAATAGTAGACCTAACTTGATGGATTATAGGTCAGGGATGGAGGTCTGAAACAAGCTCATATACATGGGTGGAAATGCCAGGGGGGACAGGGTACTGGACCCTCTCCGCTCACACGACCATCCTGGGGAAAATATGATTTTTTTCCCCATTATATCACTGTAAACATAACTATGTAATTTCAATCTTATTAATAATACGCAATGAAAGCACTTGTGCTGATTATACACACTTAATAGCTCGTTTTTAAGTTTCAAAAGATTGCGACCCCCCGCCCTTTGCCTCACAATGGTTTGATCCACTGCCAGTTCCTTATTTGGTAGGTAACAGAGGGTTCGTGTCTACTGTCTGAAAGGCACTCAATGCACGTAACTGACGTGAGGTTAATCCAGTCAATTGCGCCATAGCAATGTTTTTTTTTATGTTGGCAGGGTTCACACACACACTAGCTGAATTTTCAGAGCTAGCTGGCAAACACGAACTATTAAGCTAGCTAGTACCTATTCCATTTATGTGGCGTCGTCAGAGATGGAATCTTTGCTATTGTCAGTTTATTCCAAGATCAGCATGCAGCTGTAGTGCTTCAAAGTCCCTTGGATAAGGTTAGCAATACATTGAACAGAACTACGCTCTCTTCTACCATTGTCTTAAATATCTTTAATGGTCTCGTTGCAAAGGCTAAATTGTCGCTATGGGACTTTGAAGCACATGTGTGACGATCTTGGAGTAAACTGATGACAGCAAAGATTATAGCAAACACCACAGAAACGGAATTGGTGCTCGCTAGCTTTGCAAATTCAGCTATTGTTGGAAGCCAGCCAATATGAAACAAACTATTAAAATTACAAAAGGTTGCAGCATATGTTGTGTAAATGGTGAACTCATACAGCTGTCATCTCATCACAGCAATCCGTTTCACATTTGCTAGCTACCGTTTAGATCGAAGCCCATATAGAATGATAGAAGACAAGATGATAGAAGCCCAACTCCTACTGTAAATAACCGACACACTGTGTGTGCGTGTGCAGCTAGCCAGCCTGCCAGGTAGAAAAATGTAAAAAGACAGACATAAGAGTATTTTTCAGTACACCAAAACACAAAGCAAGAATCCTAGTAGCCTAAGAGCTGCTATCCGTGTGACTATCGGCCTTCGTCGATTCCGGAGCAAACATCAATTATTCCGGAGCTAGCCAGCTCCGTCAATCACTCCTGGGCTGCAGTCACCTATCCGGACCCGTTTTGCTGCCTACGCGGAGCCCCACCGGGCCTTCACGGCTGGACTGCCGACGTTGTCTACCCGAAGGAGTTGTCCGGCTGGCTCCTCCGTCGCGACGTTGCCTGAACGCCCATCTGCGGCCTGCTAACCGTTAGCTGTCTTACCGGCTGCTATCTGAATAGACAATCGGACAATTTATTTATTTTTATTATTATTATTATGTTTTCTTCTTGGGCCTCTATGGCTATATCTATTGTTTTTATTTTTGTTGTTGTTGTGTGATTTGGATTGGTCCCCTCTACCACACGGAACCACACTGATCTACTGACGGAACGCAAGAGGTGGCTAACAGCAGACCTCCATCCTATGCTGGCTTGCTGCCGATGGCCTGGCTAGCTGTCTAGATCACCGTGATCCCCGGCCAACCTCTCCGCTCACTGGACCCTTTTGATCGCTTGACTAAGCATGCCTCTCCTTAATGTCAATATGTCTTGTCCATTGCTGTTCTGGTTAGTGTTTATTGGCTTATTTCACTGTAGAGCCTCTAGTCCTGCTCACTATACCTTATCCAACCTATTAGTTCCACCACCCACACATGCAATGACATCTCCTGGTTTCAATGATGTTTCTAGAGACAATATCTCTCTCTTCATCACTCAATACCTAGGTTTACCTCCACTGTATTCACATCCTACCATACCTTTGTCTGTACATTATACCTTGATGCTATTTTATCGCCCCCAGAAACCTCCTTTTGCTCTATGTTCCAGACGTTCTAGACGACCAATTCTCATAGCTTTTAGCCGTACCCTTATTCTACTCCTCCTATGTTCCTCTGGCGATGTAGAGGTGAATCCAGGCCCTGCAGTGACGACTTCTGTAACCGTAATAGCCTTGGTTTCATGCATGTTAACATTAGAAGCCTCCTCCCTAAGTTTGTTCTATTCACTGCTTTAGCACACTCTGCCAACCCGGATGTTCTAGCTGTGTCTGAATCCTGGCTTAGGAAGACCACCAAAAATTCAGACATTTTAATTCCAAACTACAACATTTTCAGACAAGATAGAACTGCCAAAGGGGGCGGTGTTGCAATCTACTGCAAAGATAGCCTGCAGAGTTCTGTCCTACTATCCAGGTCTGTACCCAAACAATTTGAACTTCTACTTTTAAAAATCCACCTCTCTAAAAACAAGTCTCTCACCGTTGCCGCCTGCTATAGACCACCCTCTGCCCCCAGCTGTGCTCTGGACACCATATGTGAACTGATTGCCCCCCATCTATCTTCAGAGTTCGTGCTGCTAGGCGACCTAAACTGGAACATGCTTAACACCCCAGCCATCCTAAAATCTAAACTTGATGCCCTCAATCTCACATAAATTATCAATGAACCTACCAGGTACCTCCCCAAAGCCTTAAACACGGACACCCTCATAGATATCATCCTAACCAACTTGCCCTCTAAATACACCTCTGCTGTCTTCAACCAAGATCTCAGCGATCACTGCCTCATTGCCTGCATCCGTAATGGGTCAGCGGTCAAACGACCTCCACTCATCACTGTAAAACGCTCCCTGAAACACTTCTGCGAGCAGGCCTTTCTAATCGACCTGGCCGGGGTATCCTGGAAGGATATTGATCTCATCCCGTCAGTAGAGGATGCCTGGATATTTTTTTTAAATGCCTTCCTAACCATCTTAAATAAACATGCCCCATTCAAGAAATTTAGAACCAGGAACAGATATAGCCCTTGGTTCTCCCCAGACCTGACTGCCCTTAACCAACACAAAAACATCCTATGGCGTTCTGCATTAGCATCGAACAGCCCCCGTGATATGCAGCTGTTCAGGGAAGCTAGAAACCATTATACACAGGCAGTTAGAAAAGCCAAGGCTAGCTTTTTCAAGCAGAAATTTGCTTCCTGCAACACTAACTCAAAAAAGTTCTGGGACACTGTAAAGTCCATGGAGAATAAGAACACCTCCTCCCAGCTGCCCACTGCACTGAAGATAGGAAACACTGTCACCACTGATAAATCCACCATAATTGAGAATTTCAATAAGCATTTTTCTACGGCTGGCCATGCTTTCCACCTGGCTACTCCTACCCCGGACAACTGCACTGCACCCCCAACAGCAACTCGCCCAAGCCTTCCCCATTTCTCCTTCTCCCAACTCCATTCAGCTGATGTTCTGAAAGAGCTGCAAAATCTGGACCCCTACAAATCAGCCGGGCTAGACAATCTGGACCCTCTCTTTGTAAAATTATCTGCAGAAAATGTTGCCACCCCTATTACTAGCCTGTTCAACCTCTCTTTCGTGTCGTCTGAGATTCCCAAAGATTGGAAAGCAGCTGCTGTCATCCCCCTCTTCAAAGGGGGGGACACTCTTGACCCAAACTGCTACAGACCTATATCTATCCTACCGTGCCTTTCTAAGGTCTTCGAAAGCCAAGTCAACAAACAGATTACCGACCATTTCGAATCTCACCATACCTTCTCTGCTATGCAATCTGGTTTCAGAGCTGGTCATGGGTGCACCTCAGCCACGCTCAAGGTCCTAAACGATATCTTAACCGCCATCGATAAGAAACATTACTGTGCAGCCGTATTCATTGATCTGGCCAAGGCTTTCGACTCTGTCAATCACCACATCCTCATCGGCAGACTCAACAGCCTTGGTTTCTCAAATGTTTGCCTTGCCTGGTTCACCAACTACTTCTCTGATAGAGTTCAGTGTGTCAAATCGGAGGAGCTGCTGTCCGGACCTCTGGCAGTCTCTATGGGGGTGCCACAGGGTTCAATTCTTGGACCGACTCTCTTCTCTGTATACATCAATGAGGTCGCTCTTGCTGCTGGTGAGTCTCTGATCCACCTCTACGCAGACGACACCATTCTGTATACTTCCGGCCCTTCTTTGGACACTGTGTTAACAACCCTCCAGGCAAGCTTCAATGCCATACAACTCTCCTTCCGTGGCCTCCAATTGCTCTTAAATACAAGTAAAACTAAATGCATGCTCTTCAACCGATCGCTACCTGCACCTACCCGCCTGTCCAACATCACTACTCTGGACGGCTCTGACTTAGAATACGTGGACAACTACAAATACTTAGGTGTCTGGTTAGACTGTAAACTCTCCTTCCAGACCCATATCAAACATCTCCAATCCAAAGTTAAATCTAGAATTGGCTTCCTATTTCGCAACAAAGCATCCTTCACTCATGCTGCCAAACATACCCTTGTAAAACTGACCATCCTACCAATCCTCGACTTTGGCGATGTCATTTACAAAATAGCCTCCAATACCCTACTCAACAAATTGGATGCAGTCTATCACAGTGCAATCCGTTTTGTCACCAAAGCCCCATATACTACCCACCATTGCGACCTGTACGCTCTCGTTGGCTGGCCCTCGCTTCATACTCGTCGCCAAACCCACTGGCTCCATGTCATCTACAAGACCCTGCTAGGCAAAGTCCCCCCTTATCTCAGCTCGCTGGTCACCATAGCATCTCCCACCTGTGGCACACGCTCCAGCAGGTATATCTCTCTAGTCACCCCCAGAACCAATTCTTTCTTTGGCC
Source organism: Oncorhynchus kisutch (assembly GCF_002021735.2). Taxonomy (NCBI): domain Eukaryota; kingdom Metazoa; phylum Chordata; class Actinopteri; order Salmoniformes; family Salmonidae; genus Oncorhynchus; species Oncorhynchus kisutch. The sequence goes on along the minus strand of NC_034203.2, from coordinate 1,157,671 downwards.
GCCTCTCCTTCCAGTTCTCTGCTGCCAATGACTGGAACGAACTACAAAAATCTCTGAAACTGGAAACACTTATCTCCCTCCCTAGCTTTAAGCACCAACTGTCAGAGCAGCTCACAGATTACTGCACCTGTACATAGCCCACCTATAATTTAGCCCAAACAACTACCTCTTTCCCAACTGTATTTAATTTTATTTATTTATTTATTTTGCTCCTTTGCACACCATTATTTTTATTTCTATTTTGCACATTCTTCCATTGCAAAACTACCATTCCAGTGTTTTACTTGCTATATTGTATTTACTTTGCCACCATGGCCTTTTTGCCTTTACCTCCCTTCCCACCTCATTTGCTCACATTGTATATAGACTTGTTAATACTGTATTATTGACTGTATGTCTGTTTTACTCCATGTGTAACTCTGTGTCGTTGTATCTGTCGAACTGCTTTGCTTTATCTTGGCCAGGTCGCAATTGTAAATGAGAACTTGTTCTCAACTTGCCTACCTGGTTAAATAAAGGTAAAATAAAAATAAAAATAAAAAGACTAGTTGATAAAATGTTCATTAGAAAGATATGAAATGCTAATGGAAATGTTTCACAATGATGTCATTAGGCAAATCAGGCAAACAGAGGGCACACAGACAGCAGAGCTGGGGACAGGTGGGCAGGGACAGACTGGCAGAGACAGGGAGTCTCAGGTAAGTTTGTTGAGTCTTTGTTTGGCAACATTATGAAAGGTTCTACATTTTTTTGACTTGTAAAATAGGGACATAATTGGAAAATGCCATGGACAACCCCACTCTCAACTTAAACTGGTGACTGAACTAAGATTTGTTTAAGGCAATGGTATTGCGGTTGTGATTAATTGTGTAGTTTTGGGTACCGGTAGTTAGGAGTACGGCAAACACCTTATTTATTTTCTAGGAGACAGACTGTGAGGCAGTGAGGGTGGTAAAAGGGAGAGACTTCAGAGGACAGTGGCACAGCCACGGCAGGACCAGGTGTCAACCTTGTTGCCAGCGGCACCAGTATAGGGGACAGTGGCACAGCCACGACAGGACCAGGTGTCAACCTTGTTGCCAGCGGCACCAGTATAGGGGACAGTGGCACAGCCACGGCAGGACCAGGTGTCAACCTTGTTGCCAGCTGCCCCAGTATAGGGGACAGTGGCACAGCATTGTCCAGTTACCTCAGTTCAGTGATGGCACAAAACCATATCAGCCACATCCACAATTTATAGAACCGCAATCTCTTGCCAACAGAGTGTTGACGTTTCAAGAGAGATGGTTTCGCGATTTCCCCTGGCTACATTATAATCCATCAATAAAATAAGTGTTTTCACTGTAGCCAACCAAGGGTTTTCAAGCCAGCCATCTTTTGGCCAAAGAGCAGATGCTGCCTTCATTAATGCAGGATTTAGGAACTGGAGAAAAGCCATTGTAAAGTTCACAGCACATCAAAACTGCCAAACCCACCGCCACTGTGTAACTGTAACAGCACACCAGCTAAATCCAATCCGTGTCCAGTTATCCAGCGCGTGGGGTAAACAGCAGAAATGACGAAAGCTACCTTGCACCTTGTGTTGGATGGTGTGGAGGTTCAGTTTGGCGACCGTGTTGACCAGGACAGTCTAAAAACATTCTGCAAAAGTTGGAAAGAGTGCTTTTCACGGGGGAGTTGGATGAGTCTCTAGATCAGTACTCTGAGCTGAACATAGATTCTCTTTCAGTGCAGTTTCCTCTCTTTCGCAACAAATACCCCTGTAGCAGCAGTTGAGAGGCAGCAGAGGTCCTCAGTAGGCTTCCAGTGGAGGTGCGGTTGTTGGTTGACCAAGTTGAGGTGCTGATCAGAATTTAGCCTGTAATGCACATAAAGACAGGCTGGACAGTCTTGAGGGAAAATATCTGCCAGCAATTTGTTGGATCCATTGAAACCCTCAAACATAGGTTCGGTTCTTTTGTTCAGTAGTGTGTATAGCAGTGGTTCTCAACCTTTTTTGAGTACTGGAACCCCTGCATATTTTGAGGAAAGGCAGGCAAGGTTTTGAGTGGTCCTCAGGGACCTCCACCCCCTATATATTATATGTAATGTTAGTGGAATCCTTGTGCTGCTGAATACATTCATTACACTTTTTTATTTAATGGAACCCTTGCCATTACACCAGGGACCCCTAGGGGTCCACCTACCCTGTTTGAGAACCCCTGGTGTATAGTATGATATTTGTTATTTTGTTTAGTAGTTTTTAGTACATGACAGTACACTTACTAATTATTTATTTGATTTACAATTGCATACTTTGTGTGACATACTTGTCCATAGCTGTTGTTTGAAGAGCTGAGACACTGACTGAACAATAACTAAGTATTTCTGAAGGATATTTTTGGTTGATTTGTTTGGGTTTTTCATTGAAGTAGTTATTTTGCTTTTAGAACTGTACTTATTCTGTGTGTTTTGTTCTTGTAAAGATGTTGTAATAGACTCAAACCAGTGGCACATATTTAATGACTATATAAATGAATCAGAAAAAGTTCAATAAAAAGGTCAGTTCAGTGCAGAGACCAACTTTGTGATGGTTCTCAATGGAGATTCTTTGAGATGAGATCGCACCATATTTATTGTATTTATGAAACCTGCACCCATACAGTGTACAGCACCATTACCACCTACTGGCCTTGCTTGGTATTGCTGGTTGTAAATACAAATACCTGCATACATACTGGACTGATAAGGAACACTGCTATAACTATTAGTAGTAGTAGTACTATAATGATTTGAACAAGTTGAGAAAACCCTTCAGTTAACTACTGTACCTATCAATTATCCAGTAGTAGTAATTATGGTTCCTCAATATACGTTTAACATATTACAGCGTAGGCTATGTGTTACAGCACTACTTTTGGTGTCCCCCCCAGGAATTGCTCTTGAGAAAATGTAATGTAATTGTCCCCTCCATAGTTGATATCAGATTTTCGCCCCTGCTCAAATATATACACATTTCTTGTCAACAAACTATAGTTTTGGCAAGCCGGTTAGGACATCTACAATGTGCATGACACAAGTAATTTTTCCAACAATTGTTTACAGACAGATTATTTCACTTATAATTCACTGTATCACAATTACAGTGGGTCAGAAGTTTACATACACTAAGTTGACTGTGACTATAAACAGCTTGGAAAATTCCAGAAAATGATGTCATAGCTTCTGATAGGCGAATTGACATAATTTGAGTCAATTGGAGGTGTACCTGTGGATGTATTTCAAGGCCTACCTTCAAACTCAGTGCCTCTTTGCTTGACATCATGGGAAAATCAAAAGAAATCAGCCAAGACCTAAGAAAATACACTGTAGACCTCCACAAGTCTGGATCATCCTTGGAGCAATTTCCAAACGCCCGAAGGTACCACGTTAATCTATACAAACAATAGTACGCAAGTATAAACACCATGGGACTACGCAGCCGTCATACCGCTCAGGAAGGAGACCCGTTCTGTCTCCTAGAGATGAACCCACTTTGGTGCGAAAACGGCAAATTAAACCCAGAACAACAGCAAAGGACCATGTGAAGATGGAGGAAACAGGTACAAAAGTATCTATATCCACAGTAAAACAAGGCCTATATCGACATAACCTGAAAGGCAGCTCAGCAAGGAAGAAGCCACTGCTACGGTTTGCAACTGCACATGGGGACAAAGATCGTACTTTTTGGAGAAATGTACTCTGGTCTGATGAAACAAAAATAGAACTGTTTGGCCATAATGACCATCGTTATGTTAGGAGGAACAAGGGGGAGGTTTGCTAGCCCAAGAACATCATCCCAACCGTGAAGCACGGGGGTGGCAGCATCATGTTGTGGGACTGCTTTGCTGCAGGATGGACTGGCATCATGAGGCAGGAAAATTATGTGGATATACTGAAACAACATCTCAAGACATCAGTCAGGAAGTTAAAGCTTGGTCGCAAATGGGTCTTCCAAATGGACAATGACCCCAAGAATACTTCCAAAGTTGTGGCAAAATGGCTTAAGGACAATGAAGTCAAGGTATTGGAGTTGCCATCACAAAGCCCTGACCTCAATCCTATAGAAAATTTGTGGGCAGAACTGAAAAAGTGTGTGCGAGCAAGGAGGCCTACAAACCTGACTCAGTTACACCAGCTCTGTCACAAAGAATGGGCCAAAATTCACCCAACTTATTGTGGGAAGCTTGTGGAAGGCTACCCGAACTGTTTGACCCCAGTTAAACAATTTAATGGCAATGCTACCAAATACTAATTGAGTGTATGTAAACTTCTGACCCACTGGGAATGTGATGAAAGAAATAAAAGCTGAAATAAATCATTCTCTCTCCTATTATTCTGACATTTCACATTCTTAAAATGAAGTGGTGATCCTAACTGAACTAAGACAGGGATTTTTTTATTATGATTAAATGTCAGGAATTGTGAAAAAATGGAGTTTAAATGTAATTAGCTAAGGTGTATGTAAACTTCCGACTTCAACTGTGTGTGTGTGTGCATGTGTGTGTAATATATACATACATACATACACACACACACACACACACACACACACACACACACACACACACACACACACACACACACACACACACACACACACACACACACACACACACACACACACACACACACACACACACACACACACACACACAGTTGACGTCAGAAGTTTACATACACCTTAGCTAAATACATTTAAACTCCATATATATATATATATATATATATTCCGTTTCATATTCCAAATACCATAGGCTAGACTACTACATTGCATCCATTCATTTAATTATTCTGAATTTTCTCTCCAAACACATTTAAGAAGAAGACAGTTTACATTATCACCAGACTATCCACATAGACACCTATTGAAATAATCATTACCCCTAGACTAATGTGAAGGCTTCACTGATACCACCTCAATTTCATTCAGGATCAAACACTATATTGTTTGATATAATTTAAGATTTCAGGAAATGGCAGTCAAAAATGCACACTACTCCAACTTCCTGCTTAGGCATTCATCAGCAACACCTTGTCAGGAAATCGTAGGGAGAGCAGCAAACACTTCTCTAGGTAGTTTCTGTAGAGCAGCCATTCCCATAAGTCTATAGCCTAATACCATTCCTAGTGAGCATGGTTATGAGTCAGATTAATATAATATTATTTTTTAAACTTTTACATGCTTTGCAAGAACAATTTCCTTAATAATCCTGTTTACATGGACACATCTGAAACCAGGCTACCTGGTGGGACTTGCAGAAAATCGGCAATCACAATAAACGTTCTACTACAATAACTACGTTATTTTTGCGAAGCCAATTTGATTCTGAGTTCAGACATATTTATTTGTTGTCACGTGTTCGATAACATTACATTTAATCCATTCGCGCCAGTACTATGAGCCCATCCTCCCCAATTAAAGTGCCACCGGCCGCCTGTGGTCTCTTACCATACCACTAACCACTTCCATATGATTTGGGTTCTTTTTTTTGCATTAGAAGCTCATATGCAGCTCCAGATAATTACACAAGAGGGCAGTGCTAAACTAGGGTTTTGCCTTTGGAGGAATGTCCTGTAATCTTCTGTCCTGGGAGAGAGTTGTATGTGCCTGAACAAGTGAAGTTATTGACATAAATGGCAGGTGGTATTTCAGTGTTTAGTCTAGCATTGAGTTGCTACCTGTGTTAATTCGATATAAGCGGGGATACATGTCCGCATTGTACTCACAACTGCATCCTGCATAGGAATTAGAGCAAAGATCAGAGGCAATATCACCACAATTGATCAAATTCACAGCAGTAGATAAGACTGTAAATAGAATATGGACGAAGCCATCAATGACGTCACCCCATTATTTCCTATGTGAAGTCTCGGTGGCGAATTTGAAAATCAGTAAGTGTCATTTTAGCGCGTCGCCATCTTGCTTCATGGGGGAGTTTTTGGAAACATCTAATGCTCAGTTTTAGCTACTCCAGGAAAGGATGTTGCAATGTTGTCCCCTCTAATTGAGTATCTCAAGTTGAAGGCCAACCTGGGAACTGCAGGCTGAAAGTAGCAACTGAATTCTCCTTAACTTCTTGAAATAATCAGTTCAAGGACATACATCTAATAATAAGAAGTTTAAATGTTTCTAAATACCATTTCACCTGTGTGATTCTTCCAATGATCTAAAGTGCCCTCAGAAACTATTCATACCCCTTGACTTATTGCACATTTTGTTGTGTTGTAAGATGCAGGCACCACTATGCTTGAAAATAGGGAGAGTGGTACTCAGTAATGTGTTGTATTGGATTTGTCCCAAACATAATACTGTATTCAGGACAAAAAGTTAAATGCTTTGCCAATTTTTTTGCAGTATTACTTTAGTGCCTTGTTACAAACAGGATGCATGTTTTGGAATATTTTATTATGTACAAGCTTCCTTCTTTTCACTCTGTCAATAAGGTTAGTATTGTGGAGTAACTACAATGTTGTTGATCCGTCCTCAGTTTTCATCTATCATCCATTAAACTCGGTAACTGTTTTAAAGTCACCATTGGCCTCATTGTGAAATCCCTGAGAAGTTTCCTTCCTTTCCGGCAACTGAGTTAGGAAGGACAACTGTATCTTCGTAGTAACTGGGTGTATTGATGCACCATCCAAAGTGTAATTTATAACTTCACCATGCTCAAAGGGATATTTATTTTTACCCATCTACCAATAGCTTCCCTTCTTTGTGAGGAATTGGAAAAGCTCCCAGGTCTTCATGGTTGAATTTGTGTTTGAAATTCACTGCTCAACTGAGGGATTTTACAAAAAAATTGTATGTGTGAGGTACAGAGATCTGTCATTCTAAAATCATGTTAAACACTATTAATTCACACTTAGAGAATCCATGCAACTTATTATTACTCCTGAACTTATAACAAGGGGGTTGACTACTTGACTCAAGGCATTTCAACTTTTCATTTCTAATTAATTTGTAAAAATGTCTAAAACATAATCCCACTTTGACATTATGGGGTATTGTGTGTAGCCCAGTGAAATAAATAACTAAGGCTGTAACACAACAAAATGTGGAAAAAGTCAACAGATGTGAATACTTTCTGATGGCACTGTATGAGGAACCAGGTGTCCTAAAGAAGACAGCTGGGTCCCGGTTGAGGCAGAATGCTTGCAATTTACATGTCTTACCATCTCTGGGGCTACGAAAACAAAACAAAAAAGAGACACATACAAAAACATGTAGTTACTGTTTATGTATTTAGAATGATGTTGCCATTACTACATGTCATGAGAGTTGGAGGGTTTAGTATTGTATTTGCTTCAAGTTTGATCCTTGCTTTGCCCTTCAGTGGGATGAGAGCTGAAAGCTCCAGCTCAAGACAACAGCAAAGCTCATAATATAGTAGTTGTCACGAACCAAGCCTTATATTTGATTTAGTATAATACAGGATTTTATGTACTGAATCCATGACCCCCAACGAACTCAGCCAACATGTATACTCTAACACGTAGACACAGAATTGAACTACCTGTAATTTCATTCCCTAGTATATCTCTGTGCAGCCTTATGAATAAGTGGAATGTTCAGTTGGTGTGACAAATTGCATTTTAGGGTCCACAAAACAGCTCACATAACAGGATGTGCATTTTAGAGCATAAAATGCACCGGAGGATATACAACGAGCTGGGTAAAACCCATGTTGGGCATTGTTGATGTTAGCTAAACACTCTCACAATAACCCACTGTCAGTGTAGCATTTCCCCAAGACTCTTGAAGCAATGCAAACTATGAAAAAAGTATAAATGACTAATGCCACTAAACGTCCACATCCTTTGACCAGGTTGTGATTGCTGGTTCTTGTATGGGAAGGCAAACAAAGATTTTTGAGAGTTTCCCCATAAGCCATAGCTTTGGTAAGTGTTTGTTCTAGTGTGGTTACCTCATCCCCCTTTTGAAATGGGAGTGCACTCATGACATTAAACTTTGGAAAAAACATGATGACATGCATATAACCATAGCTTTTAAGACATTTGACATCTCACAGAGTATGTTCTTGGGCACAGGGACTATGGTGGTCTGCTTAAAACATGTTGGTATTACAGACTCGGAAAGGGAGAGGTTGAAAATGTCAGTGAAGACACTTGCCAGTTGGTCAGCGCATGCTCGCAGTACACATCCTGGTAATCCGTCTGGCCCTGCGGCCTTATGAATGTTGACCTGTTTAAAGGTCTTGCTCACATCGGCTCTGGAGAGCGTGATCACAGTATTCCAGAACAGCTGGTGCTCTCATGCATGTTTCAGTGTTATTTGCCTTGAAGCGAGCATAGAAGTAGTTTAGCTCGTCTGGAAGGCTTGTGTCACTGGGCAGCCCTTGGCTGTGCTTCCCTTTGTAGTCTGTAATGGTTTGCAAGCCCTGCCACATCCGACGAGTGTCAGAGCCGGTGTAGTACGATTTGATCTTAGTCCTGTATTGATGCTTTGCCTGTTTGGTGGTTCATTGGAGGGCATAGCGGAATTTCTTATAAGCATCCGGGTTAGAGTCCTACTCGTTGAAAACGGTAGCTCTAGCCTTTAGCTCAGTGCGTATTCTGCCTGTAATCCATGGCTTCTGGTTGGGGCATGTACGTACGGTCACTGTGGGGACGACGTCATCGATGCATCTATTGATGAAGCCAATGACTGATGTGGTTTACTCCTCAATGCCATTGGTGCAGTCTATGAGGAGATGCACTGTAGTACTTAATGCAGCAGGTGGCCATACCAGATACTGACTGTTACTTTTGATTTAGACCCCCCCCCCTTTGTTCAGGGACACATTATTCAATTTCTGTTAGTCACATGTCTGTGGAACTTGTTCAGTTTATGTCTCACTTGTTGAATCTTGTTATGTTCTACACCACCTGTTACAGGGTCTAAGCCACCGAAGCCTCCCACCATTAGCTCTAACAAATTGAAAACCCTAGTCATTGGCCACTCCATTACCCGCAATATTAGACTTAAAAATAATCATCCAGCGATCATACACTGTTTAACAGGGGGCAGGGCTACCGACGTAAAGGCTAATCTGAAGATGGTGCTGGCTAAGGCTAAAATTGGAGAGTGTAGAGGGTATAGTGATATTGTTATCAACGTCGGCACGTACAATGTTATGATGAAACAGTCAGAGGCCACCAAGCACAACATAGCTTCAGCATGTAAATCAGCTAGAAAGATATGCCGGCATCGTGTAACTGTCCCTGGCCCCCTCCCAGTTAGACTCTCATAACTCAATCACTGGTTGACAACTGTTTTCCACCCCTCCCAAAAGATATAATTTGTTGATAATTTGCCCTCTTTCTGGGACTCACCCACAAACAGGACCAAATCTGGCCTGCTGAGGAGTGACAGACTCCACCCTAGCTGGAGGGGTGCTCTCATCTTATCTATAAACATACACAGGGCTCTAGCTCCACAATGAGATAGGGTGCAGGCCAGGCAACAGGCTGTTAGCCAACCTGCCAGCTTAGTGGAGTCTGCCACTAGTACAGTCAGTGTAGTCCGCCCAGCTATCCACATTGAGACTGTGTCTGTGCCTCGATCTAGGTTGAGCAAAACAAAACATGGTGGTGTTCGCCTTAGCAAACGGTGTTCGCCTCTCACTGGAATAAAGACCTCCTCCATTCCTGCCATTATTGAAAGAGATTGTGATATCGCACATCTCAAAATACGATTACTTAATATTAGATCCTTCACTTCCAAGGCAGTCATAGTCAATTAACTGATCACTGATCATAATCTTGATGTGATTGGCCTGACTGAAACATGGCTCAAGCCTGATGAATTTATTGTGTTAAATGAGGCCTCTCCTTCTAGTTACACTAGTGACCATATCCTCTGCACATCCCGCAAAGTCAGAGGTGTTGCTAACATTTATGACAGCAAATTTCAATTTAAACAAAACAAAGACTGCATTTGTCTTTTGAAATTCTAGTCATGAAATCTATGTAGGCTACTCAATCACTTCATAAAACTACTGTTTACGGCCTCCTGGGCTGTATACAGCGTTCCTCACTGAATTCCCTGAATTCCTATCGGACCTTGTAGTCATGGCAGATAATATTCACATTTTTGGTGACTTTAATATTCACATGGAAAAGTCCACAGACCCACTCCAAAAGGCTTCCTGAGCCATCATCGACTCAGTGGGTTTTGTCCAACATGTCTCTGGACCTATTCATTGCCACAGTCATACCCTGGATCTAGTTTTGTCCCGTAGAATAAATATTGTAGCTCTAAACATTTGTTCTCACAATCCTGGACTATCGGGCCACCATTTTATTACGTTGCAAACGCAACAAATAATCTGCTCAGACCCCAACCATAGATCATCAAAAGCCGTGCTATAAATTCTCGAACAACCCAAATATTCCTAGATGCCCTTCCAGACTCCCTTTTGGAAAGACAGTGCCGTGCAATATCGAAGAGCCCTCACTGCTGTTCGGTCACCCTATTTTTCCAACCTAATTGAGGAGAATAAGAACAATACAAAATGTATTTTTTATACTGTCGCAAAGCTAACTAAAAAGCAGCATTCAACAAGAGAGGATAGCTTTCATTACAGCAGTGATAAATTCATGAACTTCTTCGATGAAAAGATCATGATCATTAGAAAGCAATTTACGGACTCCACTTTGAATCTGCATATTTCTCCAAAGCTCAGTTGTCCTGGGTCTACTCAGAACTGCCAGGACCTAAGATCAATGGAGACACTCAAGTTTTTAAATCTGAGACTGCACTCGTGAATGTGGTAAATTACATTTTAATGGCGTCAGACCAAGGCTCTGCATCTGTCCTCGTGCTCCTAGACCTTAGTGTTGCTTTTGACAGCATTGATCACGGCATTCTTTTGGAGAGATTAGAAACCCTAATTGGTCTACACGGACAAGTTATTACCTGGTTTAGATTTATCTGTTGGACATATATCTGTTTGTCTCTGTGGATGGTTTGTCCATTGTTTTCGCTATATATTGGCCGAGGGGTGCGAAAGTGAAGGGCAAGGCACTGGAGCGACGAACTGCCCCTGCTGTCTCTGCCTGGCCGGCTCCCCTCTCTCCACTGGGATTCTCTGCCTCTGACCCTATTACAGGGGATGAGTCACTGGCTTACTAGTGCTCTTCCATGTCGTCCCTAGGAGGGGTGCGTCACTTGAGTGGTTTGAGTCACAGACGTGATCTTCCTGTCCAGTTTTATGCCCCCTCGGGCTCGTGCAGTGGAGGAGATCTTTGTGGGCTATACTCAGCCTTGTCTCATGGTAGTCTGTTGATATCCCTCTAGTGGTGTGGGGGCTGTGTTTTGGCAAAGTGGGTGAGGTTACATCCTGCCTGGTCGGCCCTGTCCGGGATATCGTCGGACGGGGCCACAGTGTCCCAAGACCTCCCCCTGTCTCAGTCTCCAGTATCTATGCTGCAATAGTCTATGTGCTGGGGGGCTAGGGTCAGTCTATTATATCTGGTGTAATTCTCTTATCTTATCTGGTGTCCTGTGTGAATTTAAGTATGCTCCCTCTAATTCTCTCTCTCTCCCTCCTCTCCCGGAGGACCTGATCCTGGCCTGATGACTCCTGGCTGTCCCCAGTCCACCTGTCCGTGCTACTGCGCCAGGTTCAACTGTTCTGCCTGCTGCTAGGGAACCCTGACCTGTTCACCAGACGTGCTACCTTGTCCCGGATCTGCTGTTTTCGTCTCTCCCACACCTGTTGTCTCAACCTATGAATGCTTGGCTATGAAAAGCCAACTGACATTTACTCCTGAGGTACTGACTTGTTGCACCCTCTACAGCCACTGTGATATTATTTGACCCTGCTGGTCATCTATGAACATTTGAACATCTTCAAGAACAATCTTGCCTTAAATGGCCATGTACTATTATAATCTCCACCCGGCACAGCCAGAAGAGGACTGGCCACACCTCAGAGCCTGGTTCCTCTCTAGGTTTCTTCCTAGGTTCCTGCTTTTCTAGGGAGTTTTCTTAGCCACCGTGCTTCTACATATGCGTAACTTGCAGTTTGGGGTTTTAGGCTGGGTTTCTGTATAGCACTTTGTGACATCTGCTGATGTAAAAAGGGCTTTATAAATACATTTGATTGACTACTACTCAGCGTTCAACACCATAGTGCCCAAAAAAGCTCATCACTAAGCTAAGGACCCTGTGACTAAACACCTCCCTATGCAACTGGATCCTGGACTTCCTGACGGGACGCCCCCAGGTGGGAAGGGTAGGCAACAACACATCTGCCACACTGATCCTCAACACGGGGGGCCCTCAGGTGTGCGTGCTTAGTCCCCTCCTGTACTCCCTGTTCACCCATGACTGCGTGGCCAAGCACGACTCCAACACCATTAATTTTGCTGACGACAAAACGATGAGACAGCCTATAGGGAGGAGGTAGTGTGGCAGTGTGGGGCCAGGACAACAACAACCTCTCCCTCAACGTGAGCAAGACAAAGGAGATGATCGTGGACTATAGGAAAAGGAGGGCCGAACACACCCACATTCAACTCGATGGGGCTGTAATGGAGCGGGTCAAGAGTTCCAAGTTCCTTGGTGTTCACATCACCAACAAATGATCATGGTCCAAACACACCAAGAAAGTTGCGAAGAGGGCATAACAACACCTTTTCCCATCAGGATACTGAAAAGATTTGGCATTGGTCCGCAGATCCTCAAAAAGGTCTACAGATGCACCATCGAGTGCATCCTGACCGGTTGCATCACCGCCTGGTATGGCAACTGCTCGGCCTCCGACAGTAAGGCACTACTGAGGGGCCAAGCTTCCTGCCATCCAGGACGTGTCTTTCTTTTCCCCCAACGCAGTTAAGCAAAACCACACCCCATTATTCAGAGGGAAGTTGTACAACGCTTTGAGCGCTCCCAAAGTCCGGAAGTGAATATCATGTCGCGCAAAATATCAGTCACTGATTAATAACATTTGCCCTTGTATTTCAAGATTGAAAAATAGAATAATTGCATGGACCGAGCTAGCCATTAACGTCCCTCAACGCTCAAAGACAGATTCAATGGCTGTAGCATAGCGTATTCGACTGAATTATTAGCTAATACATTTTTGAGAAATTATGAATAATAAGCATATGCTTTTACCTAATAGACTACTAATGATAATATAGCAACTTAAAATATCGAGCTATTAACGCTAATTAGCCTATGTTAACTTAGCTGACCTTCAATTTAGGGAATTCAGCCGTTCTCTGAATAGATATTTTTACAACTCATTGAAACTCTGAAAATAAATTCATGAGCAAATGTTACCAAACATCATAATAATAGGCCTGCATTATGGTAGGCAGCAAACTGTTAAATTCCACTTTCCATCCTTATCTTGGAAGGTCACTGTCTCTGCGCTGATTGCCTGTGAGTGAGACGCTAGCTAGCCAATGGGAGCGTAGTAGAACGCCCCTCTGAATAACTTGCCGTGGTTTTTGGCTTAACTGTGCTGGGGAAAAGAAAGATGCATCCAGAACCTATATTCTAGGCAGTGTCAAAGGAAGGCCTAAAAAATTGTCAAAGACTCCAGTCACCCAAGTCATAGACTGTTCTCTCTTCTAACATAGCAAGCGGTACCGGAGCTAGGTCCAAAAGGCTCCTTAACAGCTTCTACCCCCAAGCCATAAGACCTCTGAACAATTAATCGAATGGCCACCCAGACTACTTGTATTGACACCCCCTTTGTTTTTACACTGCTTCTACTCATTGTTTATTATCTATGCAGTCACTTTACCCCTACCATGTACGACTTACCTCGACTAACCTGTACCCCCGCACATTGACTCGGTACCGGTACCCTTACTCTTGTATTTTTTCCTTTAGTTTATTTAGTAAATATTTTCTTAACTCTATTTTCTTAAAACTGCATTGTTGGTTAAGGGTTTGTAAGCAAGCATTTCACGGTAAGATCTACAAAATTTTATCTTCTAATCTACAATCAGACACTACCTCCAGGTCAATAGGCTCTTTGGATGGGTTGCCGTAAAAAAACTTTTATTGAGAGCAACCAACAAATGTAAATGCCTGGAGTTTACTAAACACCATTAGCACTTGGATTGGAACCGTTCCTTTGGTCAGATGACATGAAAATAGAGCTCTTTGGCAATGCATCACAGTGGTGGGTTTGTCGTCAAGAGAAGGATGCATATGCATAAAATAACCTCATACCTACTGTAAAATATGGTGGTGGATCTTTGATATGGGGCTATTTTGCTTCCACTTGTCCAGGGGCCCTTGTTAAGGTCAATGGCATCATGAAATGTACCAAGTACGAGGACATTTTAGTAAAACAATTGGTTGCCTCTGGCAGGAGGCTAAAACTTTGCTGCAAGTGGATCTTCCAGCAAGACAACAATCCCAAGCACACATCACAATCCACAAAGAAATGGTTAATTGACCACAAAATCAATATTTTGCAATGGCCATCTCAGTCTCCGGTTTTGGACATTATTGAAAACCTGTGATTTGAATTGAAGAGGGCAGTCCAATAAGCACTGATGAAGGATTTCAAAGATCTGGAAAGATTATGTATGGTCTAAAACCCTCTTCAATTCCCCTCCATTCTCATAAAACATTTTAGAAAAAGGCTCAGTGACGTTATTCTCGCAAAGGGAGGGTGGCGGAGTGTTGAAAATAGGGGTGTATCTTTTTGAGATTACTTATTAAACAAAACTCTGAGCCGTTGTATTAGTAGAAAATAATATATAAAAAATGTTTAGCATACAATATAGCAAATTTGCTCATCTTTATCAAGGGTTCCAATAATTTTGGACCTGACTGTATATCAATGTTTTTCTTCTGCCATGCTGAACTTTTGCAAGTTTTAAAAACCATACTTGAAAATGGGATGGCACGCTATTAAAACATGCCCCTTAAGGAATCTGTGCACACTGACTAACTTGTGCATGCATGTATCTCAAAAAAAAGTATTTGCAATGTAGATGAGCAATTAAAGCATGAAATAGCTCTGCAATTATAGTTTGCTAACGCACTTTTGTACATTGCGCTGTAACATTCAATTGACCTTTTTTCAGCACCCCAAAACATAATACTTCCAGGTCAACTGTAATATGAATACCATTGTGAAGCACAATTTCTCCCCTTTCCAGCAAAAACAATGACAAAAACCTCATGCTGCCCGTCTCTGCATGATTGAAGAAGGCAATGAGCTCTGTAGGGTCTTTTTAAAGCGTAACCTACTGTGTGATAGGGAAAGGGGGAGAAGCCGTGTGGGGAAACTGCTTTTTACACTCGATCTGTCCAACTTATCACCTCCTAAAATGTAAATAAAACACTATAAAGAGTTTATATAATGTGTCATTACATACCTATTTGAAGGTTTGAGTCGAATTTAAATCGGACATTTAGGGTGGTGCTAAAGTAATATTCACAAGTAAACTGCGGCTGTCACAGCTTTTGAGAGTCACGATGGTACAATTGACTAGGTATCCCCCTTACCCTGTCCCTATCCCTTTCTTGTTTTTAATCTGTGAGAGAAGCGTTGGAGAGAGGCTGTATGACACAGAATGAGTTGCATTATAAGTGCTTTACGTTAAGTCATGATACGTCATTATTTAACGCACAGCGTCAGAGGGGTCTGTTTTTTTCAACATTTTTACTATACTATCGGGCTATTAACATGTCAATCAAATCTTGAATAGAAACATCGTTCATACCCCAGATTTTGATGCCAACACAGTCGCTACGGTCCCATTAGTTTTCATTGCAGCCTCGTTTGAATGCCGCGGTTGCGCAAATTTGTACGGAATGGGGTTAGCCAACAGTAGTTTTATAGGGAGGTTGCGGATTGGATGTCATGAACAGCCTAATTATAGACACAGGCTTTTGGATGTCCATGTAAACGGGTTTGGATACTACCTGTTTTGGTTAGGAGATCAGATTTATAAGGCTGAAGATAACGTTCACATTTTCATTAAAAGCATGAAACTTTGTGTGCCACCAGAGACTCTGGGTTCGCGCCCAGGCTCTGTCGCAGGAGGTCCATGGGGCGACGCACAATTGGCCTAGCGTCGTCCGAGTTAGGGAGGGTTTGGCCGGTAGGGATATCCTTGTCTCATCGCGCACCAGCGACTCCTGTGGCGGGCCGGGCGCAGTGCGAGCTAACCAGGTCGCCAGGTGCTTCCTCTGACACATTGGCTTTCGACCGTCGTCTCTCCCGAGCCCTTACGGGTGTTGTAGCGATGAGACAAGATAGTAACTACTAACAATTGGATACCACGAAATTGGGGAGAAAAGGGGGTAAAACATTTAAAAAAGAAAAAAAGCATGAAACTTTGTACACAAACAGTTTGGGGCCATGAATATATTCAGAAATAGAGCCATCTACAACAACAAACAATTGGTGGCAGTAGTGGCCATTTTTTTTATTCCACCATGACCGGATAATGTAATTTCCATTAAACTATTAAATGTCATGTTCAAATCTGGATTGTTACTTCATGAATTGGTTTTAAATAATTTTGAGATGATTTGGGCATGAAACGTACTACATTCTTAACGGGGAAATACTCTACAGGTGTCTGCTAAAATAAAGGAAACACCAACTGTGACGTGGTGAGGTTGGACCCAGGTGCAGAGAAGAGACCAGACGAGGAATCAGTAGTTAAGGATAAACATTAAATACTTTACTGAGAAACAGTAGCTACAGGATCACAGTACACTAGAAAAACAACACTACGTTTCAAACTCACTCAGGAAGCGACCACACACGGTAAACAAATCAAGCTTCTGCAAAGAACCACAGAAAACACACCTCTTCTAACAGGGACACAATCATGAAATAAGACACACCTGAGTCCAATAAAAGTCTTTTCACATCCCTCTGGTGTCAAGAGGAACCATGACACCAACAATGTCTTAATAGGGCGCTCCCATAAGTGTTCAATTGGGTTGCAATCTGGTGACTGAGATGGCTATGGCATATGGTTTACATCATTTTCTTGCTCATCAAACCATTCAGTGACCACTCGTGCCCTGTGGATAGAGGCAATGTCATCCTATGGGAGCAAAGCCATAGTAGCCATGACCCTAAGCATGATGGGATGTTAATTGCTTCATCTGTCATCCAAGATGGCGTAGCAGTAAGTCGTCGTGTCGTGTCGTGTCCCTGTATATTTCGTTTATTTTTCGTTTATTTTTCGTTTTTTACATAGCTATCCCTTTAAAAACATTTTGCTAAACCTAAGCTTCCAAATACGCTGGATCTTCACAACTAGCTATCTAGCTAAACCGCAACCCCGGATGATTACCCCTGGCTAGCGTTTCCACCCACTTAGCTTGAAGCTAGCCCGGCCTGCGCTACCACCGTAGCATACTCCTGAGCTACAATATCCGGGCCCACGACCGGTCTATCGATGTCACCGCATGAAGAGGAATAAACAGACTCACCCCATCGCGACGTCCCCCAAAGGCTAACTCTCTAGCCCTCGCTATCTCCCTGCTTGCTAATTCGGCCTGCTAACTGCTAGCTTGTCCAGCTCCGGTCCGCTAACTGCTACCTTGTCTAGCCCGGGCCTACAAACTGTTAGCTTGTTAGCACAGGCCTGCTAACCGCCTGAATCGCCGCGTCCCAAACGCCCACCGGACCCATATTTACTTTCTATCTCTTTTGACTTTTAATTTGTTTATACCTTCCGGAAACCTGCCTCACCCAATGTGATACGGAATCGCTATTATTTTTTATTTATTTTTAGAACACACTCAAGAACCTCCAGAAGCTAACCAGCTAACTAGCTACAAGCAATTTAGTCATTGTTAGTTTTTTTTAATCCTGGATAACACTCGCCAGTCCAGCTTCCCTGCCCCATCCACCGCTGCCCCCTGGACACTGATCTCTTGGCTACATAGCTGATGCACGCTGGACTGTCCATTAATCACGGTACTCCATTCTGCTTGTTTGTTTTATCTGTTGGCCCCGTTGCCTAGTCTACGCCATTTTACCTGCTGTTGTTGTGCTAGCTGATTAGCTGTTGTCTCACCTACTGTTTTAGCTAGCTTTCCCAATTCAACACCTGTGATTACTGTATGCCTCGCTGTATGTCTCTCTCAAATGTCAATATGCCTTGTATACTGTTGTTCAGGTTAGTTATCATTGTTTTAGTTCACAATGGAGCCCCTAGTTCCACTCTTCATACCCCTGATAACTCCTTTGTCCCACCTCCCACACATGCGGTGACCTCACCCATTACTACCAGCATGTCCAGAGATACAACCTCTCTCATCATCACCCAGTGCCTGGGCTTACCTCCGCTGTACCCGCACCCCACCATACCCCTGTCTGCGCATTATGCCCTGAATATATTCTACCATGCCCAGAAACCTGCTCCTCTTATTCTCTGTCCCCAACGCTCTAGGCGACCAGTTTTGATAGCCTTTAGCCGCACCCTCATACTACTCCTTCTCTGTTCCGCGGGTGATGTGGAGGTAAACCCAGGCCCTGCATGTCCCCAGGCACCCTCATTTGTTGACTTCTGTGATCGAAAAAGCCTTGGTTTCATGCATGTCAACATCAGAAGCCTCCTCCCTAAGTTTGACTTACTCACTGCTTTAGCACACTCTGCTAACCCTGATGTTCTTGCTGTGTCTGAATCCTGGCTCAGGAAGGCCACCAAAAATTCAGAGATTTCCATACCCAACTATAACATCTTCCGTCAAGATAGAACTGCCAAAGGGGGAGGAGTTGCAGTTTACTGCAGAGATAGCCTGCAAAGTAATGTCATACTTTCCAGGTCCATACCCAAACAGTTCGAACTACTAATTTTGAAAATTACTCTCTCCAGAAATAAGTCTCTCACGGTTGCCGCCTGCTACCGACCCCCCTCAGCTCCCAGCTGTGCCCTGGACACCATTTGTGAATTGATCGCCCCCCATCTAGCTTCAGAGTTTGTTCTGTTAGGTGACCTAAACTGGGATATGCTTAACACCCCGCCAGTCCTACAATCTAAGCTAGATGCCCTCAATCTCACACAAATCATCAAGGAACCCACCAGGTACAACCCTAACTCTGTAAACAAGGGCACCCTCATAGACGTCATCCTGACCAACTGGCCCTCCAAATACACCTCCGCTGTCTTCAACCAGGATCTCAGCGATCACTGCCTCATTGCCTGTATCCGCTACGGAGCCGCAGTCAAACGACCACCCCTCATCACTGTCAAACGCTCCCTAAAACACTTCTGTGAGCAGGCCTTTCTAATCGACCTGGCCCGGGTATCCTGGAAGGACATTGACCTCATCCCGTCAGTTGAGGATGCCTGGTCATTCTTTAAAAGTAACTTCCTCACCATTTTAGATAAGCATGCTCCGTTCAAAAAATGCAGAACTAAGAACAGATACAGCCCTTGGTTCACCCCAGACCTGACTGCCCTCGACCAGCACAAAAACATCCTGTGGCGGACTGCAATAGCATCGAATAGTCCCCGTGATATGCAACTGTTCAGGGAAGTCCGGAACCAATACACGCAGTCAGTCAGGAAAGCTAAGGCCAGCTTCTTCAGGCAGAAGTTTGCATCCTGTAGCTCCAACTCCAAAAAGTTCTGGGACACTGTGAAGTCCATGGAGAACAAGAGCACCTCCTCCCAGCTGCCCACTGCACTGAGGCTAGGTAACACGGTCACCACTGATAAATCCATGATTATCGAAAACTTCAATAAGCATTTCTCAAACTATCTGCCACCATTGTCGCAACCCCTATTACCAGCCTGTTCAACCTCTCTTTCATCTCGTCTGAGATCCCCAAGGATTGGAAAGCTGCCGCAGTCATCCCCCTCTTCAAAGGGGGAGACACCCTGGACCCAAACTGTTACAGACCTATATCCATCCTGCCCTGCCTATCTAAGGTCTTCGAAAGCCAAGTCAACAAACAGGTCACTGACCATCTCGAATCCCACCGTACCTTCTCCGCTATGCAATCTGGTTTCCGAGCCGGTCATGGGTGCACCTCAGCCACACTCACGGTACTAAACGATATCATAACCGCCATCGATAAAAGACAGTACTGTGCAGCCGTCTTCATCGACCTTGCCAAGGCTTTCGACTCTGTCAATCACCATATTCTTATCGGCAGACTCAGTAGCCTCGGTTTTTCGGATGACTGCCTTGCCTGGTTCACCAATTACTTTGCAGACAGAGTTCAGTGTGTCAAATCGGAGGGCATGCTGTCCGGTCCTCTGGCAGTCTCTATGGGGGTGCCACAGGGTTCAATTCTCGGGCCGACTCTTTTCTCTGTGTATATCAATGATGTTGCTCTTGCTGCAGGCGATTCCCTGATCCACCTCTACGCAGACGACACCATTCTATATACTGTCGGCCCGTCTTTGGACACTGTGCTATCTAACCTCCAAACAAGCTTCAATGCCATACAACACTCCTTCCGTGGCCTCCAACTGCTCTTAAACGCTAGTAAAACCAAATGCATGCTTTTCAACCGGTCGCTGCCTGCACCTGCATGCCCGACCCTGGATGGTTCCGACCTGGATGGTTCCGACCTAGAATATGTGGACGTCTATAAGTACCTAGGTGTCTGGCTAGACTGCAAACTCTCCTTCCAGACTCATATCAAACATCTCCAATCGAAAATCAAATCAAGAGTCGGCTTTCTATTCCGCAACAAAGCCTCCTTCACTCAAGCCGCCAAGCTTACCCTAGTAAAACTGACTATCCTACCGATCCTCGACTTCGGCGATGTCATCTACAAAATGGCTTCCAACACTCTACTCAGCAAACTGGATGCAGTCTATCACAGTGCCATCCGTTTTGTCACTAAAGCACCTTATACCACCCACCACTGCGACTTGTATGCTCTAGTCGGCTGGCCCTCGCTACATATTCGTCGCCAGACCCACTGGCTCCAGGTCATCTACAAGTCTATGCTAGGTAAAGCTCCGCCTTATCTCAGCTCACTGGTCACGATGGCAACACCCATCCGTAGCACGCGCTCCAGCAGGTGTATCTCACTGATCATCCCTAAAGCCAACACCTCATTTGGCCGCCTTTCGTTCCAGTACTCTGCTGCCTGTGACTGGAACGAATTGCAAAAATCACTGAAGTTGGAGACTTTTATCTCCCTCACCAACTTCAAACATCAGCTATCTAAGCAGCTAACCGATCGCTGCAGCTGTACATAGTCTATTGGTAAATAGCCCACCCTTTTCACCTACCTCATCCCCATACTGTTTTTATTTATTTACCTTTCTGCTCTTCTGCACACCTATATCTCTACCTGTACATGACCATCTGATCATTTATCACTCCAGTGTTAATCTGCAAAATTGTAATTATTTGCCTACCTCCTCATGCCTTTTGCACACATTGTATATAGACCCCCCCTTTGTTTTCTACTGTGTTATTGACTTGTTAATTGTTTACTCCATGTGTAACTCTTTGTTGTATGCTCACACTGCTATGCTTTATCTTGGCCAGGTCACAGTTGCAAATGAGAACTTGTTCTCAACTAGCCTACCTGGTTAAATAAAGGTTAAATAAAAAAATTAAAAAAATAAATTAAAAATTAATTCAGGAACCACACCTGTGTGGAAGCACCTGCTTTTAATATGTTTTTCATCCCTCATTTACTCAAGTGTTTCCATTATTTAGGCTGTTTCATGTACTACCCTACAAAGGCAAAATGCAGTAACTATGCCAACAGTGAAACTGAGGGAAATGGCTTTACATTTTCTTTGCTAGCCAGCCACATACGTTGTAGGTAGATAAGTGATAATGCACTGATGTATAATCTTATTATGAAGTAATTGTTATGCATATCAACCATGACCACCAATTTGCCTTGGTTTTTACTTGGATTTTGTAGTTACCATTTCACAAGCAATTTTCTCTGAAACAGAACATAATTGAACCAGGACACTTTGTCACAAGATAAAACAGATACTACAAAGCCTGATTTCAGTATTGTTGGGCAGTTCACATAGGGAATTGGTCTGGAAATGCTAATGTTACTAATTGTGCTTTATGTTTTGCTACTGACATGTAACTGCTGTTCTGGAGAAATTACATTGCATGATGTAAAGTCTGTCCCCTTGGTCACTAGTATTATCTAATGGAGCACCATGCCCTGAATACATTGCCCTGAGTGGAAACTCACTCTCATGGCTTGAGATTGCTCCTCATTATCATTGTTTGTGTTGGACTGACGCTCACGTGCGTTTGGACTATGACATTGACTGCAGTCAAGGCCATTCTTCACAGGGTGAGAACATAGACATTATGATAATTTAGCATCTCTGGTCTTTAACTAGTCAGTCATGACATCCATAGATATACAATCCTAGATTCTCAGAATTTCCTTACCGTGGGGGAAAACACGGGGGATTTCTCAAAGACAGCAAGCAAAATTATAAGGTTTATATTATAAGGCTCGCATGAACGTCTTGCTTAATATAATGTTTGTCATCATTGCCAGTCAACTGCATTATACTTTTTTTTTTATCACTTAAACTTCAACCAGTAAAATGCTCTTTGACTAGCTATGCTACGAGCCTGTCAATAAGCGTCAGCATTCTAGCTAACAACTGCTGCATCAATAATAGGTATTTTGCAACGATCATAAACAAATATAATCTTAGCGACTGTTCAAGTAATTATCAAGACAACTGTAAGCCTATGAGAACCCCAAAAGTGATTTTGTTAAAAGTACTAACTACGTAAATCTAGACAATGTTAAATAGGCGCAGATGGCAGTTGACATCCCCAATTTGTGGGCGTGGTTTAGGGGACTACTTCTTCATGATGAATAGCAACTCGTAGAATAGCCTGACGTCAAAAACTATAAACTGAGTGTACAAACATTAAGAACACTTGCTCTTTTCATGACATAGGTTGAACAGATGAAAGCCATGATCCCTTATTGATGCAAACCGGTTTATGCCAAGAACTGCAACGCTGCTGTGTCTTTCACGCCCAACAGTTTCCTGTGTGTATCAAGAATCGTTGGAACCATTGGAGTCAACACGGGGGGCAGGGGTGCAACTCTTTTGCTTTGTCCATGAGTGATTTAGCAATCTACACAGATTTTTCAGCAAGGCCATTACTTTGAGGGTATTGTGGGCTTGTGGTGACATGTGTGAACTCCCATGCGTTTGTGAAGGATTAAAACTCATTTGATTTGTAACAGGGCCCATTGTCAGATATTAAAGTCTCTACAATGCCATGCCTGGCAAAGGCTGCTTTCAGCTTGTGTATCACAGCTGCAGATGTGGTGCTGTGAAGCTCGAAGTATCTGCTGTAGTAGTCCACTGTTATGATGTAGTCCTCATGTAGTCCTCGTTGTTCCGGGTGAACAGATCGGTTGCCACGACCTGCCAGGGTCGGTCTGGGATACAGTGAGGTAACATTGTCTCTTTGTTGTTTGAGGGGCGTCTTTCAAGACATATGGCGCATTTACCAACAATGTCTTCTGTTTGTTTGTACATTCCGGGCCAAAACAAAATGTCCCGTGCTCTCTGTTTGCACTTTTCCATGCCCATGTGTCCAGCATGGAACTTTGTCAAAATCTCTTCTCTGAGACTGGTAGGAATAATGATTTTCTCTCCTTTGAAAATTATTCCATTGATCTGTGATAGTTCATCACGATGGTTCCATAATTCTGAGACGCTAGGGCCTTTTATCCTCTCCTCAGGCCATCCATCCTGTATGACTTTCCTCAGCTGTGCGAGTTGTGAGTCCTTTTCTGTTTCTGCTTGGATCTCCTTCAGTTTTATGTCACTAACTGGTAAGTTGCTGTACACAGTGTACACTTGCATGTCCATGCCTTCACTGAGGCTGCTGTTCTTATAGGTAAGACATTTCCTGGAAAGTGTGTCCGCGACAGGGATGTCCTTGCCTGGACGGTGAGTGATTGTGAAGTCGTATTTTTGTAGTTGAAGGATCATTCTCTGTAGCCTTGGCGGGACAGCGGCTAGTGGTTTCCTCATAATTGACTCAAGAGGCTTGTGGTCGGATTCCACAATGACTTATTGTCCATATATGTACTGATGGAAACGTTGACATCCGAACAGAATGGCGTAGAGCTCCTTTTCGATTTGAGCGTAGTTGATTTCACAGTCTGTGAGAGATTTGGAAGCGTAGCCGATGGGCTTTCCTTCTTGCAGTAGCACTGCATCTAGTCCATACTTCGACGCGTCCACTTGGAGTCTGAGCTCTTTGTCGGGGTAGTAGTAGGCAAGGATTGGTCCTGGTTCTCTCGTGATCAATTCTTTCACATTCTGGAAAGCAATGTTGTGTTGCTTGTCCCAGAAAAACTCACTGGACTGCTTTAGCAGTTGACGCAGGAGTGCATTAGCATTGGAGAGGCTGGGTCTGAACTTGGCTAAGTAGTTGACCATGCCAAGCACTGTTTCCAGCTCTGCACGGTTCTTTGGTGGCTCCATTTCTTTTATGGCTGAGATCTTCTGTGGATCTGGCTTGATTCCAGTCGCTGTGAGAAGATGTCCGAAGTAGCTGACCTCTGTAGCGCCGACTGTGCTCTTCTCGGGGTTGAGCCGGACTCCTCTCTCGCGGGACCTTTGCAGCATCACGCGGAGGTTTCGGTCGTGCTCCTCTTTGGTTCGACCATAGACAAGGATGTCGTCCAATGGCCACAACTCCATCGAGGTCTTCGTACACTTCTTCGATCTTTCGCTGAAACTCGTCTTGGGCTGAGATAATCCCAAAAGGCAGGTGACGGAACCTGTGGCGTACAAACGTTGTGTTGAATGTTGTGAGTTTAGATGACTCTTCTGTGAGCTTGATAGCCCAGTAGCCTGATCTAGCGTCCATGACACTGAAGTAGTGTGCTCCCGCTAGCTTGTGTGTGGTGCCATCTAGCGTCGGTAAAGAATAATGGGGGTGTTTGATAGCCTTGTTCAAGTCTCTTGGGTCGAGACATACTCGGAGCTTGCCTGTGCGTGATTTCTCCACCACCACTAACGCATTTACCCAGTCAGTCGGTTCTGTAACCTTGGTGACTATGTCAGATTGCTCCATGCTCTCCAACTCTTTCTTCAGACAGGCACAGAGAGCAAGGGGAATCTTTCTCGGTTGGTAGACCACAGGGGTTGCGTCTGGGTCAAGGTGAATGGTACATTCTCCTGGGAATAATCCTATTCCTGTAAAAACATCAGCAAACTCCTCCAGTAAATTGTCCGTCTCTACTGGTGCTGTCTGATAAAACTAGCTTGATGAGGTCCATGTCTAAACATGCTTTAAGACCTAGCACTGCAGGTGCTCTAGTGTCAACAACATAAAAGTCCAACCTCATGTCACTTTCTTTGTATTTGCATTTGAAAGTGCACGTGCCTTTTACTGGGAGCTGTTCACCACCATAACTAGTCAGTCTGCGCGTGGTGGGCTGTAGCTCGCACTCAGATGTCAAGCTGTGGTACTTATTCAGAGGAATAATGTTTACTTGTGCACCAGTGTCTAGTTTGAACTTTAGCTATGTGCCTTGTGTTCCTATGTCAATGTCAGCAAAGGCTTGCTCTGTCTCTGATATTTTACTTTTCTGTGTCACTGAATCAATAAACAGTTCATGAGCGTTTGACTCTTTGATTGACATTTCATCTTCACTCACTGTGTGTACTGTTTTTCCTCTGTAAGCTCTGCACACTTTTGCAAAGTGATTCCATTTTCCACATTTAGTACACTGTTTACCTTTAGCTGGGCAATTTCCTTGTTCGCCATGCACTTTGTATCCACAATATCCACATGTTTTGAGTCTGTCGCTCTGCTTTCGAGTTATGTCTCTCTCCATTCTAAAACAGGCTCTCTGTGCACCAGAGGTGTGCTTTGATGTCTGCCTGACTGCTGATGTGCTAGTGCAACTGCGCAAAATGGTTTTTATCTGAGCCTGTGCTAGCTCGTGAGATCTGGCTATGTCGATAGCTTTGTCCAGCCTTACCTCAGACCCAACATTCAAAAGTTTCTCTCTCTCGCGGTGAGTGTATTCCAAATACAATAATGGTCCCTGACCATCTCATTACAGTCTTTCACAAGCAGACGCAGCTCTGTCACAAACTGTTCAAAAGAGTCGCTAGGCCCCTGTACTTTCTCATGGAATTTGTACCTAGCGAAAATCGTATTGGTCTTCGGCGCAACATATGCTTCAAAACGATCGTAGTACGTTTTCAGTACCTTCGATTCAGCCTCGGGAAGTGTCCATGTGTTGTAAATATCTCTCCCTTTTTCACCGATCCAGAGGAGCAAGTAGCTGCATTTTCCCTCTTCTCCTCTGTCCTTCAGAGGACCCGTGAACATTAGCGCCACATGCTGTTTGAACTTACGCCATGCATCGGGTAAGTTTGTAGACTCCCAGTCCATTCGAGGTGAAGGAACTCCAGAAAAATCCATCTTGTAAGACCTCTGACACCATGTCTTGTTTTGCACACTTTGTACAAAATAATTGTCACGCCCTGGCCATAGAGAGGCTTTTTATTCTCTATTTTGGTTAGGCCAGGGTGTGGGCATTCTATGTCCTTTTTTCTATGTTTTGTATTTCTGTCTTGGCCTGGTATGGTTCTCAATCAGGGACAGCTGTCTATCGTTGTCTCTGATTGAGAACCATACTTAGGTACCCTTTTCCCCCACCTGTTTTGTTGGAAGTTAATTTTGACTTTGTTTAGGGCACATAGCCCAAAGCTTCACGGTTTGGTTTTGTTCTTTGTTTTGTCAGCGTCATTTTTAAATAAAGAAAATGTACGCTTACCATGCTGCACCTTGGTCCAGTCCTTCAGCCAGCCGTGACAATAATAAAATGCAGTACTACAGGATATTTCTTAATGTATCTCTTTATTAGCTAGCTATAACTGGCATATTCACGTATTGCCAACCAGGATCAAACTGACCATGACCTAACCATTTGGGTGGTCTTAACCAATCATAGCACAGTATGATATGGCGGTAAAATGCATCCAATTACAATTCAGTATGTTGACAGATATGAATATTACACACTGTAAAGCACAATTTCTCCCCTTTCCAACAAAATAAATGACATGACCTAAACACTGCCCGTTTCTGCATAATTCAAGCAGGCAATGAGCCCCGTCGGGTGTTTTTAAAAATGGCGGGTGGGGAAGCGAAACTAATGCGGGTGAGAAGGAGAGATGTCGTGTTGGAAAATAGCTTTTTTCCACTCGATCTGTCCAACTTATCGCCTCTAAAATGTAAATAAAACACTATAAAGAGTTTATATCATGTGTCATTACATACCTATTTGAAGGTTTGTGTCGAATTTGAATAGGGTTTTTAGGGCGGTGCTAAAGTGATCTTAGAAGTAAACAGCGGCTTTGAGAATGATGATCGCATGCAATGATGACGCAAAAAATGACTAGGTATCCCCCCTTTACCACCGTCACTGTCCATTTCTTGTTTTTAAAGGATGAGAGAAGTGCTACACCTGGTGGAGAGAGATTGTGAGACAGAAATAGTTGCTTTATGCTTGCTGTACGTTACGACATGACACGTCTAGATGTAACGGAGGGACAGTTTTTTCAACTTTTCTCCAATACTATAGGTCCATTACCATGTCGATCAACGGTTGAATAGAAACCTAGTTCACACCACCGATTTTGAAGTCAACACAGTCCCATTAGTTTTCTTTGTAGCCTCGTTTGTATGTTGCGGTTGCGCACATTTGAATGGAATGGGGTGAGTTTACGTTAAGTGGCAAACTGCCTTCAGGGACCCGCTGCTATAAGAGCGCGTCCTCGCACTAGCTTGCCACTCTACGTTTTACAGGAACGCGCTCGCCGGCCAAGCACACGCACTGTCGTGGATGCAAGAAGCATGCTCGTGCGGTAGAGTCGATTTCCGCGCTTATAAAGCCAGGGTCGTTACAATATAGTCGTTGCATAAGTGTTCAGCCACTTTGTTTCGGCAAGCCTAAACTCTGTGTATGAAATAATAGCGGTTGACATGACTAACCCTTCCTCTGTCCCCCAAACTTACAATACTTGACTGAGAGACTTTTGTATTTCAAGTACAGATCAACTACAAAGACCAGGAAGCTGTTCGAAAAGCCTCATAATTAAGGGTAATGATTGGTAGATGGGTAACAATAACAAATGAGACATTGAATATCTCTTTAACCAGTATGGTCAAGTTAATAATTATGTTGTGGATTATGTATTAAACCACATCAAAGATACA
Source organism: Oncorhynchus kisutch (assembly GCF_002021735.2). NCBI lineage: Eukaryota > Metazoa > Chordata > Actinopteri > Salmoniformes > Salmonidae > Oncorhynchus > Oncorhynchus kisutch. The sequence continues at coordinate 1,129,464 of NC_034203.2, read as the reverse complement.
GTCCTCCTTCTGATCTGAGCTGCAGGACAGGAATGAAACTGCTCAGGGATGTTACCATGAGGCCATTTGTAATTTTAAACAGCTACAGAGTTCAATGGCTGTGATGGGAGGAAACTGAGGATGGATCATTGTAGTGACTCCACAATAATGACCTAAATGACAGAGTGAAAGGAAGAATACAAATATATTCAGAATAAAAATATTCCAAAACATGCATCCTGTACACAACAAGGGACTAAAGTGATACTGCAAATCCAACACATCACTGAGTAGCTGCCCCCTTATTTTCAAGCATGGTGGTGGCTGCATTATGGTATGGGTATGCTTGACATCAGCAAATACTGGGGAGTTTTTCAGGATAAAAAGTAATGGGATGGAGCTAAGCACAGGCAAAATCCTAGAGGAAAACCTGGTTCAGTCTGCTTTACACTAGGGACTGGGAGAGGAATTCACCTTTGAATAACATACAACACAAGGCCAAATCTATACTGGAGTTGCTTACCAAGAAGACAGTGAATGTTCCTGAAAGGCAAAGTTACAGTTTTGACTTAAATCTGCTTGAAAATCTATGGTAAGACTTGAAAATTGCTGTCTAACCATGATCCCCAACATCTTGACAGAGCTTGAAGAATTTTAAAAAGAATAATGGGCAAATATTGCACAATCCAGGGGTGCAAATCTCTTATAGCCTTACCCAAGAAAACTCACAGCTGTATTTGATGCCAAAGGTGTTTCGAACATGGATTTACTCAGGGAGCTGAATACGTATGCAATGACTATTTTAATGATTACATTTTTATTAATCATAACAAATGCTAAAATTGTACTTCCACTTTGACATTAGAGTATTTTGTGTAGATTATTGACAAAAAAATGACAATTAAATCCATTTGAATCCCACTTTGTAACACAATAAAATGTCAAAAATCCAAGGGGTAGGAAATGACAAGATGATGTTATATTACTGTTTATGCATTGAACAGCTTTGATGAGTGCTCTCTCATCTGTGTCTGTGTGACTGAGTTGGGTCTCTGGGGCTTAATGCTGGCAATTGATTTATGATGGCTTGGTGATAGAACCTATAGCATTCCATTGAATGATTAGTGTCTGTGAAATGCTGGCCTGCCAGTGCTAGGTGAACCCTCCCTCCAGTTTCCCTCTCATGTGCAGATGAACACTGGACTTGTTGCATTAGTATCTGTGTGTTAAGGAGTGCGAAACTGAGAAGATAACTCTGTATAAACAAGCAGTAAATGACCTAGAGACATAAACCTGGGGCAATGTAAGTCTTGCTGTCTGTTGCTTGATAGCACAATCTACCTTTGTATAATTCTACACATCTGTTGTTTGTCATGAACATCCAGGAGGATGTACTTTGCTATAACGAGCTGTAGCCCAAATCTGCTTGCTGTGTTCTCAGTGAACATGTTCGGGTGGCCGTTGACCAAATCCATTATTGCAATTGTTAATCGATAATAAAGATAGCTTGTTTGAAGAAATAACAAAGCCTCTCTCTCTTGGTTAGAATTTCCACCACAGGTCTGAATACATTTGCAAGGCACTGTATATGGTATGGTCTGTGATGACAGCAGTGTTTCCAATCAATGAAAAAATAGGCCTGTCATATGTGAGTTGATATCTCATGTCAATGTCATACTGAGTCAAGTCAAGTCAGATCTATCTAAAGTGTTGGGTCACAACACACTTAACATCATTAAAAATGAATTGTCTTGGAAATTCTACACCATGTCTTGGAAATTACCACTAGGGACACTCAAAGTCAATCTTAAATTAATCATTGTTTATTATCAGCACGCTGGAGAGGTTCCAACCAACTCAATGCACCTTAGAACTTCTGACAGACGTTCCCTAACGAGGCAGTCCCATTTAATTATCTTATATACTGCAGACAAGTCATATTTGCATGATTTAGCTTATTCATAATTGATTAATCATGTGACTGACCAATACTGGTTCAAGCATGTGACAGACCAATACCTCACAGGGCTTTTTCTCTCCAACCTGAGACCTTGAAACTGAGATATCCCTTTCTCTAAAAAAGGTTCTGGGCGTACTGCCAAATTGCAGACACTGATAGTAAGGATTTGTTCAATCAGTCACTTGCATTAACACAGAAATTGGTTTATAGAAAGCACAAACATAGAACATAAAAATTGGTAAATAGAAAAGCACTAAAATAACATTTTCCATCACAGAATCAAACTGATCCTCCTGATTCCTGCTTACAAGCAAAAACTAAATCAGGAAGTTCCAGTGACTCGCTCAATATGGAAGTGGTCAGATGATGCGGATGCTATGCTACAGGACTGTTTTGCTAGCACAGACTGGAATATGTTCCGGGATTCATCCAATGGCATTGAGGAGTATACCACCTCAGTCATCGGCTTCATCAATAAGTGCATTGACGACGTCGTCCCCACAGTGATCGTACATACATATCCCAACCAGAAGCCATGGATTACTGGCAACATCCGCATCGAGCTAAAGGCTAGAGCTGCTGCTTTCAAGGAGCGGGACACTAATCCGGACGCTTATAAGAAATCCTGCTATGCCCTCAGAACCATCAAACAAGCAAAGCGTCAATACAGGATTAAGATTAAATCCTTCTACACCGGCCCTGACGCTCGTCGGATGTGGCAGGGCTTGAAAGCTATTACAGACTACAAAGGGAAACCCAGACGCGAGCTTCCCAGTGACGCGAGCCTACCAAACGAGCCAAATGCGATTTATGCAAGCTTTGAGGCAAGCAACACTGAATCATGCAATAAAGCACCAGCTGTTCTGGACAACTGTGTTATAATGCTCTCGGTAGTTGATGTGAACAAGACCTTTAAACAGCTTAACATTCACAAAGCCGCGGGCCAGATGGATTACCATGACGTGTACTCAAAGCATGCACGGACCAACTAGCAAGTGTCTTCATTGACATTTTCAACCTCTCCCTGACTGAGTCTGTAATACCTACAGTTGAAGTCAGAAGTTTACATACACCTTAGCCAAATACATTTAAACTCTTTCTTCCTGACATTTAATCCTAGTAAAAATTCCCCGTCTTAGATCAGTTAGGATCACCACTTTATTTTAAGAATGTGAAATGTCAGAATAATAGTAGGGAGAATGATTTATTTCAGCTTTTATTTCTTTCATCACATTCCCAGTGGGCCAGAAGTTTACATACACTCAATTAGTATTTGGTAGCTTTGACTTTACATGATTTGTCTTTGGTTAAACGTTTGGGTAGCCTTCCACAGGCTTCGCACAATAAGTTAGGTGAATTTTGGCCCATTCCTCTTGACAGAATCAGGTTTGAAGGCCTCCTTGCTCGCACACACTTTTTCAGTTCTGCCCACAAATTTTCTATATGAATGAAGTCAGGGCTTTGTGATGGCCACTCCAATACCTTGACTTTGCTGTCCTTAAGCCATTTTTCCACAACTTTGGAAGTATGCTTTGGGTCATTGTCCATTTGGAAGACCCATTTGCGACCAAGCTTTAACTTCCAGACTGATGTCTTGAGATGTTGCTTCAATATATCCACATAATTTTCCTGCCTCATCATGCCATCTATTTTGTGAATTGCACCAGTCTCTCCTGCAGCAAAGCACCCCCACAACAAGATGCTGCCACCCCCGTGCTTCACAGTTAGGATGGTGTTCTTCGGCTTGCAAGCCTCCCCCTTTTTCCTCCAAACATAACGATGGTCATTATGGCCAAACAGTTCTATTTTTGTTTCATTAGACCAGAGGACATTTCTCCAAAAAGTATGATCTTTGTCCCCATGTGCAGTTGCAAACCGTAGTCTGTTTTTTTATGGTGGTTTTGGAGCAATGGCTTCTTCCTTGCTGAGCGGCCTTTCAGGTTATGTCGATATAGGACTCGTTTTACTATGGATATAGATACTTTTGTACCGGTTTCCTCCAGCATCTTCACAAGGTCGTTTGCTGTTGTTCTGGGATTGATTTGCACTTTTCGCACCAAAGTACGTTCATCTCCAGGAGACAGAACGCGTCTCCTTCCTTAGCGGTATGATGGTTATGTGGTCCCATGGTGTTTATACTTGCATACTATTGTTTGTACAGATGAATGCGGTACCTTCAGGCATTTGGAAATTGCTCCCAAGGTTGAACCAGACTTGTGGAGGTCTACAATTTTTTGTCAAGCAAAGAGGCACTGAGTTTGAAGGTAGGCCTTGAAATGCATCCACAGGTACACCTCCAATTGACTCAAATGATGCCAATTTGGCTATCAGAAGCTTCTAAAGCCATGACATCATTCTCTGGAATTTTCCAAGCTGTTTAAAAAGGCACAGTCAACTTAGTGTATGTAAACTTCTGACCCACTGGAATTGTGATACAGTGAGTTATAAGTGAAATAATCTGTCTGTAAACAATTGTTGGAAAAATAACTTGTGTCATGCACAAAGTAGATGTCCTATCTGACTTGTCAAAACTATAGTTTGTTAACAAGATATTTGCGGAGTGGTTGAAAAAACGAATTTTAATGACTCCAACCTGTGTATGTAAACTTCCGACTTCAACTGTACATGTTTCAAGCAGACCACCATAGTCCTTGTGCCCAAGGAAGCGAAGGTAACCTTCCTAAATGAATACCGCCCCTTAACGCTCACGTCGGTAGTCATCAAGTGCTTTTAAAGGCTGGTCATGGCTCACATCAACAGCGTCCTCCCGGATACCCTAGACCCACTCCAATTCGCATACCGCCCCAACAGATCCACAGGTGACGCATTCTCAATCGCAGTCCACACTGCCCTTTCCCACCTGGACAAAAAGAACACCTACTGTATGTGAGAATGATTTTCATTGACTACAGCTCATCGTTCAACACCATAGTGCCCACAAAGCTCATCACTAAGCTAAGGACCCTGGGACTAAACACCTCCCTCTGCAACTAGATCCTGGACTACCGCACGGCAAGCGGTACTGGAGGACCAAAAGGCTCCTTAACAGCTTCTACCCCCAAACCATAAGACTGCTGAACAATTAATCAAATGGCCACCGGACTATTTACATTGACCACCCCCTCTACTCACTGTTTATTATCTATAAATAGCCACTTCACCACTACTTACATGTACAAATTACTTTGACTAACCTGTACTCCCGCACATAGACTCGGTAGTGGTACCCCCTGTGTATAGCCTCATTATTGTTATTTTATTGTGTTGCTTTTTATTATTATTTTTTACTTATTTCTTAACTCTTTCTTGAACTGCACTGTTGGTTAAGGGCGTGTAAGTAAGCATTTCACGTTAAGGTCTCCACTTGTATTCGGCGCATGTGACAAATAAAGTTTGATTTGATGTTTTTTAGCTAGATGTTTGATTTTCCTGCATGTCATCCTTTTTAGTGACCTACTGTTTCATGTGTGTAATTATAAAAAACGGGGGGGAAAAAACAATTGCTTTTTCTCAGCTGACTCACCTGGTATACAATCTGAATACATGAATGCTTGAATGTTGTTTAACCTCTAATCAATCGTTTTTACTATTTCAAATAACTTATTTTTCACTGTACACATAGCCTTTATGCATCTCAATCTGGTTTCTAGTGGAATAGAATCAGTATCTACAATCCATATACAGTACCAGTCAAAGGTTTTGACACATCTACACACCTGTCACGTTCTGACCTTTATTTCCTTTGTTTTGTATTTATTTAGTATGGTCAGGGCGTGAGTTGGGTGGGCAGTCTATGTTTGTTTTTCTATAATTTGGGTATTTCTATGTTTCGGCCTAGTATGGTTCTCAATCAGAGGCAGGTGTCATTAGTTGTCTCTGATTGAGAATCATACTTAGGTAGCCTGGGTTTCACTGTGTGTTTGTGGGTGATTGTTCCTGTCTTTGTGTTTTGCGCCAGGGTTTCACACGTTTCTTGTTATCAGTTGTTCATGTTTACGTATTAAAAGAACCATGGACACTTACCACGCCGCATATTGGTCCTCTGATCCTTTTCGCCTCTCCTCTTCGGAAGAAGAGGAGGAAATCCTTGACAGAATCACCCACCCAACTCGGACCAAGCGGCGTGGTAAACAGCAGCGACGACAGCAGCAGCAGCAGCAACAACAGCGGCCAGCATCACAGGATTCCTGGACATGGGAGGAGATACTGAACGGAGAGGGACCCTGGGCAAAGGCTGGGGAACATCACCGCCCGAAAGCAGAGCTGGAGGCAGCGAAAGCTGAGCGGGGGCGATATGAGGAGGCAGCACGGCAGTGCGACAGGTACGAGAGGCAGCCCCCCCAAAACTTTTTTGGGGGGCAGACGAGGTGTGGTACTAAGCCAGGTAGCAGACCTGAGCTCACTCCTCGTGCTTATGATAAGCAGCGCATTACTGGTCAGGCGCCGTGTTATGCGGTTAAGCGCACGGTGTCGCCAGTGCGTGCCCATAGCCCGGTGCGCTATAGGGCAGCCCCCCGAAAGTGCCATGCGAGTGTGGGCATTGAGCCAGGGCGTATGGTGCCTGCTCAGCGGGTCTGGTCGCCGGTACGCAGTTTTGGTCCAGGTTATCCTGCGCCGGCTCTGCGTGCTGTGTCTCCGGGGCGCTGGGAGGGTGCAGTGCGTCCTCTGCCTGCGCTCCGCTCGTGCCGGGCAAATGTGTGAGTGGAGCCTAAGGGAGAGGTGCGTGTAGTAAGCACTAGATCTCCCGTGCTTACCCACAGCCCGGTTCAACCTGTGCCTGCACTCTGGAGGGTCCGGGCTAGAGTAGTTGTCCAGCCTGGGGAAGTGGTGCCACGGTTGCGCACCAGAGCTCCAGTGCTCCCCCACAGCCCGGTCCTTCAGGTGCCTCCTAACACCAAGCCTCCTGAAGGTCTCCCCAGCCTGGTGGTTCCTGTGGCAGCCCCACGCACCAGGCTGTCTCTCTGTCTCCTTCCTGCAGGTGGTCCCGCCTGTCCGGCGCCGCTGCCGGTGTCTCCCGCCTGTCCGCCCAGAGGCGCCAGAGCCCCTCAGCCCAGAGGCGCCAGAGCCCCTCAGCCCAGAGGCGCCAGAGCCCCTCAGCCCAGAGGCGCCAGAGCCCCTCAGCCAAGAGGCGCCAGAGCTTCTGCCCCTCTGTCCAGAGCTTCTGCCCCTCTGTCCAGAGCTTCCGCCCCTCTGTCCCGAGCTGCCCCTCTGTCCCGAGCTGCCCCTCTGTCCAGTGGGGTCATTGAGAGTGGTGGCCATGGTTAGAAAGCCACGGAGGCGGACAATGAGGCGGACTAAGACAATGGTTAAGTGGGGTCCGCGTCCCGCGCCAGAGCCGCCACCGCGGACAGACGCCCACCATGACCCTCCCCATAGGTCAAGGTTTTGCGGCCGGAGTCCGCACCTTTGGGGGGGGGGTACTGTCACATTTGTATTTATTTAGTATGGTCAGGGCGTGAGTTGGGTGGGCAGTCTATGTTTGTTTTTCTATAATTTGGGTATTTCTATGTTTCGACCTAGTATGGTTCTCAATCAGAGGCAGGTGTCATTAGTTGTCTCTGATTGAGAATCATACTTAGGTAGCCTGGGTTTCACTGTGTGTTTGTGGGTGATTGTTCCTGTCTTTGTGTTTTGCACCAGATAGGGCTGTTTAGGGTTTCACACATTTCTTGTTATCAGTTGTTCATGTTTACATATTAAAAGAACCATGGACACTTACCACGCCGCATATTGGTCCTCTGATCCTTTTCGCCTCTCCTCTTCGGAAGAAGAGGACAACACCTCTCTCTCTAGGTTAGTTGAAGTAATTTTCTCTCTCTAGGTTAGTTGAAGTAATTTTCTACAGGGTAGAATAATAGTGAAGACATCAATACTATGAAATAACACACATTAAATTGTGTAGTAATCAAAAGAAGTGTCAAACAAATCAAAATGTATTTTATATTTGAGATTCTTCAAAGTAGCCACCCTTTGCCTTGATGACAGCTTTGCACACTTGGCATTCTCTCAACCAGCTTCATGAGGAATTCACCTGGATTGCATTTCAATTAACAGGTGTGCCTTGTTTGAAGTTAATTTGTGGAATTTATTTAATTCTTAATGCCTTTATAGCCAATCAATTGTGTTGTGACAAGGTAGGGATGGTATACAGAAGATAGCCCTATTTGGTTAAAGACCAAGTCCATATTACGGTAAGAATAGCTAAAAAAAAAAAAGCTAAGGGAAACGACAGTCCATCATTACTTTAAGACATAAAGGTCAGTCAATGCAGAATATTTGAAGAACTTTGAAAGTTTCTTCAAGTGTAGTTGCAAAAACCATCAAGAGCTATGATGAAACAGGCTCGCATGAAGACCGCCACAGGTAAGAAAGACCCAGAGTTACCCCTGCTGCAGAAGATAAGAGTTCATTAGAGTTACCAGCCTCAGAAAATGCAGACCAAATAAACGCTTCACAAAGTCCTAGTAATAGACATATCTCAACATCAACTGTTCAGAGGAGACTGGGTGAATCAGGCGTTCATGGTCGAATTGCTGCAAAGAAACCACACTATAGGACACCAATAATAAGAAGAGACTTGCTTGGCCCAAGAAACATGAGCAATGGACATTAGACCGGTGGAAATCTGTCCTTTGGTCTGATGGTCAAAGTTGAGATTTTTGGTTCCAACCACTTTGTCTTTGTCATACGCAGAGCTGGTGAATGGATGATCTCTGCATGTGTATTTCCCACCTTGAAGCATGGAGGAGGAGGTGTGATGGTGTGGGGCTGCTTTGCTGGTGACACTGTCAGTGATTTATTTAGAATTCAAGGCACACTTAACCAGCATGGCTACCACAGCATTCTGCAGCGATATGCCATCCCATCTGGTTTGCGCTTAGTGGGACTATCAACTGTTTTTCAACAGGACAATGACCCAAAACACACCTCCAGGCGGTGTAAGGGCTATTTGACCAAGAAGGAGGGTGATGGAGTGCTGCATCAGATGAACTGGCCTCCACAATCACCCGACCTCAACCCAATTGAGATGGTTTGGGATGAGTTGGACCGCAGAGTGGAAGAAGGAAAAGCAGCCAACAAGTGCTCAGCATATGTGAGAACACCTTCAAGACTGTTTGAATCTGGTTGAGAGAATGCCAAGAGTGTGCAAAGATGTCATCATAGCAAAGGGTGGCAACTTTGAAGAATCTCAAATCTAAAATATATTTTTATTTGTTTAACACCTTTTAGGTTACTACATGATTCCATGTGTTATTTCATAGTTTTGAAGTCTTCACTATTATTCTTCAATGTAGAAAATAGTAAAAAATAAAGAACAACCCTTGAATGAGTAGGTGTGTCCTGGTACTGTATAACCTTGTCCGCATTTTCGAAACGTAAGTCATTGTCAGATTTTAAATAGCTGCTGTAGACAGTGTCTGTACGCAAATGTCTTTCGGCACGTGTCATGTTTCACACTGTGTTTAACACAGAGTGAGTCTGTGTGTATGTCCCTTATTGTCGAGTCATCTCCTACGGTCACATGCTTGTCAGAGGGCTAGAGGAGAAAGACTAACCGATGGGGGATTACATTTGGGGGAGGGTTTGAAACATTAGTTGGTGCTCAATGGTTGCGAGTGTAGAGTGTGCATTTGCCAGGGTGAGTGTCGTGTGTTAAGGGGAGAGCCAAGACAGGAATACAGAACTAACCACAATCTCCCTCACTCTCTTTTGCGCTGCCTCTCTCTTCATCCCTTACACACATGCTCTCTCCCTCTCTCTCACAAACAGATGCACACACTCCCTCTTCTCGGTGTTCTCTCCCTCTCACTGCCTTTCTGAATTCAGTGGGATTTGACTCGGTCACTACGATGTTTGCTGTTGCTGGAAGCTCTCTGCAGTGAGCACACTGAGGTAAGCTCTGTCACTCTCTCTCACACACCTTGGTCACGTCGTCTGCTGCGAGCTCATAGACACCGTTCAGACTTCACTCACTTTGTACGTTATACAGTAGCACTGTCTAGTGGGGATTCGCGCCAGTTATGCTCATTGTTATGCTGTGGTTGAGACTCCATGCTGTAGGCCTACCTACACTTACTGGGATAGTTGCTGGGATAAGAGCATCCATTGTATAAGAGCATCCACTTAAATTATTTCAAAGTAGGTGTTTCCTCTTTTAGCTCCTCTCCCTTAATCTCTGCTGTCTTTCTCAAGTTTGGGTTTCGGTGTCCCTTGTGAAGAAGAAATATCCTCTCTCCTTTGTAAATGGAAGCCTCTAAGAAGCGGTTGTAATGTTATCATGTCACACACTGTAGCGCGACACAGAGGAGGTTTTGTTAGAGTTTTGTCTTACCACTGTGTGTGTGTGAGGAAAGGGGGTTGTGGATTCCTATCTGTTGAGTGACTTGAAAGCAGAAGAAAAAACGGCAAGTGTTACTGACTTTTTTTATGACTGTTTCCTGTTGGATGGTAAAACAGATTTATCTCAATTTTGTGCCTATGAGCACTAGCTGAGTAACTTGAGTCTGCATCACTACTCACTCAGCAGGTCACTACCATACAGCTGTGAACACACAACATAAGATGAAATATGTCCCGATGTTTCCATGTAGGATTTGCCGTGAGGCACTTCCTGTCTCTTTCTTTTTAATACATTTTCCCCCTCTCCCTTTATTTTTCTCTCATTCTTTGAGAAGAGAGGAATGATAAGGTCTTGAGTTAGAGATGGTATCTATCTTATGACATCCACTATTTTGGAGAGATCAACGTTACCGCTTTGTGAAGCAAAGGGAAATCTTTATGAATGATAATGACCAGTTAAAAACCTCTAGTAACTCCCCATCCCGGGTCCGGGAGCGTAATCTTCGACTGACACTAATTAGCATAACGCAACGGACATAAATATTCCTAGAAAATATTCCTATTCATGAAAATCACAAGTGAAATATATTGAGACACAGTTTAGCCTTTTGTTAATCTGTCATCTCAGATTTTCTAAATATGCTTTACAGCCAAAGCTAGACAAGCATTTGTGTAAGTTTATCGATAGCCTAGCATAGCATTTTGTCCAGCTAGCAGCAGGTAACTTGGTCACGGAAATCAGAAAAGCAATCAAATTAAATTGTTTACCTTTGATGAGCTTCGGATGTTTTCACTCACGAGACTCCCAGTTAGATAGCCAATGTTCCTTTTTTCCCAAAATATAATTTTTGTAGGCGAAATAGATCCGTTTGTTCTTCACGTTTGGCTGAGAAATCGACCGGAAATTGCAGTCACGAAAACACCGAAAAATATTCCAAATTAGCTCCATAATATCGACAGAAACATGGCAAACGTTGTTTATAATCAATCCTCAAGGTGTTTTTCAAATATCTATTTGATAATATATCCACCGGGACAATTGGTTTTTCAGTAGGACCGATTGGAATAATGGCTACCTCTGTATTTTACGCAATAATCACTCTGAGAGCCATCAGGTGACCACTTGCGCAATGTAGCAGCTTACGGGTATTCTTCAACATAAATGCGTAAAACTACGTCACAATGCTGTAGACACCTTGGGGAATACGGAGAAAAAGTAATCTGGTTGATATCCCATTCACTGCTCAATAGGGACACATTGGAACGCAGAGCTTTCAAAAGATGAGTCACTTCCGGATTGGATTTTTCTCAGGCTTTTACCTGCAATATCAGTTCTGTTATACTCACAGACAATATTTTTACAGTTTTGGAAACTTTAGAGTGTTTTCTATCCTAAGCTGTCAATTATATGCATATTCTAGCATCTTGTCCTGACAAAATATCCCATTTCCTATGGGAACGTTATTTTTCCAAAAATGAAAATACTGCCCCCTAGTCACAAAAGGATAACGGATCATAATTATTAGCTTATTTTCATTTTCTCTTATTTCACAAAGTTAATCTTGCCGTTATAGAATATGCTTAAACTTAGATATTTGTGTGTGACCTAGGCTGATCTAGGATCAGGTCCCCTGTTCATTTAATTATGATTTTAAAAAACAACTTCTACTCTGAGACACTTTAAGAATACAGGCCCAAAAATCGAATTTTAAGCATATTCTATAAAGGCATGATTAACTTAATACGGGCACTGATGAAGATCCATCTTGGATAGAAACGTTGTTGCAAAATTGGTGGTAGAGGAATAGCCCATGGGTCTTTATGTGCCTCTACCTTATCATGACAATTTGTTTACCTTGGCATGTCTAGTGTCTTGCTGCTCTTGTGGGTCCCAAATACTCAAAAAGAACACTGCATTGCATAACCATAATAATACAACCTTGGTGCTGCTAGTTAACCACTTTGCCAGCAGGCAATAATTTACTTCTCCAGCCACTGTTCAGTACTGGACATATGCAGCTGGTGCAGTCACTGGCTGTTCAAGTGGTATAAGTGGCTCAGGATGATTCTGCATTCTTTCCATCACTGAGTGCTCAGCCAAGCTGAAAGTCAACGGAGGGGCATAGCAACTACAGCACTGTACGTGTGTGTTCGCACCTGCTTTTGTTTTTGGCCAAGGCATGGCATGTTCACACCGATTATGTGTCCCAAATGGCGTCCTATTCCCTATATAATGCACTACTTTTGACCAGAGCCCTGTGAGCCCTCGTCAAAAGTAGTGCACTATATAGGGAATAGGATGCCATTTGGTGCGCTGTCCAAGTAAATCTAGAGGGCACGCCAGGCCGGTCAGCTAGCTCTGATCAACTTTTGACCAAAGGCATCGTCAATTACCCAAGATGGTGGGAATGACGTGTACTGCAGACCTTATGAGGTCATGACCTCTATTCCACATGCACTAGTGGTTGCAGACGCTATTGAAAACTATTTTGACAGGACAGGGATGGGAAATGGTGTAGACCAGGGAAACAATTTGAATGAATGAAATTAAAGCCCCAAGATACTTTCTGAGACTGGTTCTTATCTGCAACCATCAAAGCAGTTCTGCTTTTCAATCCATTGAAGGAAATGTTGCGTGCTCACAATCCGATAGTCTGCCCCAGAGTGCGTGAATATCAGATGTGGTTTGCTGCTGAGTCACTGTCCTCTGTTACCTTGAGTCATACCGGTAAACGAGAAGAGCTGGGGAGACGAGAGCAAAAAACAATTATTTAGCAGTTTTCCATTTCCACTTCTCTGATGTAGCCTACTCAGGTGTCATACATACTGAAATATATATGGTAGTTGAATATATAAGCTGATGTACTAGCTGATGTTCCAAAATAAGAAGGGGGTTTGCACGCAACAGTTTTGACTATTTTTGTGTTCAAATCACCCTTACATTTTTTACTCCATTATTAATTGGTTGTATTCACCAACTAGACTACTTGCTTTTTCTAAGTTTAAGGACAATTCCACAATAATGGAATTACGCTTTGACTCAGATTTGTATGCCAAACAAAAACCATTGATTTCAAAGTTTATTCAACTGTTGTCACGCCCTGGTCGAGGTATTTTGTGTTTATCTTCATTTATTTGGTCAGGCCAGGGTGTGGCATGGGTTTTTGTATGTGGTGTGTATGTATTGGGATTGTAGCTTAGTGGGGTGTTCTAGTTAAGTCTATGGCTGTCTGAAGTGGTTCTCAATCAGAGGCAGGTGTTTATCGTTGTCTCTGATTGGGAACCATATTTAGGCAGCCATATTCTTTGAGTGTTTTGTGGGTGATTGTCCTTAGTGTCCTTGTTCCTGTCTCTGTGTTAGTTTACACTAGTATAGGCTGTTTCGGTTTTCGTTACGTTCTTTGTTTTGTAGTGTTTATAATTGATTCGTGTTTTACGTTTGTTTATTAAACATGGATCGCAATCTACACGCTGCATTTTGGTCCGACTCTCCTTCACCACAAGAGAACCGTTACAACTGTACAACTCTATGAACAATATACACAACATTTCACAAAAACAGATTTACTGGAAGAACTGTGCAGATGCGACCACGTTTAAATATCTTATTAAGATTCAATGATTTCAGCAGAAAGAATGGTGTCAGCTATGACATAACACCTTGAGTTTGAAAAAAAATATTTTGGTTATTGAACAACAGTAGGTGCAGTGGATTTATGTCTGGTAATGGAATTACATCATGGGTCCCTGAGCTGCACTATAGAGATGCATAATTATGGATATTAATATCATTCTCTCCATGGTGATCCTCATATCCTGAATAGGTATACAAAGGTAAAAATATGCAATATCCCTCTTTTGCATATTTGGGTATTATTCTATTATATTATTGTAATGAGCTCCGCCCCCAACAAAACCACATTTGGTTGGTCCAGACCAGACCAAATCTGAAACTTCTACATTCAAAACAGGAGAAACAAATTGACTCAGAAGATCCCAAATCACATTTCTTTTAGTTACTTTTTTCTGAACTTGTTTTTATTACTTTCTAGCACTAGCATGCTAACTTACAGAGTAGGTAGCTAGCCAGCTAGCTTTATAGCCATGGATTGTGCACCTTCCAATGTTTAGCTAAGTAGCTAGCTAGCTGGTGGATGTTTTCCTTTTGAAACCAGGGCAGAGGAAAACAACATTCACCTCCACAAATGCTGTTTACATTGATATCCATACTGAATGAAGCACTTAAGGGACCTCATGGGCACCCTTCACTTTTTCATTTAATTTAAGTGGGAACTTCGCCAAAAAGTTTTTTTTGTGCAGCTGACTTAAAGTGAAGGAAACTTTAATGGAAAAGATAAGGGGAAAATGTACTTAAGATGCTTTATGCAACCGGGCACAGTACAATAAAGTACATTATACAGTACTCTACTCTAGTGTGCTGTACTGAACTCTACTGTGCTCTACTGTACTGTGCTCTCCAAACTTGTGAAACATAAACATCTATGATTGGTTCAGATTTGGTCCGGCCAGGGCAGATTGATAAAATTTCAACTACTTTTCAACGTCCATGGACGTTCGGTGTTCAGTGTGTGAGGATGCTTGTTACAGTAAATGGAAAGAGGGTAGGTGGTATGTATCATGGTAGGTGTCAATAAGAGCCGGGAGAGGTGGCATTAACTGGAGAGGAAAGAGAGAGGGAGCAGCAGAGAGAGCGAGAAAGGGAGAGTGAGAGGGAGGGGTTTTCCAGACTGTTTTAACAGCCTTGCTTTGACCACCAGATGACAGAAAGAGAAAAGAAAGTTACGAGCTGAACATAACAGTATGCCAGTGGAAGGGAGGACACTAACAGGTGGCCCAACTGTGACTGCTATGATTTCCCATTGTAGCCATTTCAATTGCAGTAATCCTGTTAGATTCTTCTATAATTCTGTTACCAATTAGGTAACAGGATTACGAGTTATAATCATGTAATAATTCATAAAGGAACTTGATATCAGTCAAACCACTAACTAGGTCTACTTGTTACTTCTGTGAACTTTAATTTTCCTCCCTCATGAAGGAGAGAAATGAGAAAATATCTTACAGATATGTGGGGTTTTGGTAACGGAATTACAAGGCAGTGTTTCTTAAACGCGCAGAAGGCAAATCATTTATCTAAAACAAAATCTAATTGTTGTTGATTTTAGTTGGCAGGGGTCTTAACTTCAACATTATTATTTTTTGATGTATTTCAAATACCCTTTAAGACTATTTCAAAGCCTGAAAATGCATATATGCCTTAATTTCTCAAAAATATAGCCAGACTCTTAGCTTTCATTTGACATCCAATTTGACATGCTACTATGAACTCTACGATGGTGCTCGTGGATCCTTTTAGATGGAAATGCCCTTAAGTGCAACGTTACCTGCTTTCTTCAAGCTGATATACAGTACCAGTCAGAAGTTTGGTCACATCTACTCATTCAAGGATTTTTCTTAATTTTTTACTATTTTCTACACTGTAAAATAATAGTGAAGACATCAAAACCATGAAATAACACATATGGAATCATGTAGTAACCAAAAAAGTGTTAAACAAATCAAAATATATTTTATATTTGAGATTCTACAAAGTAGAAAAAATATTAACTAAGGTCTTCGATCCATACGCTCACGAGTCACACGTTAACAATCACACTAATCTTTTCACGCAAACATTTTTAACCCTGTAATCCCTAGTGGGTTTCCGAACGCTGACCTTGTAGCCTTTTAATAATCGTCCCACCACCTGCAGGTCCACCACAGATTTATTTTAACATATCACCGACCACTAAAACAACGACAACAAAGGCAAGAGTAGGTACGGCACCGTAATCTCCCATATGCCTTTTGCCTTTCTCATTGTTGGCTGGCGAGTCATTGTTGCTGTTTTTCCACTAAGCGCTTTGACATGATTAAGCCCTTTGAATCGATGAGGGGTGTGGTGCTGGGGAAGAGGGTCGTCACCAAAGAGAACCATGGTCCCTTTGTGTCGACGTCTGCTCTCTAGTGTTATACAGTCAAAAATGGAAGTCAGAGATTTCACTTCAGTAAATGCTGACGTGTAGTATGGTAATTTGTGTAGTTTTAGGCTTAGTGCATTTTTTTGTGACCTCACGATCCTGTCTAAAATAACAGCTATTTTCAGTGGATTTTGAAAAGGTGTAAATAATCCCTGCTGTGCGGATGATAAATTAGAAGCTTTGTGTATTGATATGGAATGCTAATAAGGCATGTCCTGCTGGAACTACTTGTGTTTCTTCTTTGGTGTTCTTCTAACTGTTTTTGTCCTAGGAGAAGTATCGATTTGATATCAGGGAGAGATGGGTCATGATGGAGTCATCAGCTGGATCTCTTCCACTTTAATGAAATGAAGGTTGAACTGAAAGAACCAATAACGTAATCAGAGACACACACACACAGCTACTGCTTCTATATCTGGAAGTAATATTGAGATTTATGAGGTCCCCTAATTGCTCTCTTACATGTGCCCTATGTATATCTGTTTGTCTGTCTGTGTGTGTCTGCCTGCTTCTGTGTCCTTTGAGGGCTTTCAGCGTCACAAGTTTCACCATAAGATGGACCACCAAAGACGAAGCCATACCTCAAGCAACATTTTGTAGTGAGTGATGACAAAATCTCAACATAAATCTCTAATGAACTCCCCTGTGACCTCACATGATTCAGCACTATCTGTACTGTAGATCCACAGGCGGTGACATTGCAGCAGTGACCTTGTTGATGTAAACCACACTGACAGTCTCTTCCTGCTTTGGCGAGACTGGGGATGTATTCCTTATCACTCATAGGGAGAGTAGTGTCCTCTCAGTTCAGTGCATGCAACGGCTGGGGGATGAGGAGAGGAAGCACCCTGTAGACTATTGAGATGCATCAATGGAAATCAGAGGGAGATATGGGTCCCATTTTGATTATACGAAAGTGAGAGAAAATGAAACAACTTCTTTATTTTAATATGCCTCTATGTAAATGTATACATTAGAAATGTATATCCTTATTTTCAAATGTTTAACAAGACCAACATACTGTCAATACTTGGTCATGTTTTACATATAATCACCAAAATGATAGGGAAAATGCTGAGCATGTCAATTCACTCACTGAAATGGTTTGGGCTAGTGATTAGGGTGATTTCCACGTGGACTCAGCCTACACAGCATGGCAACTAGAGCCCATCAGATACAGTGCCTTGCGATTCGCCCCCCTTGAACTTTGCGACCTTTTGCCACATTTCAGGCTTCAAACATAAAGATATAAAACTGTATTTTTTTGTGAAGAATCAACAACAAGTGGGACACAATCATGAAGTGGAACGACATTTATTGGATATTTCAAACTTTTTTAACAAATTAAAAACTGAAAAATTGGGCGTGCAAAATTATTCAGCCCCTTTACTTTCAGTGCAGCAAACTCTCTCCAGAAGTTCAGTGAGGATCTCTGAATGATCCAATGTTGACCTAAATGACTAATGATGATAAATACAATCCACCTGTGTGTAATCAAGTCTCCGTATAAATGCACCTGCACTGTGATAGTCTCAGAGGTCCGTTAAAAGCGCAGAGAGCATCATGAAGAACAAGGAACACACCAGGCAGGTCCGAGATACTGTTGTGAAGAAGTTTAAAGCCGGATTTGGATACAAAAAGATTTCCCAAGCTTTAAACATCCCAAGGAGCACTGTGCAAGCGATAATATTGAAATGGAAGGAGTATCAGACCACTGCAAATCTACCAAGACCTGGCCGTCCCTCTAAACTTTCAGCTCATACAAGGAGAAGACTGATCAGAGATGCAGCCAAGAGGCCCATGATCACTCTGGATGAACTGCAGAGATCTACAGCTGAGGTGGGAGACTCTGTCCATAGGACAACAATCAGTCGTATATTGCACAAATCTGGCCTTTATGGAAGAGTGGCAAGAAGAAAGCCATTTCTTAAAGATATCCATAAAAAGTGTTGTTTAAAGTTTGCCACAAGCCACCTGGGAGACACACCAAACATCTGGTCAGATGAAACCAAAATTGAACTTTTTGGCAACAATGCAAAACGTTATGTTTGGTGTAAAAGCAACACAGCTCATCACCCTGAACACACCATCCCCACTGTCAAACATGGTGGTGGCAGCATCATGGTTTGGGCCTGCTTTTCTTCAGCAGGGACAGGGAAGATGGTTAAAATTGATGGGAAGATGGATGGAGCCAAATACAGGACCATTCTGGAAGAAAACCTGATGGAGTCTGCAAAAGACCTGAGACTGGGACGGAGATTTGTCTTCCAACAAGACAATGATCCAAAACATAAAGCAAAATCTACAATGGAATGGTTCAAAAATCAACATATCCAGGTGTTAGAATGGCCAAGTCAAAGTCCAGACCTGAATCCAATCGAGAATCGGTGGAAAGAACTGAAAACTGCTGTTCACAAATGCTCTCCATCCAACCTCACTGAGCTCGAGCTGTTTTGCAAGGAGGAATGGGAAAAAATTTCAGTCTCTCGATGTGCAAAACTGATAGAGACATACCCCAAGCGACTTACAGCTGTAATCGCAGCAAAAGGTGGCGCTACAAAGTATTAACTTAAGGGGGCTGAATAATTTTGCACGCCCAATTGTTCAGTTTTTGATTTGTTAAAAAAGTTTGAAATATCCAATAAATGTCGTTCCACTTCATGATTGTGTCCCACTTGTTGTTGATTCTTCACAAAAAATGTTTATGTTTGAAGCCTGAAATGTGGCAAAAGGTCGCAAAGTTCAAAGGGGCCGAATACTTTCGCAAGGCACTGTATGTTTCTTTGGGTCTGATACTGCTTCCAATTTTGGGAGGAACACTTACCGATACTGACATACCTGCCGATATACGATTTTACAGTGGGGAAATGAAAGTGTCATTTTCCCACACTGAATTCTACGAAATTGCCATCCAAAAGAGCAATTGTCCAATAACTATGCTTCAAATGTTGATTCAGATGAACCCTTTTTAAAAATATATATATTTATAGAATATCAGTTATCGGTTGAATTGATAATATAGGTGAACTGATATATCGGTCAGGTTCTAATGGCAACCCCACTATCTGACCACAGCCAGAACACAATCTGGCAACCCTGACCCTCAAACCCTGCATTCAGATGTTCTGATGTCATTGAAGGGAATAATTCAAGATATTCTCTAAATATGTTATCTAAATTACCAGCAATCTGGCAACCCTGACCCTTACCCTCAACCCTGACCCTCGCTGCTTCTTAAAAAGAATACAGACTCATAATAACTGTAAATGTTATTCTCTGTAGACAAACACTATCCACTATCAGAGAAGCTCTCAGCTGTTTATGGGTGTTTATGTATGAATGTTATCATAAACACCCGGGTCGGCTTTCCGCCTGAACACTGTTAGCCCACTGAGCTAAGTCTTATGCATTAGCTCGGAGATGTAATTTAAGTCTTCAGGTCTCAGGCAAGGTTACTTATCACGCAAACCAGGGGACCACTAATAGACCTTGGTAACACCAGCTGTGTTACAAGACACTGCCTGATCAGCTGAGTTGATTTGCTCGCTTGGAAAAAAGTGTATTGAAAAAAAAAAGTTTTTTTTCCACCCTAAATTGGATGTTGTGGTCTTGCCAAGGTGGGTACATCATAATCTCCTCTGAACCCTTCAGGACACAGCAATTCTTAGCAGTGTTTTCATGATGAAGCTATCACCCATGTTTTCATTAAAAAAAATATTTCACTTTTAGCTAAACTCAGAGCTTCAGTAGAGAAATTGATTGCTTTTGTTATTTGCCGCTGTGTTGGCCCCATTCAATATAACAATACTGTAAGCTTGTTGTTCACTCACAAGGGATTGTCCATATGGTTAGGGCCAGGACTTTTTCCAGACCCTGAATCTTACCCTACTTTTTCCTGGTCTGGTGATGTGGCCCTAAATGTGTAAACGGCGTCATGACAATTGGCGTTGCCTATGTCGTTATTATGGACGTATAATCATCATGTGAAATGAACAATGAACAATGAAATCACTAACCAAAAGATCATTTGGGTGATTGACGTAACATTTGACCCATTTACCAATAGTCACTTGACTAAGACCAACAATACCATTCCTGTCCTTTTCGCAGGTTATGCTACCCAAAAGTCCTCCGTTGAGTAAGAAAGAGAGTGAAAAGGGCTAAGGACTGCTTCGCAACATACTGCCCTGACCTTGTGATCCGCAACGGAGCCATGAGCAACCCTAAGGATGCCAGCGACACCAATGTCGCCACCAACACTATGGCCACAGCCACCTCAGCTGTGAGTTTAAACCTTACATCTATTTACTGTACATGAGTTATTCTAAACACAGGTTCTATACACACAAAATTAGATATTTATTGATGTATTTATTTTTGAAAACATTTTTTAAACTTAT
Organism: Oncorhynchus kisutch; assembly: GCF_002021735.2. NCBI lineage: Eukaryota > Metazoa > Chordata > Actinopteri > Salmoniformes > Salmonidae > Oncorhynchus > Oncorhynchus kisutch. Next base: position 1,108,744 of record NC_034203.2, on the reverse strand, counting down.
TAGTCAGGTAATGCTTATATCCGTGGTTCTGTGGTTGCCATGGCGCTGTGAAGAAGCCTACCCACATTAAAAATATCATTGTGTATACTATGGTAGGAATACTATAGTATTCACTGTAATGTTTTTACAGACTTTACTGCTGTAGTGTTATTGCAGACTGAAGTGTATTTATTATATAAATATTGTAGTAAATTTGTTTTTAGTATATACTATAGTAGGATACTGTAGTATTTACTGTAGGTATTTTGTGTACATTACTGTAGTATTTTTAATAAAGTGTTTTGTTTTATTATCTTTAACATAGCTTAGTGAAGCTTTCTCCTTGAGGAAACCTAGTAGAGAAATACAAATATTCCATAACCTGTAGGTAGGTAGGACTGCGTTCTGAACAGAGAGTTCAGGGCTTCTTCTCTTTTTTATAATCACAGGGAACACAATATGGTCTATACTTGACATGTAGGTTTCTCACTTTACGGTCGGCACAAATTGGGATGTGGAGGATGGGAATGGGCAGGGTATATGCTAATTACATTTCTATTTACTATAGTAAAAAAAATGTCTTTGCTGACATTTACTAGTGTTTCTTTTGTGAATAATAATGTAGAATTTACTATAGTATACTACAAAATTCTATACTAAGTACTGAACATGATCGAGGGATACTACAGGGTGTAGTATTGTATACTACAGAAGTCTATAGTAAGTACTGTGATATTCTATAGTAAACTGTAGTATTTCTTTATGTTGTATATATCATTAAATAATATCCCGATATGTAATTGTATCTGTAAATACTGTACATATAATTTAAGTGTTTTTTGTTGCATTTAACAATAATGTACAAAAACCTGTTGTGAGTTGATCTATAATATCTTGTTGTGACCTATGTAGTTGCAGAACTGACGATGGCAAGTTTACTTGGCTTGGTTAGCTATAGCTAGCTATCTAGCTGGCATATGTAATTTGAATGATGCATCAATACAGAACCAGCTTTTTGTTCCACCTGCCCTGGCTTCTGGAAGGATTTGTACTGTGGTGTGAGGCGACGACAGAGGCTCGCCTCGTAGAAGACTGTTCCTGATTACGAGGCCAAACTGGGGTGGTCTCTTGGGCGATGGTGCCGAAGCGTCATCCAGGTTGGTGCTACACATTCGGTGGTGGATGTTCCAGCCTACCTACATAGAAGGAGTAGCTGTGAACTTCCGAGAGAGATGCCTGATGGAGAGCTCCGGGCCTGCCTGTCTGACGTTTCTCCTTCCCTGGCTGTACCATCAATGCCACCTCCACTCAAGCTACTCCTTTACTGAACTGCTCCCATGAACTGCCAGCCCCCTGAATTTGTTTTTATTTTGAGATTCTGTATGAAAAGCGCTCTATAAAATATATCTTATTATTATTATTATTATATTGCACCAGAGGAAGCTGTAAAGCCAATTTAAAACTCTTCCAACATATTTCAGGTAAACATATACTGTATACTACTCACACACTTTGATAATATTTCATATTTGAAATATTTATTTTACTTCCTTACCACCTCACTAAATTTGTGAAGAAGTTGCAATATAGGGAGAACCATGGACAGTAGTGGTTGTTTTGATTAACCTTCTATTACAGATACATTTTTAAATGTTATTTGCACACCAAATTAATAAAAGAGTAAAAATAATTTTTTTTTCCAAATCTTTAAATTGAATTTAGAGAAATATAATCTATATTGTTCAGTCATTAATTATGTCATTAGATGTTTAAATGATCACTTATCTTTATTTTGGCGTTTCGGTGTGAAGTGTCAATCATAGATATAATTGGAGGACTCCAGATGGATATAACTCATTTTAATATAGACATTGCCATTGAGGGCTTCCCCAACTGGGTTGGGATTCCTATGTGTTGGGAGTGAATAGCCAATGATCAGAAAGCATTGTCTTATTCAAATTGGTTTGTATTGGTTTATAAACCAAAGACTAAGGTAATATCTAGGAGCCAAGACCAATATTTATACCAGGACATTGGACCCAAGATCCAGACTCAGACCCAGTGAGTTGAGACCATGACAAGTTAATATCCGAATATATGTGGTCTTGAGTGGTTTCAAGACCAAGACCACTAGATTAAGAGTCCATAGATCCTTTCTTCAATTGTAAGAAACTCATGTAGAGAACTTGAGTATAGTAGAGCACAGTACAGTAGAGCACTGTACAGTACAGTAGGGTACAGTACAACAGGGCACAGTAGAGTAGAGCACAGTAGAGTACAGTATAGTAGAGTTCAGTATGGCACATCATACATGTCTATGTTTTGGCCAGATAGACAGAACTAAAATATAAACGGAACATGTAACAATTTTTAAGATTTTAGACATAGTTACAGTTTTATATAAGGAAATCAGTCAATTGAACTACATTAATTAGGCCCTAATTGGTGGATTTCGCATGACTGGGAAGACAGATATGCATCTGTTGATCACAGATACCCTAAATTGAGGTGGTGGCGGATGAATGGCACGACAGTATCTCATCACTCATCCGTGCTTCTCCACCTGCATTGCTTGCTGTTTGGGGTTTTAGGCTGGGTTTCTGTACAGCACTTTGAGATATCAGCTGATGTACGAAGGGCTATATAAATAAATTTGATTTGATTTGATTTGATCACGGTATCTCGGGGGATTCAAATTGCCGTCGATAAAATGCAATTGTGTTTGATGTTCGTAGCTTATGCCTGCCCATACCATAACTCCGCTGCCACAATGGGGTATCTGTTCACAATGTTGACATCAGCAAATAGCTTGCCCAGACGACACCATCTGCCCGCTACAGTTGAAACCGGGATTCATCCGTGAAGAGCACACTTCTCTAGCGTGCCAGTGGCCATCAAAGGTGAGCATTTGCCCACTGAAGTCACTCACAACAGTCAGGTCAAGTTCTGGGTGAAGACGATGAGCACGCAGATGGGCTTCCCTGAGACGGTTTCTGACAGTTTGTGCAGAAGTTCTTCAGTTGTGCAAACCCACAGTTTCATCAGCTGTCCGGGTGGCTGGTCTCAGATGATCCCGCAGGTGAAGAAGCCAGATGTGGAGGCCCTGGGCTGGCGTGGTTACACGTGGTCTGCTGTTGTGAGGCCAGTTGAACGTACTGTCAAATTCTCTAAAACAACGTTGGAGGTGGCTTATGGTAGAGAAATAAACATTCAATTCTCTGGCAACTCTGGTGGACATTCCTTCAGTCAGCATGCCAATTCCATGCTCCCTCAACTTGAGACATCTGTTGCATTGTGTTGTGTAACAAAACTGCACATTTTAGTGGCCATTTATTGTCCCCAGGAAAAGTTGCACCTGTGTAATGATCATGCTTTTTAATGGTTTGGCCTACAAACTATTATGGAAATATGTGACTCTCACGAAGATGGTGTTGTTCCCCATTTTGCTCTACGGCCCCCACAAGCATCTTGGGACTCGTTGGTAGTTGGTACAGCCAATCTGCCAACTTCTGTCTGTAGCGTCCGAACAGTTTGGACTACACACTAATATGACAAACATGTACATGTCGGTTGTTTTGCTTAAGGATGCCCACAGGCCTCACAAGACTCGTCTGAAGGTCTCCCGGTACCAGTTGAAAAATGTTATGGAAGTACAGTATACTGTATACTGTATATGGAGTGCCACAAAGAACGGGTTAAATACATGTGTGTGTGTGTGTGTGTGTGTGTATATATATATATACTGTATATACAGTATATCATAAAAGTGAGTACACCCCTCACATTTTTGTAAATATTTGAGTATATCTTTTCATGTGACAACACTGAAGGAATTACACTTTGCTACAATGTAAAGTAGTGAGTGTACAGCTTGTATAACAGTGTAAATTTGCTGTCCCCTCAAAATAACTCAACACACAGCCATTAATGTCTAAACCGCTGGCCACAAAAGTGAGTACACCACTAAGTGAAAATGTCCAAATTGGGCCCGATTTCCGATTTGTTATGAAAACTTGAAATCGGCCCTAATTAATCGACCATTCCGATTAATCGGTCGACCTCTACTAGAAACGCACAATCCCTCCATCAGTGCTCAGACTGTCCGCAATAGGCTGAGAGAGGCTGGACTGAGGGCTTGTAGGCTTGTTGTAATGCAGGTCCTCACCAGACATCACCGGCAACAATGGGCACAAACCCACCGTCGCTGGACCAGACAGGACTGGCAAAAAGTGCTCTCCCCTGACAAGTCGCGTTTTTGTCTCACCAGGGGTGATGGTCGGATTCACATTTATCGTCGAAGGAATGAGTTACGCCTGTACTCTGTACTCTGGAGCTGGATCGAGGTGGAGGGTCCGTCATGGTCTGGGGCGGTGTGTCACATCATCATCGGACTGAGCTTGTTGTCATTGCAGGCGATCTCAAAGCTGTGCAATACAGGGAAGACATATTCCTCCCTCATGTGGTACCCTTCCTTCAGGCTCATCCTGACATGACCCTCCAACATGACAACGCCACCAGCCATACTGCTCGTTCTGTATGTGATTCCCTGCAAAACAGGAGTGTCAGTGTTCTGCCATGGCCAGCAAAGAGCCCGGATCTCAATCCCATTGAGCATGACTGGGACCTGTTGGATTTGAGGGTGAGGGCTAGGGCCATTCCTCCCAGAAATGTCCGGGAACTTGCAGGTGCCTTGGTGGAAGAGTGGGGTAACATCTCACAGCAAGAACTGGCAAATCTGGTGCAACCCATGAGCAGGAGATGCACTGCAGTACTTAATGCAGCTAGTGGCCACACCAGATACTGACTGTTACTTTTGATTTTGACCCCCCTTTGTTCAGGGACACATTATTCAATTTCTGTTAGTCACATGTCTGTGGAACTTGTTCAGTTTGTCTCAGTTGTTGAATCTTGATATGTTCATACAAATACTTACACGTTTGCTGAAAATAAACACAGTTGACAGTGAGAGGACGTTTCTTTTTTTGTTGAGTTTACAGAGTTTTATGATGCTGCCGTTGACATGTGGGGTTGACCTGTTAAGAATGTGATATTGTTTACCGGTTGAAAGTACAGTGCTTGGTTAAATACTGCTTATGATTCTGATCGTTTTTTGATCTGTTAGTTTTAACATCGACCTGTGTAATAGGCATGGAAATAATTGTTTGAACGTTTGTTAATTTAGTAGAAGGCAACATGAGTTCCCTATATATAAAATGTAGGAGTGATTATATGGATGATATGTCTTTGCTGGTCCTGTTGTTTTGATACATCACTGACCCTGGTACAATATATTAGCCATCCATTTGTTTTTGGTGGACATGTATATAGATATTGTCTGTGTGGTCAGTTATGTTGCAGAATTGGTAACTTGTTAAAAAAAAAAAATTGAAGGACTTTAAGCAAGTAAAATGGATTCCAGAAACATTTGTGAAAACTCACCGAATTCCCTTTGGAATCTTAGGAAACTTACCACACCTCTGGCTCCATTCATCAAAGGAAATTTGTTTTGAGGCCGTCCAATAGGAACTCCTTGGCCGAGGTAAACAAAAATCTGCACTGTTGTTGATATCAGGCATGCCAAAACTATCAGTCATGTAGAAGTACCAAGCGACAGAGTCTTCCCTGTAATAAAGATGCCCTAACTTGCAATTCCAGATCTCTGCTAGACAAAGTGGATGAGTTAGAAATTCTATTCCTATCATCCAGGGTTGAAATCGGTTGTGTAATGGAAACATGGGCACATGACAACATTCCAGATAAGTCCCTAAACATAGAGGGTTTTCAGGTGTTCATGTAGGTCAAAAATCCTAGCCTAAATATGAATGGAGGAGTAGTGGCCATATGTGGACGATAGTCTCCAGGTTAAGATACGCACTGACCTTGAACGAGATGAGTTTGAGTGTTTCTGGATCCAGTTGTGCTCAGAGCGGGTTCCCAGATCAATTCCAACAATTGTTGTTGAAACACTTTACTATCCTCCATGGGCTTATTGAGAATAAACTGCAACAGCAAGCGATTAACTATCTCATTAACACCATTAACTCTGTGAAGCTGAAATCACCTGAAGTAGGTATTGTCTTATGTGGGGATTTCAATCATCTACCTACTAAGGCCCTAACCCTGTCCCTTAACTCCCAGCCCGATCTAAAACAGGTTGTCAGAAATAAGACCGGTGGAGACTCCATGATTGATCTGATCAGCACCCCTACTGTGTTGGCCCCGCTGGGCTCAAGTGGCCACCAGTGTCTGCAACTCACTCCCACCAGTGTACCTAAACATGGGAAGGAAATGCAATACAGAGTAGGGCTACAGGTTGTTTGAGAGAAAGGAGGCCCTAGCCTGGTGTCTGGCCATCAGTGACTGGTCAGCTGTCTACAATGAGGAGAACATGGACACACCAACATACAAATGGCCCTTGATGTACATTGGGGCAAAAAATTATTTAGTCAGCCACCAATTGTGCAAGTTCTCCCACTTAAAAAGATGAGAGAGGCCTGTAATTTATCATAGGTACACTTCAACTATGACAGACAAAATGAGAAAAAAATATATATCCGAAAATCACATTGTAGGATTTTTAATGAATTTATTTGCAAATTATAGTGGAAAATAAGTATTTGGTCACCTACAAACAAGCAAGATTTCTGGCTCTCACAGACCTGTAACTTCTTTAAGAGGCTCCTCTGTCCTCCACTCGTTACCTGTATTAATGGCACCTGTTTCAACTTGTTATCAGTATAAAAGACACCTGTCCACAACCTCAAACAGTCACACTCCAAACTCCACTATGGCCAAGACCAAAGAGCTGTCAAAGGACACCAGAAACAAAATTGTAGACCTGCACCAGGCTGGGAAGACTGAATCTGCAATAGGTAAGCAGCTTGGTTTGAAGAAATCAACTGTGGGAGCAATTATTAGGAAATGGAAGACATACAAGACCACTAATAATCTCCCTCGATCTGGGGCTCCACGCAAGATCTCACCCCGTGGGGTCAAAATGATCACAAGAACGGTGAGCAAAAATCCCAGAACCACATGGGGGGACCTAGTGAATGATCTGCAGAGAGCTGGGACCAAAGTAACAAAGCATCAGTAACGCACTACACCGCCAGGGACTCAAATCCTGCAGTGCCAGACGTGTCCCCCTGCTTAAGCCAGTACATGTCCAGGCCCATCTGAAGTTTGCTAGAGAGCATTTGGATGATCCAGAAGAAGATTGGGAGAATGCCATATGGTCAGATGAAACCAAAATATAACTTTTTGGTAAAAACTCAACTCGTCGTGTTTGGAGGACAAAGAATGCTGAGTTGCATCCAAAGAACACCATACCTACTGTGAAGCATGGGGGTGGAAACATCATGCTTTGGGGCTGTTTTTCTGCAAAGGGACCAGGATGACTGATCCGTGTAAAGGAAAGAATGAATGGGGCCATGTATCGTGAGATTTTGAGTGAAAACCTCCTTCCATCAGCAAGGGCATTGAAGATGAAACGTGGCTGGGTCTTTCAGCATGACAATGATCCCAAACACACCGCCCGGGCAACGAAGGAGTGGCTTCGTAAGAAGCATTTCAAGGTCCTGGAGTGGCCTAGCCAGTCTCCAGATCTCAACCCCATAGAAAATCTTTGGATGGAGTTGAAGGTATGTGTTGCCCAGCAACAGCCCCAAAACATCACTGCTCTAGAGGAGATCTGCATGGAGGAATGGGCCAAAATACCAGGAACAGTGTGTGAAAACCTTGTGAAGACTTACAGAAAACGTTTGACCTCTGTCATTGCCAAACAAAGGGTATATAACAAAGTATTGAGAAACTTTTGTTATTGACCAAATACTTATTTTCCACCATAATTTGCAAATAAATTCATAAAAAATCCTACAATGTGATTTTCTGGATTTTTTCTCTCTCATTTTGTCTGTCATAGTTGAAGTGTACCTATGATGAAAATTACAGGCCTCTCTCATCTTTTTAAATGGGAGAACTTGCACAATTGGGGGCTGACTAAATACTTTCTTGCCCCACTGTATGTATGTCCATTCAAAATCATTTAAAAAAAACATCCCGGGACAAGCCATGGATGACGGAACAACTAAAAGTGTCCATCAAGAAATGGCAAAAATATTTAATAGTTGGGGGGGAAACTGAGAAATAGAAAAAAGTGAGAAACTCCGTTCATAATCTTATCCGAGGGGCAATGAAAAACTACTACACTAATTAAATTAAATTCAATCAATTTAACAAGAATAACCCAAACGAGTGGTGGGACCTCATCAATAAAGAGCTTGGTTGTTAAAAATCATTTAGAGGGATGATACAGATTGACGATGTGGAAACTGACAATGTTGCTGAGGTCTTGAAAAACTTACTTACTGAAGCATGGACAGGAAATACATCCTTCACTGTTTTTACTCTTCCTAGGCCTGTTGGGGAAGGAGAACTATGCAACATTGGGCAAATGAAACAAGCTCTTTCAAGACTCAGTCCTAAGAATGCATGTGGTCCAGATGGTTACTCAAGGAATTTTCAGAAGTTCTAGCACCAGTGGTCACTCACTTAGTTAACACCTCCTATCAACTGGGCTCTGTACCTACAGAGTGGAAGACCACTAACATCTGCCCCATTCCTAAGGTCTCCAGTCCTGGACAGAAAAATGATTGGAGACCAATCTCTCTGACATCCTGTCTAGGCAAAGTCCAGGAAAGGCTCATTGTCAAGAAGCTCATACCAGTTGATCTTGAAGAATGCAAAAAAAAAACTGCATGCATACTTGCCTAAACACAGCACAACAAATGCACTGGTCAGAGCCTCACACACCTGGCTTACAGAGACAGACTCCCAGCCCGTTCTGCTGGCGGACATGTCAAAGGCTTCTGGTCGTGTTGACCATGCTGATCTCCTCCAGCATCTGGCCAGTCTGTGTCTGTGTCCAGGGTTACTCACCTGGTTTCACAGCTGCACAACAGGGAGAACACAGAGGGTGATAGCAAATGGAATGTACAGCTCATGGCCAGAGGTAACATCTGGGGTCCCAGAGGTTGGGGTCGTCTCGTCTTACCTCTTCCTGCTTCACATGTCCACTCTGAGAGAGTCATCTCTGAGGATACACTGGACACTGGCTATGCCAACGACATTGGCCTGTTTTGTGCTTTAGTAAACATTGAAAATGGAAGAGGAGGCTAAGAAACTGGATTTATGGATGACAGAGAACAACATGCTTCTTAATGGGAAGAAGTCTGTCAAATTAAGAATCTGCTTCTCAAAAAATCCTCCGCAACCGGCTCCACTAATACTCGGTGGACAGGCTGTTCCGGTTCTAACATGCACAAAATACCTTGGCTTCCACTTGGACAACCAACTTAGTGGGAACCAACATTGACCTGGCAGTGAAAAAGGCTTCAAGGCGTTTCCACTTCCTGACTGTAATGGCAAGAAAAGGCTTTCCCGCTGATGACATCTACAGCACTCTGATCTGACCATGCCTGGAGTATGCCAGTGTGTTGAAGGTGGACTGCACAAAGAAGCAGCAAGCTGCACTGGATAGGGTACAGAAAAGGGCAAGCAAGATAATAACAAAAACAGAGACATCCCACTGACCCTTCCACCACTAACATTCACTGACAGAGCAAGCAGAAGATTTGTCACTGACATGCACCAACCTGACCACCCTCTACATGATCTCCTACCACAGAGAAGGGGAGACAGCACTGGCAGAGTCCTCCACAACCAGAGCCAACTGTCCATCACTAATGCAAGGACAAATAGACAAACATGTTACCAATGTCATCAGACTTTTAAACAACCAAATAGACTTTTAAACTGTAATTGGTTAGGACATTTTTTAAATTAATGTAGTATACAGTGTTTTTTAAGCTTTTGTCTAAATGTATCTGGTGACTGGTAAATGTCAAGTCACCTTGGTGTTTACCTGTGGCCGTGTCTCCCTCTAGTGTTGCCTATGGTAATCAATTTAATTTTTTATTTATTTATTTAATCTTTATTTAACTAGGCAAGTCAGTTAAGAACAAATTCTTATTTACAATGACGGTCTACCCCAGCCAAACCCTAAAACGGACACCGCTGGGCGAATTGTGTGACGCCCTATGGGACTCCCAATCGTGGCCGGTTGTGATACAGCCTGGAATCGAGTCTGTACTGACGCCACTCGGGAGTCCATGATGCCATACACTTTGCACTTCCATGTCTCCTAATCATATCCCGTAGTATGCTGTAGTTGCATGAGCAGTTTATGATGATGCTAATTTCTAGTTAGCAATTACATTTTTGTTATGCCTTTTTTGAATGTCCTAACAAAAATTCTGTGTAGATGGGTTAAAAAAATATAAATATTTAATCCATTTTGAAATCAGGCTGAATCACAACAAAATGTGGAATAGGTCAAGTGGTATGAATACTTTCTGAAGGCATTGTAAATCCATTTTTACATGTTTGCAGATGAAGTATTGTAATTAAGGCTTGAAACATATTCAGAAATTAGTGACACATGGCACATTCTTACCACAATTGTGTGAATAATTTGTCATCTTTACATATCTGGCACACCTGGCTACTTTAGTTGTATATTCTACATCACTATGAACATTTTAAGATATTATTGGGCATACTAAATGTATAATGTCATACAGGTATGATGATGCAGGGAGAAATCCAATAAGATGTCATTGAGCTGTATCTCTCAAACATTTTTAAAACACTGTTCTAGCTGTGTGTGTGGAATGCAGTGCAGAATATCACCAAAGTTACAATCCAAAAACATAGGTGCCCCACTACATGAAATTCTATAGCTAAGCTTCCAACATTTTAATACCAATGGCACAATATGGGCTATTTTTAAACAATAGTTATAGCTGGTGCTTTCTAAGTTGTTTTTTTATTATATATAATTTGAAAGTAAGTTAATTTCATGACCTTTCAGAACCACTTGTCAAACAAAGATTAAAACATATCAGGGTTTACTTTTTAAATCAATTTATACAGGTAATTCTGATATGTACCCTAGAGGTCAAATGTCAAGGTTCTGTTGACCGGAACATTCCAAAAATGTGCCTGATTGATAGCTGTGAATCTAAGCTAAGCTTTCCAAATCTATATGATTAAAGGGTATACGTGAGCAATAACATGTTGTATACTAACATTGTTTGTCATAGGGCAATGCACAAAAAACATAAAATCTTATGTAAATAGGAATCCATGACTATGATGAAATAATCACTAACCTCGAACCACCCATCGACCACCCACCCTCCCCCGGTCCAGCCATCGGCCCCTTCTAGGCGGAGTGAATATGATGATGATGATGAAGAGCAGGACCTGAACAAGACCCTGGGGGTGCAGCTCTTCCAGCAGATCCTCCACCCACCGGCCCGTGGACCCCCAGAGAAACACCGTGCCTACAACGAGGAAGACTTTGAGTGTGAGCCACCAATGTTTACTTGTTAACCTTCATGTCTATTAAATCACTGTTTTATGTACCATAGAAAGGGTATCAGTTACCGTGTACAGCTTGACATCACAGTCTGGTAGGAAGTAGCATTGAGTATGGGCCATGCCTGTCCATCAAAAATGTATCTTTCATCAGATTTTGATGCCCATTAAAAGACAGACAATGCTGCTCAACAAATATCATCTCAATGCAGACAAGGAAGTGTGTCACCAAATGACTACTTGACCAAACACGGTTTATTTCTCCTGTCTGCAGACCACCGCCACTCCTCCCACCACATCCACCACCCGCTGTCCAAACTACCCCCAGAAAGGAGGAAGAAGAAGAGCAAGAAGAAGGAAGCGGGATGGAGGAGAGGATCCGGGCCTGGCGGAGCACCCAACATAGAGGAGGACGAGGAAGAAGAGGAGGCAGATGAGTCCTACAGCCAGAACGATGGAGAGGGGGGGCAGACCACCACACCCACACCTGATACTGACACGGACACACACAACGAGGATGTGCAGGTAGAGTTGCAAGCTTATTTATTTTATTTTATTTATTTTACCTTTATTTAACCAGGTAGGCAAGTTGAGAACAAGTTCTCATTTACAATTGCGACCTGGCCAAGATAAAGCAAAGCAGTTCGACAGATAAAACGACACAGAGTTACACATGGAGTAAAAACAAACATACAGTCAATAATGCAGTATAAACAAGTCTATATACAATGTGAGCAAATGAGGTGAGAAGGGAGGTAAAGGCAAAAAAAGGCCATGATGGCAAAGTAAATACAATATAGCAAGTAAAATACTGGAATGGTAGTTTTGCAATGGAAGAATGTGCAAAGTAGAAATAAAAAAATAATGGGGTGCAAAGGAGCAAAATAAATAAATAAATAAAAATTAAATACAGTTGGGAAAGAGGTAGTTGTTTGGGCTAAATTTTAGGTGGGCTATGTACAGGTGCAGTAATCTGTGAGCTGCTCTGACAGTTGGTGCTTAAAGCTAGTGAGGGAGATAAGTGTTTCCAGTTTCAGAGATTTTTGTAGTTCGTTCCAGTCATTGGCAGCAGAGAACTGGAAGGAGAGGCGGCCAAAGAAAGAATTGGTCTTGGGGGTGACTAGAGAGATATACCTGCTGGAGCGTGTGCTACAGGTGGGAGATGCTATGGTGACCAGCGAGCTGAGATAAGGGGGGACTTTACCTAGCAGGGTCTTGTAGATGACATGGAGCCAGTGGGTTTGGCGACGAGTATGAAGCGAGGGCCAGCCAACGAGAGCGTACAGGTCGCAATGGTGGGTAGTATATGGGGCTTTGGTGATAAAACGGATTGCACTGTGATAGACTGCATCCAATTTGTTGAGTAGGGTATTGGAGGCTATTTTGTAAATGACATCGCCAAAGTCGAGGATTGGTAGGATGGTCAGTTTTACAAGGGTATGTTTGGCAGCATGAGTGAAGGATGCTTTGTTGCGAAATAGGAAGCCAATTCTAGATTTAACTTTGGATTGGAGATGTTTGATATGGGTCTGGAAGGAGAGTTTACAGTCTAACCAGACACCTAAGTATTTGTAGTTGTCCACGTATTCTAAGTCAGAGCCGTCCAGAGTAGTGATGTTGGACAGGCGGGTAGGTGCAGGTAGCGATCGGTTGAAGAGCATGCATTTAGTTTTACTTGTATTTAAGAGCAATTGGAGGCCACGGAAGGAGAGTTGTATGGCATTGAAGCTTGCCTGGAGGGTTGTTAACACAGTGTCCAAAGAAGGGCCGGAAGTATACAGAATGGTGTCGTCTGCGTAGAGGTGGATCAGGGACTCACCAGCAGCAAGAGCGACCTCATTGATGTATACAGAGAAGAGAGTCGGTCCAAGAATTGAACCCTGTGGCACCCCCATAGAGACTGCCAGAGGTCCGGACAGCAGACCCTCCGACTTGACACACTGAACTCTATCAGAGAAGTAGTTGGTGAACCAGGCGAGGCAATCATTTGAGAAACCAAGGCTGTCGAGTCTGCCGATGAGGATATGGTGATTGACAGAGTCGAAAGCCTTGGCCAGATCAATGAATACGGCTGCACAGTAATGTTTCTTATCGATGGCGGTTAAGATATCGTTTAGGACCTTGAGCGTGGCTGAGGCGCACCCATGACCAGCTCTGAAACCAGATTGCATAGCAGAGAAGGTATGGTGAGATTCGAAATGGTCGGTAATCTGTTTGTTGACTTGGCTTTCGAAGACCTTAGAAAGGCACGGTAGGATAGATATAGGTCTGTAGCAGTTTGGGTCAAGAGTGTCCCCCCCTTTGAAGAGGGGGATGACCGCAGCTGCTTTCCAATCTTTGGGAATCTCAGACGACACGAAAGAGAGGTTGAACAGGCTAGTAATAGGGGTGGCAACAATTTCGGCAGATAATTTTAGAAAGAAAGGGTCCAGATTGTCTAGCCCGGCTGATTTGTAGGGGTCCAGATTTTGCAGCTCTTTCAGAACATCAGCTGAATGGATTTGGGAGAAGGAGAAATGGGGAAGGCTTGGGCGAGTTGCTGTTGGGGGTGCAGTGCTGTTGTCCGGGGTAGGAGTAGCCAGGTGGAAAGCATGGCCAGCCGTAGAAAAATGCTTATTGAAATTCTCAATTATGGTGGATTTATCAGTGGTGACAGTGTTTCCTATCTTCAGTGCAGTGGGCAGCTGGGAGGAGGTGTTCTTATTCTCCATGGACTTTACAGTGTCCCAGAACTTTTTTGAGTTAGTGTTGCAGGAAGCAAATTTCTGCTTGAAAAAGCTAGCCTTGGCTTTTCTAACTGCCTGTGTATAATGATTTCTAGCTTCCCTGAACAGCTGCATATCACGGGGGCTGTTCGATGCTAATGCAGAACGCCATAGGATGTTTTTGTGTTGGTTAAGGGCAGTCAGGTCTGGGGAGAACCAAGGGCTATATCTGTTCCTGGTTCTAAATTTCTTGAATGGGGCATGTTTATTTAAGATGGTTAGGAAGGCATTTTAAAAAAATATCCAGGCATCCTCTACTGACGGGATGAGATCAATATCCTTCCAGGATACCCCGGCCAGGTCGATTAGAAAGGCCTGCTCGCAGAAGTGTTTCAGGGAGCGTTTTACAGTGATGAGTGGAGGTCGTTTGACCGCTGACCCATTACGGATGCAGGCAATGAGGCAGTGATCGCTGAGATCTTGGTTGAAGACAGCAGAGGTGTATTTAGAGGGGAAGTTGGTTAGGATGATATCTATGAGGGTGCCCGTGTTTAAGGTTTTGGGGAGGTACCTGGTAGGTTCATTGATTATTTGTGTGAGATTGAGGGCATCAAGTTTAGATTGTAGGATGGCTGGGGTGTTAAGCATGTTCCAGTTTAGGTCGCCTAGCAGCACGAACTCTGAAGATAGATGGGGGGCAATCAGTTCACATATGGTGTCCAGAGCACAGCTGGGGGCAGAGGGTGGTCTATAGCAGGCGGCAACGGTGAGAGACTTGTTTTTAGAGAGGTGGATTTTTAAAAGTAGAAGTTCAAATTGTTTGGGTACAGACCTGGATAGTAGGACAGAACTCTGCAGGCTATCTTTGCAGTAGATTGCAACACCGCCCCCTTTGGCAGTTCTATCTTGTCTGAAAATGTTGTAGTTTGGAATTAAAACTTCAGAATTTTTGGTGGTCTTCCTAAGCCAGGATTCAGACACAGCTAGAACATCCGGGTTGGCAGAGTGTGCTAAAGCAGTGAATAGAACAAACTTAGGGAGGAGGCTTCTAATGTTAACATGCATGAAACCAAGGCTATTACGGTTACAGAAGTCGTCAAAAGAGAGCGCCTGGGGAATAGGAGTGGAGCTAGGCACTGCAGGGCCTGGATTCACCTCTACATCGCCAGAGGAACATAGGAGGAGTAGAATAAGGGTACGGCTAAAAGCTATGAGAATTGGTCGTCTAGAACGTCTGGAACATAGAGTAAAAGGAGGTTTCTGGGGGCGATAAAATAGCATCAAGGTATAATGTACAGACAAATGTATGGCAGGATGTGAATACAGTGGAGGTAAACCTAGGTATTGAGTGATGAAGAGAGAGATATTGTCTCTAGAAACATCGTTGAAACCAGGAGATGTCATTGCATGTGTGGGTGGTGGAACTAATAGGTTGGATAAGGTATAGTGAGCAGGACTAGAGGCTCTACAGTGAAATAAGCCAATAAACACTAACCAGAACAGAAATGGACAAGACATATTGACATTAAGGATAGGCATGCTTAGTCGAGTGATCAAAAGGGTCCGGTGAGTGGAGAGGTTGGTTGGTGATTTAGACAGCTAGCCAGGGCATCGGTAGCAAGCTAGCATAGGATGGAGGTCTGTTAGCCACCCCTTACGTTCCGTCAGTAGATTAGTGGGGTTCCGTGTGGTAGAGGGGATTAATCCAAATCACACAACAACAACAAAAATAAAAACAATAGATATAGTTATAGAGGCCCAAGAAGAAAATATAATAATAATAATTTAAAAAATAATTTAAAAAAAAATAATAATAAAAAAATTGTCCGATTGTCTATTCAGATAGCAGCCGGTAAGACAGCTAACGGTTAGCAGGCCGCAGATGGGCGTTCAGGTAACGTCGCGACGGAGGAGCCGGCCGAATAACTCCTTCGGGTAGATAACGTCGGCAGTCCAGTTGTGAAGGCCCGGTGGGGCTCCGCGAAGGCAGTAAAACGGGTCCGGATAGGTGACTGCAGCCCAGGTGTGATTGATGGAACTCAGGAGTGATTGACGGAGCTTGCTAGCTCCGATGGTCACACGGATAGCAGCTAGCTAGCTGTGAGATCCGGGTATGAATGTCCAGGGACATGGAGAGAAAAATTGGTCCGGTATGTTCCGTTCCGAGCCGCGCCGTACAGAACTGGCGATAGATTTTCGAGCTAAAGGATAGCTGATGACCACAAAACGATTTGCCAGTAAAGGAGCTAACTAGCTTCTGAACTAGCTTCTGGATTAGCTTCTGGCTAGTTTCAGGCTAGCTTCTTGGAGTTTCTGGCTAGCTTCTTGGAGGATTACAGATCTGAGGTAAATAATACTTTTTTATAAATATACATTGGTGAGGCGGGTTGCAGGAGAGTGTTTTGAAGATGAGTTGATGGAAAATAAAAATAAAATGTATGTGAAAAAGTTGTAAATATATATATATACAGGACACGACAAGACGAGGACAAAAGACGTCTGAACTGCTATGCCACCTTGGAGACACCAAGGTGTCTGGTATACTGGTTTACATTATATTATAGTGGTTTATAGTATACACTGTATTTGTTATAGTATATTAGTTTTATAGTATACACACTTACATATAGTACATACTGTACACACACACTCAGCTACTTTCTTTTTTATTAGGTAGGCCTCTTCCTCATTGACCCCAATCTTTCCTCTCTGTAGTTCTTCGTGTCTGAGGATGACCCTGCCAGTGCCACTCCGGCCCCCACGCACAGCAAGGGTGGCAGTGCCACCCTTACCAGACGCCTCACCATCGTACCTGAGACTGCCCTGGGTACCAACATGCCAGAGGATGCCACGGAGTAAGTGAGAAAGATGTACACGAACACACATACACATAAACACATGCACACATGCACATGCACACATAAACCAACACACACCATGGAGACCATGTGCTTGATGTATTTGATCCCATTTCACCTATTCCGCTCCAGCCACTACCAACAGCCCATCCTCCCCAATTAAGGTGCCACTAACCTCCTGTGACACACACAAACTGATAAAGCAATGTACACACACTTGCAAACACATGGATATAGTTAAGTGTGTGCACAGAGAAACACACAGGCACAGTACTTTATCTGTCTGCCTGCCTGTCCATCCGTCTGTCTAATCACTTGTACTTCATCATCGTTGTCCCAGTGAGCCAGTGGACGCAGTGTTGGCCACCAACAAAGGGAGGAATGGCCTATCCTCTGGCCCCTCCCGGGAGTCCCACAACCCCTCCACACGGGGCTCCACGCCTCCCTCCTCCTCCGCCTCCTCTTCCTCCTCCAGGACACCGCCCCCTGGCAGCCGCGGCTACGACCTGCAGGAGCGCCGGCGCTCGGGCAACATGACGGGCGGGCAGCAGGAGCGCCACCAGCGCCAGGCCACCGACGACAGCGAGGCCCAGATGCTGGGGTCCGCCGACCTGGATGGCATCAAGAGTGAGTTCTAATCAATGAGTCAGTCAGTCTACCAATCAATCAATAAATATCATTTTCCCGACCTAGAACCCCAAAGATCAAGCAGTACCACAGTGGCAAGGAACAACTATCTGGAAAGAGGAAAACTTTATAGGAACTGTACTCAGAGGGGTATGATTTTTGGAGCATAGAGTTACATCATGTAATTTATAGAATTAAATAATTACATTTCCATGACACGGGGCTGATTCACACTTTAATGTGACATAATAGCAGCATGTCATGACTAAACTGTTTTCAGCATGATTTCATTAACTTCACAGGGGATTCATTTTAGTATTACTATGACATCATTGCAGCAACTTTTTAATGACTTTACAGGAGACTAAATGTATATATTACTGTGACATCATTGCAGCATTATTTCCATGACTTCACAGAGGATGAACTTTGATATTACTGTGACATTGCAGCATTATTTCCATGGCTACACAGGAGATTAATTTTCATATTACTCTGACTTACTTCACAGCAGCATCATTTCAATGACTTCACAGGGGATTCATTTTGATAATACTATGACATCATTGCAGAATTTCCAGGCCTACACAGGAGATTCATTTTGATATTACCGTGACATCATTGTAGCATTATTTCTAAGTCCCTCTCCTTGTTCGGGCGACATTCGGCGGTCGACGTCACCGGTCTTCTAGCCATCGCCGATCCACCTTTCATTTTCCATTTGTTTTGTCTGGTCTTCCCACACACCTGGTTTCAATTCCATCAATTACATGTTGTGTATTTAACCCTCCATTCCCCACATGTCCGGTATTGTTTATTGTAAGTGCTTGTGCATGTTATGTCTGGGGTTTTTGTCCCATTGGATATATTGTTTTTGTTCACGGTGATTTTATTCATTAAACTGCGCCGTTGTAACACAGTCTTTTCTCTCCTGCGCCTGACTTCTCTACCGCCAGTACGCACGCCTTACAGAAGCCCTACAATATTATGTTTTTCTAAGTAATGAGAATGGTTGTAATCAGGGAATGTTGTTGTTGTAATCAGGGAATGATTTTTGCTGAGAGCCAATGGGGTAACCAAGGTAATCATGGGTTGTTTTCCCCACAGGTGGGCAGGGTGGCAACTTTGTATTTAGTACTGACTGGGACTATACCTTTGATATTACTTTGACATCATAGCAGCATAATTTCAATGACTTCCCATATGTAAGAATGCAAGAATGATGTCATAGTAAAATCTGAAGTTATATCACACCACTGTGTGGTCATAGAAGTTCTACAGTAGTATGATGTCACAAAAATGCCATGTTAATCTATAGGGTATTTGTCAGTAACTTTCATGGATAACCTATCCAAATGAAATCATCACTAGGAAGAAACAATGAAAGAATGTTGTTCAATAATGACTTGACTAAGACATATTTTTATATCTGCATTGTCCTTACTCTTATGGAAAGCTTTCAAAACCTTGATATTTCGACACAAAAAGCCCATTCTCCACAGTCAATTTGCATTTGTTATCTTAAATCTGATCCTAATACGGAATTTATTGTTCTGTGTACAAGAAAACAAGGCCATCCATCCCACATCCTCAGTGTGCACCGTTGGAATGTGAACATTTTCAAAGAGCCCATAGCTGCCCACCACCAGAGTTCTTTCCCAGTTTTCCATTGTTTGTTTCATGTTCAGATAAAAGTCTGTGTGCGTGTGTGTGACGTGTGCCCATATGTCATTCTTTGGAAAACAATCATTCATTTTGGAAGCATGGTTTGGTTCTGTGTTTTGAAAGTCAAAACGTTGCGACTGCACTTTTCTTTGAGTCAGAGGCAATTTCTTTGTGAGTATCCATGACATCATATATAATTACATAAATTATTATACTGTTATAACTTATAATAGAATATGCAAGTTTGTCATTCAGATCAACATGTTAAAAATATATATCAATGGTTTGCTAACCATTATCTTAATGTGATAGCCAATTAATTAGCCTCTACTTGAGCTATGTGTAGTGAGTGAAGAAAATGTTGGCTCGTTGATGATGGTGGGGTTAGTCTTGACAAATGTTCATTTGTTTTCTTTGGGCTTTAAAACCTTAGTCTCACAAAGATTCCCTGGGAAGCTTTCCTATTGCTATGCCAATCCTGAAATGTTATTTTCTAGAAAAGTACTCCTGTGGGAATATGAGTGTGTTCTCACCGTACTTGTTAAAACACACTGCAGGTGGCAAAACTAGTTGCAATGACATTATTCTGAAGTCTTTTGTGACGTCATTTGAATGTAATAGGAGGTATTTTAGAGATAATTTCAGCGACCACAAAAATACATATTTAACTGTTTGTATCCCGGTCAGATAACAATCAAAATATGGTGTCTTTCCCAAATGTTTAGATGTTGTCATGGAAAAAATATGGCTGTACCTGATCTGATGACTCAACAAGGAGAAAATCAGTTTGGGACAAGAAAGTAACTTTCTCTTTATTTTTCTCTTTCCATCTCTCTTTCTCTCTGTCCCCATGTTCCGTAGGTCACAGGTTCGAGGATGTGCCTGCGGTGCGCCGTCACCTGGTCAGGAAGAGCAACAAGGGTCAGGTGGTGCACATCAGCAAAGACCACAAGGAGCCTAGTGCCCACTGCTGCAAGTTGGACCGTACCCCACATGAGGTGGGTACCATGGAACAAGAGGGTAATGAGTTTAATGGGCAGTGATTTTGGCCCAATTCCATGTTTTGCTACCACTTCACCGGAATGGTCTATCATAGACTTACATAACATTGTTGTATGCTATTACATTTAATTTGCCCCCCACTGGTGTAGGCCAGTAGTGTTACTGCTGGTTATAAGTAGCAGGCAGTGACGTGAGTAGCACATGTCAAGTTGTTTTTATGATGGAGAGTTTGGGTTAAGAAGTCCACGTCTCACCTGTACATTAACTCCCTGCTTTGGTACTTAAGTCAGTCAGGGAAAGGTGAGATGTTAAAAATGAACTTAGGCCACAAGAATGCCACAAGAAAAAGAGGAGAGGTAACACGACACAAGGGGCTCTAGGAAGTAAGCGAGGGAGTTAAGTTTGTTGTATTAGGGTAGCCAGGTAAACATAACTCTCGTGTGAGTGTGTGAGAGTGAGAGTGAACGTAAATCAATGGACAGACCATTTCACATGCGCTCTCTTGTTGAGCCAGTAACTGTGTGTTAGTGTGTGTAAGGTAAGCCTGCCCTATTAGATTTGTCAGTATCTCTGCTTCTCACTCACCCAGCCAGTGCTTGAGTATCGGTCCTCCTCGCATTCGGACAGAATGGTTCGCTTGGAGTTCGTGGGTCGTATGGCACGGCACCAGAAGGTAGGGTCGTTTTGAACCAGTACAACCTGGTTTTAGCCCGGGTAACTTTGGATTTGCTGTGTTAGCCTTCATATTGGTTTGGAGTGCAGTTAATTGCCTTCTAACACCACACCTACACAGCATGGTGTGTTTGTAGACACTTGATGCATGCTGGATGCTGCCATAATATCTTCATGCACCTGTTTTAACGCGTTATTGTTGTTCGTGGGAACATAGTCTGGTTGATACAACACCTGTTTTAACGTGTTATTGTTGTTCGTGGGAACTTAGTCTGGTTGATACAACACATGTTTTAACGTGTTATTGTTGTTCGTGGGAACTTAGTCTGGTTGATACAACACCTGTTTTAACGTGTTATTGTTGTTCGTGGGAGCTTAGTCTGGTTGATACAACACCTGTTTTAACGTGTTATTGTTGTTCGTGGGAACTTAGTCTGGTTGATACAACACATGTTTTAACGTGTTATTGTTGTTCGTGGGAACTTAGTCTGGTTGATACAACACCTGTTTTAACGCGTTATTGTTGTTCGTGGGAACTTAGTCTGGTTGATACAACACATGTTTTAACGTGTTATTGTTGTTCGTGGGAACTTAGTCTGGTTGATACAACACCTGTTTTAACGTGTTATTGTTGTTCGTGGGAACTTAGTCTGGTTGATACAACACCTGTTTTAACGTGTTATTGTTGTTCGTGGGAACTTAGTCTGGTTGATACAACACCTGTTTTAACGTGTTATTGTTGTTCGTGGGAACTTAGTCTGGTTGATACAACACCTGTTTTAACGTGTTATTGTTGTTCGTGGGAACTTAGTCTGGTTGATACAACACCTGTTTTAACGTGTTATTGTTGTTTGTTGGGAACTTAGTCTGGTTGATACAACACCTGTTTTAACACGTTATTGTTGTTCGTGGGAACTTAGTCTGGTTGATACAACACCTGTTTTAACGCGTTATTGTTGTTCGTGGGAACTTAGTCTGGTTGATACAACACCTGTTTTAACGCGTTATTGTTGTTCGTGGGAACTTAGTCTGGTTGATACAACATATGTTTTTGATGTGGAAACTTTTGGGTTTCTTCTTGGTCTCAGAGTAATAACACTAGAAACACTAATAAGTATGGTCCAATGTCCTACATTTCTTGTTATTGAGACACGAGTTGGAACTCACCTAAAATGGGAAAATGTGTGTGACTTTCTAAACCCCCCTGTTTGTCTACAGAAAGACCCCGTGTTCCACCCAAATGTTTGCTGTGTGTTTTTGTGTGTTGTGTCTGGGGTGTTAGAAATTATTATTTTTGTTTTCCTATCTGAAGTTGGATTCGAGATTAGATGGTTTCTAGATTAGATGTTTCAGATCAGTACTACTGTGTACTATAAAGAATAGGGTTGGGCACAAATATTGATTCATTTGATATCGATTTGTGCAAGGCATATTGTGATATCGGTTTATCATTCCTGTTAAGCTACTGTATTATGTAAAAAGGAGTACTGAGAAACCATCTCACAGACCTTCGCACAGGCTCTCAATTTGGTATGCGCGATTGCCTGCTGATGGGCCATCAAGGGCTTCACATTGTTTTCAAACTCGTTGGGATATGTTAAAAGACTTCCAAAACATTCACACCTGGATCAGG
The DNA here is from genome assembly GCF_002021735.2 of Oncorhynchus kisutch. Taxonomy (NCBI): domain Eukaryota; kingdom Metazoa; phylum Chordata; class Actinopteri; order Salmoniformes; family Salmonidae; genus Oncorhynchus; species Oncorhynchus kisutch. The sequence goes on along the minus strand of NC_034203.2, from coordinate 1,086,164 downwards.
AAGCAGTTGTCTGGATTTCACAGAGTTGCGAAACCGAGATATATATATATATATATATATATATATATATAATCTCCCAGGTGTTTGTGGAGCTGAACGAGTTGGTGATGGATAAGAACCAGGAGTTGCAGTGGCGGGAGACGGCCCGCTGGATCAAATTTGAGGAGGACGTGGAGGAGGAGACGGACCGCTGGGGAAAACCCCACGTTGCCTCGCTCTCCTTCCGTAGTCTTCTGGAGCTCCGCAAGACCATCTCCCACGGTGAGAGAAAGAGGGGAAAGTGAGGAAAGAAAGGCGGGGAAGGTGGGGACTAGGTGGGAATAAAGAGGGCGAGGGGGAGAAGGAGTTGGGAAAGGAGAGGGTGAAAGAGGGAAGGGAGTGGGTGAGTTAGGAAAAGAGAAAAAGGAGTGATGAAGAGAGAGGGTAGGAAGAGATTGGGGAGGAAGGGAAGATAAAAGAGGAATAAATACAAATCGAGGGATGAGAAAGGCAAGAGAATGAAGTAGCGTTTGTGGCATTAAAGGGGCACATTGGGGGGTGTTTTTTAGGTGCGGTGCTGCTGGACCTGAACCAGCACACCTTGCCTGGCATCGCCCATCAGGTGGTGGAGCAGATGATCATCTCTGACCAGATCAAAGTGGAGGACCGGGCCAATGTCCTCAGAGCCCTACTACTCAAACACAGGTATCTCTTTTTGTCTTGCTGTATGTAATCCTTTATCTACCCTGCTACCTACGGTATTCACAGTGTTTATATACATCATTGGTACTTCTACACAAACTCAGTTCAGGCGTTCTCTCTCTCCTCTGCAGTCACCCGAGCGACGAGAAAGAACACAGCTCTTTCACGCAGAACATCTCTGCCGCCAGCCTGGCCTCCCTGATGGTGAACCACCACAGCAGCAGCAACCACATAGGCCAAGCCGAGCCCTCTGTCATTGACCCCGTCGTAGGTGTAGGAGAGGCCGCCTGCATCCTTCCAGACACCCGCATTGACATGGAGAAGAGCGAGGTCTTCACTTGAAAGTGTGGCTGTGTTTTTGGGAGTGTGTGGGGTTGAGTGTGTCTGTGTGTGCAGGATGTTTGTGAGTCTGAGCGTTTTTGTGAGCTCTGTTTGTGTAGTAGTGTGTTGTGTGAGTTGTGTTTCTGGGTGGGTGTACGCATTCATCTTTATCCACTTGTCTACGTGATTGTTTATGTATTTTTTTTGTCTGAGTGTCTGTGGGTTTTTGGTGTCTAAACGACGTTTCCGTCTACAGAAAGACAATCCTCCCAAATTGGGCATGCACAGGTCCAAGTCCAAACATGAGCTCAAGTTGCTGGAGAAGATTCCGGAAAATGCAGAGGCCACCGTCGTCCTCGTAGGTATGCCTTACTATTCAAATCAAATCAAATGTTATTTGTCACATGCTTCGTAGACAACAGGGATAGACAGTGAAATGCTTACTTACAGGCCCTTCCCAACAATGCAGAGAGAAAGAAAATAGAGAAACAATAGAAAAGTAAAACACTTAATAATACAATTAATAATAAATACACAATGAGTAATGATAACCTGGCTACAGAAAAAAGTGCAAAAAAAAGAAAGGGGGTCAATGCAGATAGTCTGGGTAGCTATTTGGTTAACTAGTTAACTTACTATTTAGCAATCTTATGGCTCGTGAGTAAAAGCTGTTCAGACTTGATGCTTTCCGTGCGGAGAGATCAGTCTATGACTTGGGTTGCTGGAGTCTTTGAAAAAGTATCTGACACCGCCTGGTATAAAGGTCCTGGATGGCAGGGAGTTTGGCCCCAGTAATGTGCTGGGCTGTACGCACATCCGCCTAGCGGTCGGATGCCAAGCTGTTGCCATACCAAGCGGTGATGCAGTCAGTCAAGATGCTCAATAGTGCAGTTGTAGATCTTTTTGAGGATCTGAGGGCCCATGCCAAATCTTTTGCGGCTCCTGAGAGGGAAGAGGCATTGTCGTGCCCTCTTCACGACTGTGTTGGTGAGTGTGGACCATGATACATCCTTAGTGATGTGGACACCAAGGAACTTGAACTTGAACTCTCGACCCGCTCCACTACAGCCCTGTTGATGTGAATGGGGGCGTGCTCGACCCTCCGTTCCCTTTAGTCCACGAGGGAGAGGTTTTTGTTCTGGTACTACACTGCTAGGTCTCTGACCTCATCCCTCATGGGATGCTGTCTAATCGTCATCGGTGATCAGGCCTAACAAACTGTCGTGGGTAAACAGGGTGTACAGGAGGGGACTAAGCATGCACCCCTGAGGGGCCCCCGTGTTGAGGGTCAGCTTGGCGGATGCATTGTTGCCTACCCTCCCCACCTGGGGGCGGCCTGTCAGGAAGTCCAGGATCCAGTTGCAGAGGTTTCCTTGAAACATGTAGGTATTACAGACTGGGTCAGGGAGAGGTTGAAAATGTCAGTGAAGATGCTTGCCAGCTGGTCAGCGCATGGTCTGAGTACGTGTCCTGGTAATCAGTCTGCAGCCTTGTGAATGTTAACCTGTTTAAAGGCCGTACTCACATCGGCTACGGAGAGCGTGATCATACATTCGTCCGGAACAGCTGGTGCTCTCATGCATGTTTCAGTGTTGCTTGTCTCGAATCATTAAAGTTCAATTACATTTAATAACTGTCTCTCGCAGGCACCGTGGCCTTCCTGGAGCAGCCATCCATGGCATTTGTGCGTCTGCAGGAAGCCGTGCTGCTGGAGTCTGTGCTGGAGGTGCCCGTCCCTGTACGTTTCCTCTTCCTTCTAATGGGCCCGCCCATCGCCAACATCGACTACCACCAGATCGGCCGCTCCATCTCCACACTTATGTCTGACAAGGCGAGTTAACCGTTGGGTAACCCATACTGCCCTGTGTGGCTCAGTTGGTAAGAGCGTTGCACTAGCAACACAAAGATTGTGGCTTCAACTCTCACAGGGATCACATACAGAAAATGTATGCACTCACTGTCCTGTAAATCACTTTGAATAACTCTGATAAGTGGCATATATTATTGTTATTATTTTACCGCAGCACTTCCACGAGGCGGCGTACATGGCGGACGAGCGGCAGGATCTGCTGAACGCCATCAACAGCTTTCTGGACTGTAGCATTGTGCTGCCGCCGTCTGAGGTGGGCGGCGAGGAGCTGCTTCGCTCGGTGGCCCGCTTCCAGAGAGAGATGCTCCACAAGAGAGAGGAGCAGCAGGGCAAGAAGCTCAAGGTCAAAGAGCCCAAGAGCCCAAAGGATAAAGGTAATAGAGACAGGTATACACTGATACACTCAGATATGCACAGACATATACTCCAGAGAGGAACCGGAGGGCAAACTACTGGCCAAAAAACCCAAAGGTCCTATGGACAAGGGTGACAAAGACATGTACTGGAGGAAGGAGCTTGAGGGCTACCTGACCAGCAAATAACCCCCTCCCTCACTCCCTCAGCTCTGCAGGCACCCTTCAAACCTGGGGATGACCCTCTGCGCCGGTCCGGCCACCTGTTTGGGGGGCTGATCAGTGACGCCGCACGGCGATACCCCAAATATGCCAGTGACTTCCGTGATGCACTCAACCCCCAGTGCATGGCTGCCATCATCTTCATCTACTTCGCTGCTCTGTCGCCCGCTGTCACCTTTGGAGGACTGCTGGGTCAGTCACTCAGAGCCCCATTGCGGGAGGGAAGAAAGGAGGGGGGAGGGAAAGAAGAGGGACAATTACTAAATAGAAATGAAGCTTAAAAGAGGGATAGAGTCTATAGTTGGCTTTATCATTTTGAGTTGGTATTCACTTTCTCCATCCCTTCCTTTCTTCTTCTTCTAGGTGAGAAAACGGGGGGGTTGATTGGCGTGTCGGAGCTGATCATCGCCACGGCGATGCAGGGGGTCATCTTTTCCCTCCTGGGGGCACAGCCTCTGCTGGTGGTGGGCTTCTCTGGACCCCTCCTGGTTTTTGAGGAGGCCTTCTACTCAGTGAGCAACTAACCCAATTCTTCCATTCTGTTATTCCCCCTTCTCCCCAAATGTGGTTCACTCCCCTGGCAAGGATTTACAAGTAATAAACTGGTTGCAGAATTACTGGATTCCCAGTAGAAGGATTTCCTGCTTATTCCTTCCTAATTCTAGAAATCTTTTCAATTAAAAAATCTATGAACTTTGGGAAAGTTTCAGCGATTTTGCAACCCTAGCTGGTGCAAGGAATATGGTTGCAATGTGTGCATGATAATGTCACTTTCTTGAACATAACCCAAAGTTGCCTCGTGGTTCTGTATTGCAGTTCTGCAATGCCAACCATATAGAGTACTTGACGGGCCGGGTGTGGATTGGCTTCTGGCTGGTGCTCATCGTGGTCATCATAGTGGCCTTTGAAGGTAGCTTCCTGGTCCGCTTCGTCACACGCTTCACCCAGGAGATCTTCTCCTTCCTCATCTCCCTCATCTTCATCTACGAGACCTTCTCGAAACTGGGCAAGGTGAGGTTTAGAGGAGGAGCGCCCTTTAACACTGGGCTGGAGCTGATTGGGCTTGCTTGTCCACTGGACTACAAGTTCATAGCTTTCATTGCTAGCATACCGCTGCATGCATTATGACTCCGTCAAGAGCGTTTGAAACGGAAGTCATCTATCGCACACCTGACACAGATGAAATGGTGCAGGAATGTATGAGACTCATGAGAAAACTGTGTGTCCGTCTCTGAGTCCGTGTGTCTGTCTGTCTGCCTGTCTGTCTGTCTAAAAACCCACCAAGATCTTTCAAGAGCATCCTCTCCAACGCTGTTACCTGGTCAACGACACATGGACATCCTCATCATGCAACAACACTGTGGTTGGCGTGCCTGGCAAGGTGGTGGGGGAGCCCAACACAGCCCTCCTGACGTTGGTGCTAATGTCCGGAACCTTCTTCATTGCGTTTTACCTGCGCAAGTTCAAGAACAGTTCCTTTTTCCCAGGCAAGGTAAGTACAGTAACCCTGGGCTGCCTGACCAGAGCCATACATTATTGGCTCTTAAAAAATACTTATTCAAAATGCATTAAAGGTGCACTATGCAGACATTGCTATGCCATTTCCTGATTGATAAAATTGGAATAGTTCACCTAATTTCAGTTTGTGACAAAATAAGCAAGTATAGTGTTGAGAACCATTGTACCATCTAAACTGCTGTGAAATATATATTCCATAACCAAAATAAATTGTATTTTCAAGTGTTTGAAGTTGGTGTACAAAACTGAAAGTAAAAGGCGCAGAAACTAAACTTAAGACTGGGAAGCATAGAAATAGTGAACATAGAACAGATGTACCGCTTCTTAGACTTGCTTTTGATAACAATGGCCGTTCTATGACTCTCATTTCTATGTTTTTTTTGTCGGGTCGTCCAAAAAGTGACATATTGCAGCTTTAATGCTTTAATGCATGTGGCAGTAAGCATCTGTTTTATATTCAATCTGACTTGTGCATGTTCTTTGTCTCAGCTCCGTAGGATGATTGGAGACTTCGGGGTTCCCATCGCGATTCTCATCATGGTGTTGGTGGACTACAGCATAAAAGACACCTACACCCAGGTGAGATATAGGTCAAGATCAAATGTCAAGAGAGCAATCAGAAGTGAGAATAGCCCAGGCTAACCTTTTCCCTTTGACCACTCCACCCTATTCAGAAGCTAAGCGTGCCCACAGGCTTCTCGGTGACCAGTCCTGAAAAGCGGCAGTGGCTGATCCCCCCGCTGGGCTCGGACGGACAGTTCCCTGTCTGGATGATGGCCACCAGCATCTTACCTGCCCTGCTCGTCTTCATCCTCATCTTCATGGAGACACAGATCACCACGTAAGCCGGGTGTTCACAAGGCTATGATTTAGCTGTCCGAGATGATACGTTTTTGAAATCGGAGACAAAATCCCCATGTCGTTGCTAACACAGGGCGCGCGGCTTTCACCGGTGCTCGTTTAATATGTACGGGTCAGAGAAGAAATCTGAGGGCTACTGATCTCGTCTTTGAGCAGTCCCAAACGTCCCAATATTTTCAAACATGTTTGATTTTATCAGCAAAAAATCTGCAATGCTCTCGTAGTGTGAGATGTGCATATTATAGAGTAATACAACCCGTTACCTCTGCACCCCCATCTTACATATCATAGAGTAATACAACCCGTTACCTCTGCACCCCCATCTTACATATTATAGAGTAATACAACCCGTTACCTCTGCACCCCCATCTTACATATCATAGAGTAATACAACCCGTTACCTCTGCACCCCATCTTACATATCATAGAGTAATACAACCCGTTACCTCTGCACCCCCATCTTACATATTATAGAGTAATACAACCCGTTACCTCTGCACCCCATCTTACATATCATAGAGTAATACAACCCGTTACCTCTGCACCCCATCTTACATATCATAGAGTAATACAACCCGTTACCTCTGCACCCCCATCTTACATATCATAGAGTAATACAACCCGTTACCTCTGCACCCCCATCTTACATATTATAGAGTAATACAACCCGTTACCTCTGCACCCCATCTTACATATCATAGAGTAATACAACCCGTTACCTCTGCACCCCATCTTACATATCATAGAGTAATACAACCCGTTACCTCTGCACCCCCATCTTACATATCATAGAGTAATACAACCCGTTACCTCTGCACCCCCATCTTACATATTATAGAGTAATACAACCCGTTACCTCTGCACCCCCATCTTACATATCATAGAGTAATACAACCCGTTACCTCTGCACCCCCATCTTACATATCATAGAGTAATACAACCCGTTACCTCTGCACCCCATCTTACATATCATAGAGTAATACAACCCGTTACCTCTGCACCCCATCTTACATATCATAGAGTAATACAACCCGTTACCTCTGCACCCCATCTTACATATTATAGAGTAATACAACCCGTTACCCTTTGCACCCCCATCTTACATATCATAGAGTAATACAACCCGTTACCTCTGCACCCCCATCTTACATATCATAGAGTAATACAACCCGTTACCTCTGCACCCCATCTTACATATAATAGAGTAATAAAACCCGTTACCTCTGCACCCCCATCTTACATATTATAGAGTAATACAACCCGTTACCTCTGCACCCCCATCTTACATATTATAGAGTAATACAACCCGTTACCTCTGTACCCCATCTTACATATTATAGAGTAATACAACCCGTTACCTCTGCACCCCATCTTACATATTATAGAGTAATACAACCCGTTACCTCTGCACCCCATCTTACATATTATAGAGTAATACAACCCGTTACCTCTGCACCCCCATCTTACATATTATAGAGTAATACAACCCGTTACCTCTGCACCCCCATCTTACATATCATAGAGTAATACAACCCGTTACCTCTGCACCCCATCTTACATAATATAGAGTAATACAACCCGTTACCTCTGCACCCCCATCTTACATATCATAGAGTAATACAAGTCATCTCTCTCTCTCCCTACCCCCTCACTCTCTCTCCTTCACTCAATCCCTCTCCCTCCACATTCCTCTCTTTTTATACAATCTTTCTCTCTTTGGTCTATCTCCTTCCGTCAGGCTGATAGTCAGTAAGAAGGAACGGATGCTGTTGAAGGGCTCCGGCTTCCACCTGGACCTGCTCATCATCGTGGCCATAGGTGGGGTTTCGGCCCTGTTCGGTCTGCCCTGGTTGGCTGCCGCCACCGTGCGTTCTGTTACTCACGCAAACGCCCTTACCGTCATGAGCAAGGCGGTGGCCCCCGGCGACAAGCCCCGTATCCATGAAGTGAAAGAGCAAAGGGTGACGGGCTTCCTCGTAGCTCTGTTTGTCGGTAGGCATGACCCCTCTAACTTAGTGCCCAGGACTAAATCCAGAGTAGGGTCTCAAAAAACTTCCAGAAACTTTCCCAAATTGCACAGGTTTTCCAAAAATCACATTTTCACATGTGAAATAGTTGTTTTCACATGTTGGGTTAAGATTTCACGTGAAACCATATTTTCACGTGAGTAGAATAACATGTTTTCAATCACATGAAAACTCCACGTGAAAATGGCGCTTTGATATGTGGAATTGCAAATTCCCATGTGTGGTTGAAATAATGTTCGCCCCACATGTGAAAAGTTGGAATTGGAATTAGGGTGACCACATCTAAAATGGTCAAATACGGGACAAGGGAAAGATTTTGCAGGACATTTGAGGAACAGTGGACAGAATACATTTCTTGGGGGTAGGTTAATGGATCACGTTCAAATTGCCCCGTATTGGCTCTGCTCATGCCGGCTCTGAGTCTGTGAGTATCCATAGCAATGGCTCTGCTTTGGCTGCTCTGCTCAATGAAGAGACATGAGACAGCAATTAGCTGTTAGCAACTTTTCGTCAATCTAAACTCTGACAAAATTCAAGAGCATTGTTATTTTCTGTGAAATAATCTCGCCTGTTTTATATTTGGCAAGGTTAAATAACTGATGTGACACCTTGCAATGATCTTAGTCAGATATGACTGCGACGCAGCAGAGCACGAGCAAATGGTTCAGCTTCAAAATCTGTGAAAAACACGTCCTATCTGGCCCCAACCCAATTTATAATGTCTGGGTCCGTCAGACGGGTTGCGTAGTAGAGCTTTACAAGGAAGTGGCCCCTGGCGACAAGCCCCGTATCCAGGAATTGAAAGAGCAGAGGGTGACGTGCTTCCTTATTGCTCTGTTCGTCGGTAGGCTTGACCCATCTAACTTAGGGCCAAGGCCTAACTTGAGAGTAGGTTGGCAAAATTCCAGAAACTTTCCCAAAATGCACAGGTTTTCAAAAAATCCTGGTTGGAGGATCTCCCTGGAATTAGGAGGGAATAAGCAGGGAGATGATCCTCCAACTGTGAATCCTACAACCAGGATTTATGGAACACCTGGGAAGTTTGGGAACGGTTCTGGAGTTTTACAACCTTACTCCCCCTACAAAAAAACACATGTCAAATTTGCAGTTTTATATGTGAAATATCTGTTTTCACATTTACTGAATTTAGAGTTCACGTGTTAACACCACCTTTTTACATGTGAGGAGAATAATGTTTCACATGTTAAAAACATTCACATGTGATAATCGGATATGCACTTTCACAAATGTAAAAAAAAAACTTATGAATATGAATATCGTATGAATATCTGACTTTCACATGTGGAATTGCATTTTCACATGTGAAAAAAAATCACATGTGAAAATCTAATTTGCGGTTTCACATGTAAGAATCCTCCACATGTGAAAATCTCATGTGGGGTTGAAATAATGATATTCTTCTCACATGTGAAAAGATGGTGTTAGTGTGTTGCAGTAGCAATGTTTCCACCGTTGGAATTAGGGTGACCACATCTGGGGAAAAAACTAGGAATGATTTTGCGGGACATTCGAGGAACAGTGGACAGATCCTTATTTTGGGGGGCAGGTTAATGGAACACATTCAAATGGCGACATAGTTCTGCACTGTTTGTTAAGGGCTTGTAAGTAAGCATTTCATAGTAAAGTCTACACTTGTTGTATTCGGGGCATGTGACAAATAAAGATTGATTTGATAGTTCTGCTGTATGAAGGCCACTGCCTGTTAAACAGGTAATATTTATTTGCTGCATCCATTTTTGGATTTATAAATTTATTATATGTACCCATTTATTCTTGAAGAATATAACGTATAAATGCCTCATGAGCTTAGTCCAACTGTTCTGTAACCCATTAGAACCCAAAATATAAGCTTGATTTAAGCCAAAGTAAATGTAAACAAACACGTGTATATAGCCTTAAAACATGGTTAAAAATGTAATTTTTATATAATGGTCAGTCCTTGTATCCATAGCATCGTCAATGGATTAGTGTGTTTGCATTTCTCCAGCCCCATCCCTCATCTTTTTATCGAAACTGGCGGGGACAGTGGCGATTTTATCATGTAAATCTTGGTGGGGAAAACAAAACAAAAAAATGTAGATTCTCGCAAGCAGAGCCACTACACAAAACTAAACAATACATGAATTGCACTATAATGGTGAAAAACAGTGTCCACAAACTGTTGGAGCCTACATAAAGCTGTCCCAACAGCAGAGCTTTCTTTTTAGCACTATGGAGTGAATCCTTACCACAGCTGCACCTGGCTATCAGCAGTCTTAATTCAGCCTCATTTATTGCCTTTTCAACAAACATAGCTGACAATTAAGATGTACAAACTACGACACTATCATGACGTGGCCCTTTCTGGGTGTAGATCGTGGCTCCCCCCCCCCCCCCACCCCCCTCATTCTCTCTCCTAAACCAGGTTTAGCACCTCAGGTCATAAATTCAGGGTAGAACCTACCATGCAGTATTCAGAGAGAGAGCGAGAACGAATGACTTCACTTCGCCAAACTCCTAAATCCCCAAAATGGGAGAATGAAACATTCGTTATGGTTTTGAGAATGTGGGAATGATCCGTGTACACTTACGGGATAGTTATGTTGAGTGTGTTTCATTTGGTGTTCTCATGAAGGACAGGAAACACACATAACGCTTTCTCTTAAAGTGTACATTTCCCAGCTGTCAGGTTTGCATCTAAATATTGTGAAAAGTATGTGTTTAAACATGAAACTATTTATTAAAAGATGTAATGTGATGTTAAGAACTAGTCCGTGGCCACACCCTCGTGAGCCCAGTCATTAGGCATCATGGAACCGTCTCTTTTCTACTGAAACATATAAAACCCACCCCTGATGAAATTCACACCAGACCACGCAAACCCCGGTGTAAGCTAAAGTTGCAAATGATTGAATTTCTAAGACCGAAACATGCGGGGTGATGCTGGTAAGTGAAGTGGTTTAAACTACAACTCTACCAAAAGACAAGACTATACCACGTAGAGCATTGGCTACACGGCTGGAAATGGTTCAACTCGATTCCAACAGAATAAGGGCGAATCTTAGACACAATTACTAGTCTGCAGCTATAAATTACGTAAAGCTAGGACGAGAATACAGACAACCACCGAAGCATCTATTCTATTCTACTCTGAAGTATCCATTCTAACCACCTACAGGACGATCGAGGATTCCAACAGAGAACAACGACATACGGGCGTAAATATACAGTTGAAGTCGGAAGTTTACATACACTTAAGTTGGAGTCATTAACACTCGTCAACCACTTCACAAATTTCTTGTTAACAAACTATAGTTTTGGCAAGTCGGTTAGGACATCTACAATGTGCATGACACAAGTAATTTTTCCCCAAAAAATGTACAGACAGATTATTTCACTTATAACTAACTGTATTACAATTCCAGTGGGTCAGAAGTTTACATACACTAAGTTGACTGTGCCTTTAAAACCTGTTCACACCACCACGTACCTCTAGGGGTACCATCCCCCCCTGCTCAACTGACACAGTGGCGCACAGAACGCAAAAATATTCTTCGAAATATTTAACCTCCACACATTAACAAGTCCAATAGCTCAAATGAAAGATAAACACCTTGTTCATCTAGCCAGCAAGTCAGATTTCTAAAATGTTTTACGGCGAAAACATAGAACATATTTATGTCAAACCACCACCAAAAGATAGGCTAATTTACATAGCCATATTTGTAGAACAATAGATGCAATCACAAAAGCAGGATTAAAAGAAAAATAATTCACTAACCTTTTGAAAATCTTCATCAGATGACAGGAATAGGACATGTTATACAGTACATTTATGTTTTTTCAATAATATGCAATTTATATCCATAAATCACTGTTTACATTGAACGTCATGTTCAAAAAATGCTACTAGAATGTCCGGAGAAATTATGATAACTCTGCCAGATAACAGAAATACACATCATAAACGTTGACTAAATATACATGTTCTACATATAGTTAGAAAGATACACTTCTTCTTAATAAAACAGCTGTGTTACGTTTATTTTTAACGTTACAGAATTCGTTCACTTGTCAATAATATGAGACGGCGCTCATAGATTAGCAATATGGCTCCGCTATTTCGGAGTCCACAGAAACACATAATAACCACATAAATATTCCCTTACCTTTGCCGTTGTTCGATCAGAAGTCGTGGAAGAAGTCATACTTACCAAAAACAGCGTTTGCCTTTCAAATGTGTGTCTTTGGGTTATCAAACGCGACAAATTTCGGCTGAAATGCACCCAAAATTCTATGGGTTGCGCATCAAAACTTCAAAATTACATATTATATGTCGACTAAACTGGTCAAACTAAGTTCAGAATCGAGCTAAAACATGTTATAAACACACATAAAAATCCTTAGCCCGAACAGACAAGCCTATATCGTTTGGTGGATCTTGGAACAAAGAGAGCCAAATACCCGAGGCGCGCACGTATTATTGCGTGACCCGAGGGTTTCTTCCCGCCAAAGGGTGAGGGAGCACGCGATCTTCACAATGAAGCGCCCCATTGAAAGAGGACATCGCGCTGAAGAGATAGGAACTGTTCCCAGATCTGTAGCTGGTTGGGAAGGGTGGGGGCAATGACGTCAAAGTTGGGCCAACTTTTCTGCTGACAGAAAGAGTTTGGAAGAATGGCTGCCCTGTGAGTTCTGCTTTACATAGAGACATAATTTGAACGGTTTTAGAAGCTTTAGAGTGTTTTCTATTCAATAATATTTATTATATGCATATATTAGCCATTTTTGACAGATTTTCTGTCAGTTTACTATGGGCACGCATTCCTCCAAAGGGGGCAGTATTCTGCCCTAGCCTTAACAGGTTTTAAACAGCTTGGAAAATTCCAGAAAATGATGTCATGGCTTTAGAAGCTTCTGATAGGCGATTTGACATAATTTGAGTCAATTGGAGGTATACCTGTGAATGTATTTCAAGGCCTACCTTCAAACTCAGTGCCTCTTTGCTTGACATCATGGGAAAATCAAAAGAAATCAGAAAAAAATTGTAGACCTCCACAAGTCTGGTTCATCCTTGGGAGCAATTTCGAAACGCCTGAAGGTACCACGTTCATCTGTACAAACAATAGTACACAAGTATAAACACCATAGGACCACGCAGCCATCATACCGCTCAGGAAGGAGACGTGTTCTGTCTCCTAGAGATGAATGTACTTTGGTGCGAATCCAGTTAAAATCCATCCCAGAACAACAGCAAAGGACCCTGTGAAGATGCTGGAGGAAACAAAGTACAAAAGTATCTATATCCACAGGAAAACGAGTCCTATATCGACTTAACCTGTGAGGCCGCTCAGCAAGGAAGAAGCCACTGCTCCAAAACCGCCGTATAAAAACCAGACTACGGTTTGCAACTGCACATGGGGACAAAGATCGTTCTTTTTGGAGAAATGCTCCTCTGGTCTGATGAAACTGAAATAGAACTGTCTGGCCATAATGACCATCGTTATGTTTGGAGGAAAAAGGGGGAGGATTGCAAGCCGAAGAACACCATCCCAACCGTGAAGCATGGGCGTGGTAGCATCATGCTGCAGGAGGGACTGGTGCACTTCCCAAAATAGATGGCATCATGAGGGATGAAAATGATGTGGATATATTGAAGCAACATCTCAAGACATCAGTCAGGAAGTTGAAGCTTGGTCGCAAATGGGTCTCCCAAATGGACAATGCATAGCATACTTCCAAAGTTGTGGCAAAGTGGCTTAAGGACAACAAGGTCAAGGTATTGGAGTAGCCATCACCAAGCCCTGACCTCAATCCTATAGAAGATTTGTGGTCAGAACTGAAAAAGCATGTGCGAGCAAGGAGGCCTACACACCTGACTCAGTTACACCAGCTCTGTCAGGAGGAATGGGCCAAAATTCACCTAACATATTTTGGGAAGCTTGTGGAAGGCTCCAGAAAAGTTTGACCCAAGTTAAACAATTTAATGGCAATGCTACCAAATACTAATTGAGTGTATGTAAACTTCTGACCCACTGGGAATGTGATGAAATAAATAAAAGCTGAAATAAATCATTCTCTCTACTATTATTCTGACATTTCACACTCTTAAAATGAAGTGGTGATCCTAACTGACCTAAGATGGGGCATTTCTATTAGGATTAAATGTCAGGAAGTGGGAAAAACTGAGTTTAAATGTATTTGGCTATGGTGTATGTAAACTTCCGACTTCAACTGTGTATACATTGCAATTATTCTCGAATGAGCGGCCGTTCATGTACAAACGATTAGCATTTCAATTAATATAAATATAGACTGTGTGTAATGAATCCATTTGTCTTTCTCAGTCCCACGCCCTTCCCTTTGTCTACCAAGCCGTCATATCGGCTTAGCCCACTAGGCACTTTTCTACCATTTTTGGTAACCAATATCTACTGTTTGTTTGTGATGTTTTTCTGTGATTATTTAGTTAGTTAGTAAATAATGAATTAAGCCAGTTTGTATATTCCTGATTCATAAGTTATGCTAGGGTTCATGCAGATAACCAAGAATTTTATTCTTTTTTTTTCTTTCTTTTAGTCTAATGATAGACTGCTATTGATATAAAAGATCTTCAGATTTTTAAGAATGGATTCGGGAGATAACCACTCTATATAAACTAATGCTTCCGTGGTGCTCCGGATTCCTAATGAGCTAGTTATTGCCTGATTTATTTAATCAAATAATTAAACGTTAGGTAACCAATTCGAAAATTGCATGTCATCTCATTTAATCATACTAGAGACACGACAGCATAAAGGAACGATGAGCGGATAAGAGGCTATCCATAATTTAGATTAAGATGTTAATTAGCGAGCTAAGACAGACGCAGTCAATATAACTATTTGTTCAACACTTTTGAAATGTACAGCGACAGAATTCAGAACTTGGGGCGTTCTTACATTATTCTCCCTGTACACCAAGTCAGAACTGTAGGATAAATAAAGTGGGCATATAAACAGACAAAAAAAGCTCTTACAATATTTGATGATGACATTTTCTAAAACAGGTGTCATGGAAATTCTACACAGGGACACTCAAAGTCAATCTTAAATGAATCATCCTTTATTATCAGTGAGCTGGAGAGGTTCCAACCAACTCAATGCACCAAGTATACATGTCGATCAGGACCTTCACCCGGGGCAGTCCCGTTAGTTCTCTTATATATAGACAAGTTATATTTGAATGATTTAGCTTATTCATCATTCATCATTAACGTCTGCTTTATTCATGTGACCGACCAATACTGGGTCATGCATATGACAGACCAATACCTCATGAGGCTTCTTCTCTATAAGCTGAGACCTTGAAACTGAAATATCCCTTTCTCAAAACAAGGTTATGCGCGTAGTGTCAAATTGTAGATACTGATATTGAGGACTTGTTCAATCAGTCACTTGCATGAACACAGAAATTGGTTATAAGAAAAGCACCAACATAAAATGTTCCATCACACAGGCTATAGGCTACATGTGCACCACCAAGTCAGAATAGTAGGGGGAAAGGGACCAAATTATTAGGGTGAGGCACATGGGCTACTAACAGCTTGCTACACAACATACACTTAGCATTACTTTCTTATCTACAGTATACATATCTCCCTAGCATATTACATAATTTACAGTGCCTTGCGAAAGTATTCGGCCCCCTTGAACTTTGCGACCTTTTGCCACATTTCAGGCTTCAAACATAAAGATATAAAACTGTATTTTTTGTGAAGAATCAACAACAAGTGGGACACAATCATGAAGTGGAATGACATTTACTGGATATCTCAAACTTTTTTTTAAAATCAAAAACTGAAAAATTGGGCGTGCAAAATTATTCAGCCCCCTTAAGTTAATACTTTGTAGCGCCACCTTTTGCTGCGATTACAGCTGTAAGTCGCTTGGGATATGTCTCTATCAGTTTTGCACATCGAGAGACTGAATTTTTTTCCCAATCCTCCTTGCAAAACAGCTCGAGCTCAGTGAGGTTGGATGGAGAGCATTTGTGAACAGCAGTTTTCAGTTCTTTCCACAGATTCTCGATTGGATTCAGGTTTGGACTTTGACTTGGCCATTCTAACACCTGGATATGTTTATTTTTGAACCATTCCATTGTAGATTTTGCTTTATGTTTTGGATCATTGTCTTGTTGGAAGACAAATCTCCGTCCCAGTCTCAGGTCTTTTGCAGACTCCATCAGGTTTTCTTCCAGAATGGTCCTGTATTTGGCTCCATCCATCTTCCCATCAATTTTAACCATCTTCCCTGTCCCTGCTGAAGAAAAGCTGGCCCAAACCATGATGCTGCCACCACCATGTTTGACAGTGGGGATGTTGTGTTCAGGGTGATGAGCTGTGTTGCTTTTACGCCGAACATAACGTTTTGCATTGTTGCCAAAAAGTTCAATTTTGGTTTCATCTGATCAGAGCACCTTCTTCCACATGTTTGGTGTCTCCCAGGTGGTTTGTGGCAAACTTTAAACAACACTTTTTATGGATATCTTTAAGAAATGGCTTTCTTCTTGCCACTCTTCCATAAAGGCCAGATTTGTGCAATATACGACTGATTGTTGTCCTATGGACAGAGCCTCCCACCTCAGCTGTAGATCTCTGCAGTTCATCCAGAGTGATCATGGGCCTCTTGGCTGCATCTCTGATCAGTCTTCTCCTTGTATGAGCTGAAAGTTTAGAGGGACGGCCAGGTCTTGGTAGATTTGCAGTGGTCTGATACTCCTTCCATTTCAATATTATCGCTTGCACAGTGCTCCTTGGGATGTTTAAAGCTTGGGAAATCTTTTCGTATCCAAATCCGGCTTTAAACTTCTTCACAACAGTATCTCGGACCTGCCTGGTGTGTTCCTTGTTCTTCATGATGCTCTCTGCGCTTTTAACGGACCTCTGAGACTATCACAGTGCAGGTGCATTTATACGGAGACTTGATTACACACAGGTGGATTGTATTTAGCATCATTAGTCATTTAGGTCAACATTGGATCATTCAGAGATCCTCACTGAACTTCTGGAGAGAGTTTGCTGCACTGAGGGTAAAGGGGCTGAATAATTTAGCACGCCCAATTTTGCAGTTTTTGATTTGTTAAAAAAGTTTGAAATATCCAATAAATGTCGTTCCACTTCATGATTGTGTCCCACTTGTTGTTGATTCTTCACAAAAAAATACAGTTTTATATCTTTATGTTTGAAGCCTGAAATGTGGCAAAAGGTCGCAAAGTTCAAGGGGGCCGAATACTTTCGCAAGGCACTGTATGCAGCAGCATACATTTTTGGACTCATCTTGCTGTTCTGTGCTCACTTGAACAGGAAAATGACATGGCGGTCCTTCTTGTTGGCAAATTTTGTCATCAAACTTTGTCATCAAAGTCTGGCATTCTCTGGATTGATGGTGCTTTCAAGACAACTGGGAACTCAGAAAAAACAAGGTTGAATGACGTCAGGGATCTTCAGGTCAGAGCTCTAGAAAGAGGCCAGAGTTCCCGACTTGGAATTCCGAGTTGGATGACCTTTCAAAATGTGTTTTCCCAGTCAAAGCTCGTTTTTCTCAGAGTGCCCACTTGTCTTGAACTCACTGAAGTCTGAGATTCCCTAGTTCCGAGTTTCCAGTTGTTTTGAACGTGGCAGAAGTCATGCTGGATTGACAGCATGGACAATGTATTAAACCTTTCAGGCCCATGGTGTTGCATGTGAATGTTTATCCTATCCCAGAGACAACACTGGGTTTAATGTGATGACAATTACTTTATCAAATCAATTAACTATGTTTAATTATTACGATGATTCAATTAATCCTGTAACAATGAACTCATTAGCAATCTTGGGCACCACAGAAAAAGTTGATTTAACGAATTACCGTTTTCCGAAGTCGCTGGAGTCAATGAACAGCATTCTCACATAGGTATTCCTCTTGTCCAGATGGGTTAGGGCAGTGTGGTTGAGATTGCATCGTCTGTGGACCTATTTGGGCGGTACGCAAATTGGAGTGGGTCTAGGGTGTCAGGTAGGGTGGAGGTGATATGGTCCTTGACTCGTCTCTCAAAGCACTTCATGATGACGGAAGTAGTCGTTTAGCTCAGTTACCTTACCTTTCTTGGGAACAGGAACAATGGTGGCCCTCTTGAAGCATGTGGAAACAGCAGACTGGGATAAGGATTGATTGAATATGTCCGTAAACACACCAGCCAGCTGGTCTGCGCAAGCTCTGAGGGCGCGGCTGGGGATGCCGTCTGGGCCTGCAGCCTTGCGAGGGTTAACACGTTTAAATGTTTTATTCACGTCGGCTGAAGTGAAGGAGAGTCCACATGCTTTGGTTGCGGGCCGTGTCAGTGGCACTGTATTGTCCTCAAAGCGGGCAAAAAAGTTATTTAGCCTGCCTGGGAGCAAGACATCCTGGTCCGTGACGGGGCTGGTTTTCTTTTTGTAATCCGTGATTGACTGTAGACCCTGCCACATACCTCTTGTGTCTGAGCCGTTGAATTGCGACTCTACTTTGTCTCTATACTGACGCTTAGCTTGTTTGATTGCCTTGCGGAGGGAATAGCTACACTGTTTGTATTCGGTCATGTTTCCAGTCACCTTGCCCTGGTTAAAAGCAGTGGTTCACGCTTTCAGTTTCACGCGAATGCTGCTATCAATCCACGGTTTCTGGTTTGGGAATGTTTTAATCGTTGCTATGGGAATGACATCTTCAATGCACGTTCTAATGAACTCGCTCACCGAATCAGCGTATTCGTCAATGTTGTTGCTGGACGCAGTGCGGAACATATCCCAGTCCACGTGATGGAAGCAGTCTTGGAGCTTGGAATCAGATTGGTCGGACCAGCGTTGTACAGACCTGAGCGCGGGAGCTTCTTATTTTAGCTTCTGTCTGTAGGCAGGGAGCAACAAAATGGAGTCGTGGTCAGCTTTTCTGAAAGGAGGGCGGGGGAGGGCCTTATATGCGTCGCAGAAGTTAGAATAACAATTGAACAATGAATGCAGCCTCAGGATATGTGGTTTCCAGTTTGCAAAGAGTCAAATAAAGTTCGTTCAGAGCCATCGATGTGTCTGCTTGGGGGGGAATATATATGGCTGTGATTATAATTGAAGAGAATTCTCTAGGTAGATAATGCGGTCGATATTTGATTGGGAGGAATTCTAAATCAGGTGAACTCTAACTAAATAATCACACAGAATTACATAAACACACAAACAGAATAGCTTAGAAATTGATTACTACATAATGCAATGAATAGTCCCTAGTGTACTAAACTGAAATGACGGCTTGTTACACAAAATGGTGGATTCAAAAGAGAGGGAAAGGAAGGGGCGTGTAAGAAAAAGCGGGAGAAAAAGACAAAGGACTTCGCTAACGTACATACAGCTGAGAACTATGCTCATGGAAATGTGAATACTTTGCACATGAACGGCCGCTCATTCAAAAAAATTGCAATGTACATATTGACGTGTGTATGTCTTTGTTGTCTCTGTTGAAATTGCCAGTCCATCTATGGAGTAATTTGACAAAGTCTCTGATTTGTCCACCAGAGATCAAAGTCTTTGAAGTTGTAGCTCTGTTATAAAGGGTACATCAGACGTACCAATGGTTGTTTGATAGGGAAATGTTCTTTGGATTGAATCTTTCAGAGTACCACCCGGTGGTTCTCGGTCAAATTTACTAGCCTAAAGTACTTAAACAGCTGCAGACTGAATATTCCCGTGTTCTTCACTCGAGAAAGTTTCAGAGTTTCTAACCATTTTGTACCTTTCAGCTCACGCTGTCTGTGTACTGGTCTTGTAGAGTCTAACCATTAGTGACATCCAGTTCACACCGTCCCCCTGCTTGTTCTCTAGTTTTAAACCATTTCTCAGCCATGTAGCCACTGCTTCACGCTGACTGGTCTATAGAGATTTTCTTCTTCTCTGTTGAACATTTCAGAGTGTCTAACCATTTCGTATCTTTCAGCTCACGCTGTCTTATGTAGAGCTAGAACCATTTTACACGCCCATAGCAACCCGGCAATGTACTGGTCTCTAGAGATTTACATTTCTTAACCATATCAGCATTTCACCATTTCAGCACCCAACGGGCTCGTCCTCATGTTCTCTGGTCTAAATGTACATTTTGTCACTGGTCCTTTTATGAAATCTGGAAAAAGGGATGTTCCATGATGCCGACATGTGTGTGCTCACGTGGGTGGGGTCACTGACTTGTTAAGACTTCATATGAAAAACAATTCTCTCACTTAGAAGGCTAACATCACATCTTCTCACAAATAGTTTCATATTTAATAATATAAGTTCCACAACATCTAGATGTGAATCACTGGAAAATATACACATTCAGAGATGCATTTATGTTGTTCTACTGTCCTTAGTTACATCACAAATTAGTAATGAATTTGACATGATTGTTCTTTAAGTACCCACGGACCCTTCCAACTGCTTGGATTACAGAAATATTTATTCATTATCCAATCTTGGATGTCACAGTACTACAATATCTCTCTCTGTTGTAAAGAAGGGATTTTAAACTTCCCTTTCATTGTGTGGGAGAGAGAGCGTTCCTGCAGTTATTTACGACCGTTATAAAACTGTGGTGGGAGAGAGGAGGGGGTCTGGTGCCTATGATCCTCACCCAAAAGAGCAAGTCATGATACCAGACTTGGACTACACACCCTCTCTACTGAATAGCAGGCTAGTGATTGCTTTCCAACACTTGCAGTTAGCCACTAATTCCTTCCAAACCACTCATTGTTGAATTTGCGATTTCCAACTTGTTGTGTAATGTTTATGGCCGATGAGCGCCGAGACGTTTTATCCATAATTTCTTGAAAAGGATTTGCCAGTAGATTGTCGACTTGATTCATGATGATGACTGCTTGTCTAGCTAAGATTTTGAAAGTATGATGTTGACATGATCAGTCCAATCAAAGCTACGGTAGATATAACGTGATTTGACATAATTTTATCCGTGTCCAATGACCATGAGCCTTCTTAGATGGGCACTTCTAATGTAACTTTATGGCAGCACCCAAGGGGTTTGAATTTTCAAACTTTCCCTGTAGATTTTGCGGTGTCTTAGTGTCCCCATAACTGACAGAAAACTGAGCCAATCATGGTGTAACTAGAGAACATTACCAACCCCTACGCACTGTATTTTCCACTGGCTGCCCCACCACCACAGAAAGCACTGAGCTAGCTTGAAACACCTGCATTTTGGAGCTGCCTTACTCAAGAAATCAAAAAAGAGACCATGTTTGTATGCGACTTTATTAACTCAATTATATTTTTTACATTGTTTGTCAACTGATATGTGACACGTATTAATGGCAATATAACAAAACAGACAACAGACAATATAACAAAACAGACAACAACAGAAAACAGGGCTCTACCCCACCTGCCATGAATGACTGGTCACCACTGGGCAAGGAGAACACTTTGTTAAAGTTTCAATTAAGGATTGCCACTTTAAACACCTTAAATAGAGTCATATTGTTATTATATGGTGCCATCCTCTAGTGAGTGAGTTGCTTTTGTGCCATTGATATTAAGCAAAACTTCTGATGTCGAGAACCAAATTCTTAGTATTGCAAACGATATTGAAAGCAAAACATATACCCAAAAGTATTGAAAGCAAAACATATACCCAAAAGTATTGAAAGCAAAACATATACCCAAAAGTATTGAAAGCAAAACATATACCCAAAAGTATTGAAAGCAAAACATATACCCAAAAGTATTGAAAGCAAAACATATACCCAAAAGTATTGAAAGCAAAACATATACCCAAAAGTATTGAAAGCAAAACATATACCCAAAAGTATTGATGGCAAAACAAAATATTGCAAATTTAAATGTATGCAAAAAAAATGTTTGCAGTGAAATATTTATTTAGGAAAACATGATTAAACAAAATGTCTCCCCCTTTTCTGCAATTTTTGGTTATCTTTTTCTAGTTGCAAGATTTGGCACATCCATTCAAGCAACAGAGCACCCCATTGCTGGTGTGTCTCTCAAGATAAGCAGGGTTCTAAAGCCAGTTCATGGATGGGGAACCAGATGTAACTTGAAGTTGTGTAAATTCTATAGCCTAAAAAAAAAACACTTGTGAAACTTTACTTGTCTGAAAACATGAAAATGTCAACAACAATTGTTTTTATTTTTCACAAGTGATTTGTTCATATGTTTATGCGTCTTGGAAAACCACATGTTTTTTTCACGTGATTTAATTTTTTTTTTTTTTTTTAGATCCAGACACATGCTTCATATAAATGGTGTGTTCATTTCCTAGGACAAATGTTCTTCTCACGTCTGTTCCTCTGGCTAGGTTTGTCCATTGTGATCGGAGATCTCCTGCGTCAGATCCCCATCGCTGTGCTCTTTGGGATCTTCCTCTACATGGGCGTCATGTCCCTCAACGGTATCCAGCTCACCGAGCGCATGTTGCTGCTTTTGATGCCTCCCAAGTATCATCCTGACCACACTTATGTCCGCAAGGTCAGTACCACTAAACCACAACAACATCTATGTTTGCAAGGTCAGTACTGCCCAAATCCCAACCATACCTACAGCTGCAAGGTCAGCAGCACTGCTTGAATCCCTACCACACCTATGTCTGCAAGGTCAGTGTATTGCCCAAACCTCGACCACACCTACGTCCACAATGTAAGTACTACCCAAACCCCAACCACGCCTGAAAATCCTGTGCTGCAGAGTAACTAAACAAAACTTAATAACGACACTGGTTCTATCTTGTAAAAGTGTCATTAGCATCTGAATCTGCAAGGCCTTTGAAAGCCAAGTACTGACTCTGACTAGAACTGCTATTCTAATATGTGTGTGTGTGTGTTCCAGGTGAGGACCCTGCGCATGCATCTGTTCACGGGGATCCAGCTGGTGTGTCTGGCGGCACTGTGGACAGTCATGTCCACCGTGGCTTCGCTGGCCTTCCCCTTCGTCCTCATCCTCACCGTGCCCATCAAATGGTTCCTATTGCCCCGCATTTTCACCACGCGCGAGATGCAGTGTGTAAGTCTCACCACACACACCGTCTAGCACTGTTGCCACCGCCTAAAGGAGTTGTGTTTTTATTGGTTTTAGTTTACAGTGGGATGTTGCTTCGGGGGCCTTTGTCTGAGAAATAATCTGTGGGAAAGTCTGATATCCTATGCAGCTGAACCCTGGCAATAACCTTGACCCTTGACTTCTACCCCTGCTCTCTCTTTGTGTCTTAGTTGGATGCAGATGACGCAGAACCTAAGTTTGATGAGAGGGAGGGACAGGATGAGTACACAGAGATGGTGCCAACGTGATGGACATTCTGCCAACCAATATACACCCTAGCCCTACAGTATACTCCAGGAAGTTGGTCCAAACCCACCAAATCCTTTGTTTGTTCACCTGATATTTTATAACGCACCACTGATGGTTTGAAATGTTTTACTCATTTTTTAAATTTAATTGTCTTGAAAGCTTTTTAGGGTCCCAACTCCCACATCATATATTTCTTTTGTCTATTTTCACTATATTGCTTTTTGGAAGGTGGATTTGTCCTTCAAAAATAATTTGAGTTACTATGTTGATTCATGTTTTTAGGTATCTTTGGGGTGTGTTTTAATGTCAGGTGGGAGTTTGAATTGCTGTGACTAGAGCCCAATTCCAAGTCTCCACCTTCTGCGCAAAGTGTGCATCGGAATTGGGCTTTTAGCAGAAACCACATCCTCTGAGGTCATGACCTAAGAAGAAGCACTTTATTACGATAGGATCAGTACAGATGTAGTATACATCTTATCACATTGTACTGATGAATATATACATGTACAACATAGTCATAGACAAACATTTACCATTCAGTCTAGTTCCCACGGTTAGGCGTATCATTGCAGTAGTCTTTTGAATGTTACATATTTATTACTACTATGGTACATTTTTCATTCAAGAGTGGGTAAAATGTACACTACATGGTTCTCAATTCACATGATTTTACATGGCCCTCCAGTATGGCAAATTCATTTAATTAATGTTGTAGCTTCACTGAGAAGCACTTACTATAATGCACACTGACAGAAGTAAAAGCAACAAAACCTGATAAATCTAATGGTTCCCCATCAAAAGGGCAACTAGGCCACGCTCAGTTAATTGTTGTTTTCAATGACGAGGGTTTCTGTGCCCATTCCAATTGCCTTTAGTCCAATACAATATGTTTAACTTGTACTGTACCTCAAATTGCTTAAATACAAGAGTAGAAAAGATTTGCATTATAGAGCTTTGCATTATAGAACCAATTATTTGCAGTGTGTTTGTGGGGCCTGTCCAACTCTCTTTCGGCAAATAGCATGTGACTGTGACACCATTATAACTTTATGTATAATATGGTTTGAATGGTATTTGCATTTATTATGGATCCCCATTAGCTGCTGCCAATGCAGCAGCTGCTCTTCCTGGGGTCCAGCAAAATTAAGGCAGTTTATACAATTGTAAAAAAACATTACAATACATTCACAGATTTCACACCACACTGTGTGCCCTCAGGCCCCTACTCTACCACTACCACATATCTACAGTACTAAATCCATGTGTATGTATAGTGCGTATGTTATAGTGTGTGTGCATGCATGCGTGTGTCTGTGCCAATGTTTGTGTTGCTTCACAGTCCCCACTGTTCCATAAGGTGTTTTTTTGTCTGTTTTTTAAACCTAATTTTACTGTTTGCGTCAATTACTTGATGTGGAATAGAGTTCCAGGTAGTCATGGCTCTATGTAG
Source organism: Oncorhynchus kisutch (assembly GCF_002021735.2). Lineage (NCBI taxonomy): Eukaryota > Metazoa > Chordata > Actinopteri > Salmoniformes > Salmonidae > Oncorhynchus > Oncorhynchus kisutch. Next base: position 1,061,527 of record NC_034203.2, on the reverse strand, counting down.
TACTGTGGTCCTCCCATAGTCTGTTCTGGACATGGGGACTGTGAAGAGACCTCTTGTGGCATGTCTTGTGGGGTATGTATGGGTGTCCGAGCTGTGTGCCAGAAGTTTAGACAGACAGCTTGGTGCAGTCAACATGTCAATACCTCTCACAAATACAAGTAGTGATGAAGTCAATCTCTTCTCCACTTTCAGCCAGGAGAGATTGACCTGCATATTACTAATATTAGCTCTCTGTGTACATCGAGGGGTCAGTCGTGCTGCCCTGTTCTGAGCCAGTTGCAATTTTCCTAAGTCCTTTTTTGTGGCACCTGACCACACGACTAAACAGTAGTCAAGATGTGACAAAACTAGGGCCTGTAGGACCAGCCTTGTTGATAGTGTTGTTAAGGCAGAGCATCACTTTATTATAGACAGACTTCTCTCCATCTTAGCTACTACTGCATCAATATGTTTTGACCATGGCAGTTTACAATCTAGGGTTACTCCAAGCAGTTTAGTCATCTCAACTATCACAGTCACAAGCTATTTTCCACACTTGAATTTAAGTAATTTGAGGTACAATACAAATTAGACATATTGTACTGGACTAAAGTCAATTGGAATTGGAATGTTTTATACAGGATATGGATCCACCTCTGGGTAACAGAACGTTTTGTACGTGTAGGTGGTAACCCGATTTGACACTGTTGTTTAAAAGCAGCCCTTATTCAAATTGATTCATTATTTGCAATTGAATGAATACAACCCTAGCAATAAAGTAGCACTACAGTACCCAATTGTGTGTATTTGGGATGATACACAGAGGAAGCCTTCATTAATTAATTTGGCAAATTGTGCAATAAAATAAAAAATCCTATCCTGTGGTAATGACAAACCACCATTATATTATTTGAAGAGCACATACTGTAAGTCGCTTTCTACCGATCACTTGCTGCTTAGATCTCACCATTGTGCTTCTCCGAACATGTTAAAGATGTTTGGTCCCATTACCTACATAGTCTTTCATACCTGAATACACTACATACCACGATTTACTTGATTTTCACTGTCTGAACAACAGTATGTACAGTATGTCGGCTTTAATGTACAGTAAACAAAAGTAGGAGACATTCTATTCAATACAAATTAAGGTATTTTTAAGTATGCACATATTTTTGGGCCCCAGTAGCTAATCATGTCTATAAAGCCAATGAGGATAGTATATTAATAATAGCTGTTTCCATCTTAAAATGTCACTGAATGTGTTGTAACATACACAGTCATAATACACGTTATTGAGATTCTGTTTACTTTCTACCAGAAAGTTAAACATCATACCGGTGCACTGAAAAATTACAGTTGTTTGCAAGTATTTCAAAAGTGTGTAGTAGGAAGAATGTGTCTCACTGAATCACTGCAAAGGAAGAGCAGTGGCTGCCATGTATGGGTTTGTTGTCATCATGTGGTCCAAATTGCCTACTTTACAGATTTGCTTGCTGTTGTTACAGTTTTCATTTTGTGTGCTTTGTCAAGTTCACCAGGTCATAATATATTACATACAAATATATCCATATATTTTCTTAGGAAACAATCATGGTTCAAGTGCTTTGGCTTTAGCTACATTGCAAGATGTTAAAATAGACAATCCGCCTTGCTCTTATCCATGTCAAGTTTGTAGAATGACAAAAATGGACTGGTTTTAAATGTTATTTTTTTTATGTGTATTATATATACGTAAATGTCTATTAATGATCAAATGAAACTGAAAGTTGTGTTTTCTTTTCTATTTGCAAGGATGTGTCTGTCCCTGTACAAAAGTATGTGTAAAGTGGTTGAGAGATACCTAAAAATGATCAATTTAAAGTAGACATTCATATTAAGGATAGGCCATATAAATGATGTATGGTACACTTGTCATCACCATACTGTATGATCTATCACCTAAACACCCCAAAAGAACACGTATCAGTCACTAACCGTCAAAGTTTGAAATAAAAATATACTGCTCAAAAAAATAAAGGGAACACTGAAATAACACATTCTAGATCTGAAATGAATGAAATATTCTTATTAAATACTTTTTTCTTTACATACATTGAATGTGCTGACAACAAAATCACAAAAATTATCAATGGAAATCAAATTTATCAACCCATGGAGGTCTGGATTTGGAGTCACACTCAAAATTAAAGTGGAAAGCCACACTACAGGCTGATCCAACTTTGATGTAATATCCTTAAAACAAGTCAAATGAGGCTCAGTAGTGTGTGTGGCCTCCACGTGCCTGTATGACCTCCCTACAACGCCTGGGCATGCTCCTGATGAGGTGGCGGATGGTCTCCTGAGGGATCTCCTCCCAGACCTGTACTAAAGCATCCGCCAACTCCTGGACAGTCTGTGGTGCAACGTGGCATTGGTGGATGGAGTGAGACATGATGTCCCAGATGTGCTCAATTGGATTCAGGTCTGTTCAGGTCTGGGGAACGGGCGGGCCAGTCCATAGCATCAATGCCTTCCTCTTGCAGGAACTGCTGACACACTCCAGCCACATGAGGTCTAGCATTGTCTTGCATTAGGAGGAACCCAGGGCCAACCGCACCAGCATATGGTCTCACAAGGGGTCTGAGGATCTCATCTCGGTACCTAATGGCAGTCAGGCTACCTCTGGCGAGCACATGGAGGGCTGTGCGGCCCCCCAAAGAAATGCCACCCCACACCATGACTGACCCACCGCCAAACCGGTCATGCTGGAGGATGTTGCAAGCAGCAGAACGTTCTCCACAGCGTCTCCAGACTCTGTCACGTGCTCAGTGTAAACCTGCTTTCATCTGTGAAGAGCACAGGGCGCCAGTGGCGAATTTGCCAATCTTGGTGTTCTCTGGCAAATGCCAAACGTCCTGCACGGTGTTGGGCTGTAAGCACAACCCCCACCTGGGGACATCGGGCCCTCATTACCACCCTCATGGAGTCTGTTTCTGGCCGTTTGAGCAGACACATGCACATTTGTGGCCTGCTGGAGGTAATTTTGCAGGGCTCTGGCAGTGCTCCTCCTTGCACAAAGGCGGAGGTAGCGGTCCTGCTGCTGGGTTGTTGCCCTCCTACGGCCTCCTCCACATCTCCTGATGTACTGGCCTGTCTCCTGGTAGCGCCTCCATGCTCTGGACACTACGCTGACAGACACAGCAAACCTTCTTGCCACAGCTCGCATTGATGTGCCATCCTGGATGAGCTGCACTACCTGAGCCACTTGTGTGGGTTGTAGACTCCGTCTCATGCTACCACTAGAGTGAAAGCACCGCCAGCATTCAAAAGTGACCAAAACATCAGCCAGGAAGCATAGGAACTGAGAAGTGGTCTGTGGTCCCCACCTGCAGAACCACTCCTTTATTGGGGGTGTCTTGCTAATTGCCTATAATTTCCACCTGTTGTCTATTCCATTTGCACAACAACATGTGAAATGTATTGTCAATCAGTGTTGCTTCCTAAGTGGACAGTTTCATTTCACAGTGTGATTGACTTGGAGTTACATTGTGTTGTTTAAGTGTTCCCTTTATTTTTTTGAGCAGTGTATTATGAGTGCAAATTAAACTGGATGACGATAAACGGAGTACGTAGGCATGGTGATTTCTGGTATATTCTTAAAACTTAAGTTGAAAATTATGCTGTCGCTGCTTCCTGTTGACAAGAAATATTGATAAATAGCCCAATAACAAAACACAGTTTTAAAGTGTCCAATATGATGAAACAGTTTGTGATAATTGAAAACATAGACATGAAATGTACTATCTACACATACATGTGCAACAATAGTCATAGTATTACTTAGATATTTTTTTAAACAAGCACCTTATAAACAAACTGCACACACTTTGTCAAGTGGCAATAAATCACTAATCGATTTGAAATGACCACAGCTCAAAAAAAACGGAATCTGGGAATAATGTGTACGTCACTGATTAAAATTTGTAGTAGACAGATAGCTATACTGAACAAAAATCTAAATGCAACATGTAAAGTGTTGGTCCCATGTTTCATGAGCTGAAATAAAAGATCCCAGAAATTGTCAAAACGCACAAAAAGCTTATTTCTCTGAAATTGTGTGCACAAATGTGTTTACATCCCTGTTAGTGAGCATTTCTCCTTTGCCAAGATAATCCATCCACCTGACAGGTGGGGCATAGCAAGAAGCTGGTTAAACAGCATGATCATTACACAGGTGCACCTCGTGCTGGCGACAATAAAAGGCCACTCTAAAATATGTGTTTGACACAGAACATAATGCCAAATATGTCTCAAGTATTGAGAGAGTGTGCAATTGGCATGCTGACTGCAGGAATGTCCACCAGAACTGTTCCCAGAGAGTTTCTTTACCATATCTGCTTCCAATGTTGTTTTAGAGAATTTAGTAGTACGTCCAACCGACCTCACAACCGCAGACCACATGTAACCACGCCAGCGCAGGACCTCCACATTTGGAAAGAAACGGTGGGTTTGCACAACCGAAGAAGTTCTGCACAAACTGTCAGAAACCGTCTCAGGGAAGCTCATCTATGTGCTCGTTGTCCTCACCAGGGTCTTGACAAGACTGCAGTTCAGCATCCTAACCAACTTCATTGGGCATATGCTCACCTTCGATGGCCACTGGCACACTGGAGAAGTGTGCTCTCAAAGGATGAATCCTGGTTTCAACTGTACCAGGCAGATGGCGGACAGGGTGTATGGCGTTGTGTGGGCGAGCGGTTTGCTGACGTCAACGTTGTGAACAGTGTCCCATGGTGGCGGTGAGGTTATGGTATGGGCAGGCATAAGCTACGGACAACAAACACAATTGCATTTTATCAATGGCAATTTGAATGCACAGAAATACCGTGACGAGATCCTAAGGCCCTTTGTTGTGCCATTCATCTGCCGCCATCACCTCATGTTTCAGCATGAAAATGCATGGCCCCATGTCACAAGGATCTGTACACAATTCCTGGAAGCTGAAAATGTTCAAATTCTTCCATGGCCTGCATACTCACCAGACATGTCACCCATTGAGCATGTTTGGGATGTTCTGAATGGACGTGTACAAGAGCGTGTTCCAGTTCCCGTCAATATCCAGCAACTTCGCACAGCCATTGAAGAGAAGTGGGACAACATTCCACAGGCCACAATCAACAGCCTGATCAACTCTATGCGAAGGAGATGTGTGAGACAAATGGTGGTCACACCAGATATAGACTCGTTTTCTGATCCACACCAACATATGTGTATGTATTCCCAGTCATGTGAAATCCATAGATTAGGGCCTAATGAATTAATTTAAATTTACTCATTTCTTTATATGAACTGTAACTCAGGAATATCTTTATAATTGTTGCGTTTTGAAGTGTTACATTTTGATTCAAGTGGGTCGCCAACGAGGTAAGTGTTTTTTTTGTTAATTACTTCCATCAATATCATGCTGACATCCAAGGGCATCATGCAGCCCAAAAATGTGAGGAGGCACAAAGTACGTGAGGATGGCGTTCTGGGGGGGGGGGGGGGGGGGGTTATTTAAAGAAACTAAATATGCTTCTCTGCATTGAAAGGACTGTGAGTCTTGAGTATATCTAGTAAATACTTGCTTTTCTGAAGTCTAACAACCTTGCCAGCAGGTATGCCAGCTAAGATAGTTAGACATGCTAGCTACTCTAACTTGATTGATAGCCTGAGCTGGCTTCTTGGTAGCTAATTATGAGGTTGGGAAATTGGGACCCTATCTGGAGTAGCTAAAGCCAACTTCGTAAAGTTGCTAGGTGGCTAGTAGTATTACAGAGAAACAACAACAACAAAAATCGTCTTTAAAAAAACCATTTGAACAAGACAAATCTGAGGGGGCACGTGTCTCTGTATGGGCAAGGAGCCTCTGCTGAAATCAATAGAACGGGGGCGAACGGTTGGGGTGTAGCGCTGTTTAAATCTACAATATTTAGCTTGGAATAACCTATTCACGGTTGGTTAGATTAACATTTGTAGAAGGCTTCTATCTATAGTTTGGAATGGTGGATGGTGATTTCGGGAGGCTGCCATCAAGGAAATGAGAATAAACCACTTTTTCTGTTAATTAACCAACGAATTACGACCCGCCATAGGATATCAACAATGACAACAGTTGGCTGATATTTACGTGTATTGGTGTGTGGACACTGGCCAGTGACTTTTATGTTTTAAGCAATTGATCCTGTGTCATTGTTTTGACTATAAACTTTTACACTAACATAACTATGTCACGACTTCCACCGAAGGTGGCTCCTCTCCCTGTTCGGGTGGCGCTCGGCGCTCGTCATTGCCGGCCTACTAGCTGCCGCCGATCCCTTTTCTTTTTCGTTTGGTTTTGTTTGTCTTGTGTTCACCTGTGTCTAGTTTAGCTTATCAGTGGGGTATTTAATCTCGCCCTACCCGCTAGGTTTTGTGCGGGATTGTTTGTCTTACTGTCGTTGGTTTGGGTTGCGTTTTTTTACTGTTAAGCAAGTTTATTTTTCGGGACTGTTTTTCCCGCACGTTAGTTTAGTAGAGGAGTGTGTTTCCTCCGTTTTTTTACTATACTGCGTTCCTGTTTTCTTGTGGCTGCTTTTGTGGTATTGTAGCTGTTGTGTTGGTGGACCAGTAATAAAACGCCCTTCGTGGAATTCTTGCTCTCCTGCGCCTGACTCCACACCCACCTCTCCTAGGGAGATTCTGACAAACCAATCATAACCCGAGGGAAAAAGGATGTGTAATTCCCCCCAATTCCATGTGGTCAAAACATCAGCTTGTGTAATGTAGTAGCACATACTTTTCACACCATGGAAAGTAAAAAAAATACATACTTCTCAATAGTTTAACCATTTAGAGATGTAAAAAATGCTTCAACGCACGATTTAACCAGGCGCTCTAGACTAGTGTCTATATGGCCTGTGCAACAGGATAAATGTTTGACGTTTCTAGGAATAGGTTCATAACCTTTAATTACATTGCCTGAAATACCATAGCCTGCTACATAGGCCTTTACAATTAAATTGTTCAATGTTCACTATCTCAGCTTTTTCACATGACATGCCACCGGCCTACGGTTATTATTACATTCCAGTCTCAACTAGATGATGTGGGATTCCAGTGAAGGCCTTCTCCTTTCCTCATCTATTCAACCAGTTTCATTTAATTCTGTGGCAGTGTTGGCTGTGTTGGTGAGGAGGGTGCAATTGGGCCCGCAATTCTGTGCGTTCCAGCATGTGGGCATTCCTGCTTCTGCATATTTATACTTCTATTTGTCATTTTTTTTGTTAGCACAGCTGTCCTACAGTAAGCTGTCCTACAGTAGGTGGCATTAATTCACAATAACATTGGATGTCGCCTATAAACCCCACAAAAGAAGGGGTGGGGGCAACAACGGTAGCTAGCTAGCTGTAGAATGGTAGACAGCGTTTGTTCCCACTTGTCGGGAACTGTTTTCCCGCAGTTCTGTTAAAGCTTAGCCAGCTAGTCCTAAGGAGGACTCCGGTACACAGCAGGTGGGAGGCAGGGATGACACTGTGTGCTAGCTAGTCAACTAGCAACCTAGCTAGCACACAGTGTCGCTTACTATCAAGCTAGTTAGTACACGGTGTCGCCCAAGCCTCTCGCCTGCTATGCTATGCTAGTAGGAGGTGGGGACAACCAGTAGGCAGTGTCCTTCGCTCCCGCCTGCTGTGTACCGGAAAAATCTGTGCCTGACACAGTGTGCTAGCTAGCTAACTAGCATCTTAGCACATGGTGTCGCCCCAGCCTCCCTCCTGTAGTGCTAGTGGGAGGTGTGAGCAACCGGTAGACGGTGTCCTTCCCCCCCCGCTGGTTGGGCACTGTTTTTCCGCAGTTCTGTTAACAATGGCAGGTGTTTGGCAGGCAGGAGTGAAGGACACTGTGTTCTAGTTTAGCCAGCTAGTCCTAAGGAGGGACTGCTGTGCTCCGGTACACAGCAGAACAGGGCAAAACCGCGTGCTAACTATTGAGCTGTGGTGCCCCGACTGTCGAGTTTTCTCCGGGAGGCGGGGGCAACATCGTGTGCTAGCTAGCTAACTAGCAAGCTAGCACACGGTGTCGCAGCCTTCCACCTGCTGTGCTAACATGAAGCAGGGGCGACCGGTAGTGTCCTCGCCCTCGTATGTCGAGGGTGAGGGCAGGTGGGAGCGAAGGACACTGTCTACCGGTGAAAAAACTTAGACACTTTTATTGCCCTTTACCCACATTCAAAAATGTCACACAAGCGAGAAGATGTTGTGCTTGTGGGGAGGGGGGAACAATGGGGTGCTCAAGGTGGGTGTTTATGCAGGAACCAATAGGATACTCGACATGGGGGGGCTCATGAAGGAACCAATTGGATGCTCAAGAGGAATGCTCTGAATTGCATGCTGCAGTTGCACTGGGTGCTCGAAGGGGGGCGTTCATGCAGGAACCAAGGGGGAGGGGTGTTCATAAAGGAGACACAATGGGACTCTAGATCACATGCAGGATGCCCTGAATTTCTGGCTGCAGTTGCACACTATTGGTGTTGGTAGCCTACATGAAAGGCTGGACTGAGGAAAAAGTGAAGTATGTCCATGGTCTAGAGTTGTCATTTCAGAATAGGCATTAGCAAACAAGACCTTGGATATTATCAGGACACCTGCATGCAAATATATGGCTTGCTAGTGCTATAAGGCTATAGGCTCCTTGAACGTTTAATTTATTTTCCCTTGCCTTTCGAATTCGAGCCTTGAATGAAACTTTCCATCCATCCTTGGATCTCTCAAGTCCCATTGTGGCTTGTTCTGAGGTGTTATTCCGAGGATAGGCTAATCGGTTTAGCAGTCATGGACTCTGGCTAAAATGAAGGGGGTGGCAGATAAATGTCTAGTTAGAATTAAGTATTTTAAATAAGACACTATTGATAATCACTATAAGAATAATATACAATCATGAATTGTCAACAAAAAACGAAAAGATTTTAAATTGATAAAATGTGTAAAATAAATGCGTTATTCATTAAAGATATTACAGAACCACACACAATAAAACTATTTCTTATGAAATACTGCCGTCTTTGTCTCCTTTTTTCTCGCATGTTTTCCCTTGGAGTTCCTCCCCCTGCGGCGTTGGGCGGAGTTTCATACCGAAACAGACGCTTCTTTTGTCGGATCCGTTTCAACCTGACTCCCTGGGGTTTACGGCTGAAAAATAGACACTTAAACAGCCCTAAAATAATTAACACGAATACCTTGATTTTTAGTATCAACGCTGGTTTCTAACTGTCACGAAAGGTGAGTGAAAAGTTGTGTTTTGACGACGTTATAAGCGATTTTCAAGTCGTGTCTCCCCCAGTCTTTGTAACACTCATGGCGGCTCTGCAGTGAGAGCTTTGGGGCAAGAGCAAACAGATGCGCCCGCTCGCGTATCTGTTTTTCAGGAAATCCTCACTTTATTAGCGTTTCTGAAATGTGCACTTACTCTTTTTGGTAGCTTATAAAACCACATGGATAGTTAATTGTGCAATCTCCTCCAAATTATACCATTAAAATGACTTTTCACAAAATAACGAATTATACTACCAAACTGCACGTGTCCTACACATCCAGGCTGCTAATAAGAAATTAAGTCGACTGAGCGTGTTTTTATGTAACATTTCGTGGTATAATATAATATTATTTTCAAAAATGTGTTCGGTGAGAATACTTTTCTTGCCAGCGGAAGCTGCGTTTTGACTCCTGCCGGAATAAGGGCGCCATTACTGGGGTAGGAAGCAGAAAACGGTCGGTGTTCCCAAGACAAATTTATAAGGCTATGAGTAGCCTTGACTCAAAAATAGAAGTACATTACATTAGCAATGCCACGGCCCCTCGAAATATTTGAATGCAGTATATGATGAGCATTTTATATATTTTTATAGTTTTAGATATTCCCAAAATGTAACGGTAGATGGGAAACTCATGCATGTGGCAAGTTTTTTTGTGTGCAATGTAGGCCTATGTTCTCGAATAAGTTTGGAGGATCTGTTGTGTGTTCCGAAGTTTGACCTTATGAGCGGGCCATAACACTAGCCTATACACCGAGAAAGCGGCGCCTCGGTCGGGTGCACAGCTGCGCCACCGATTGGGGGATACGGGCGGGGGTAGTCGCGCACTTTCTGGCAGTTCGATTCAGCCCGCCGCCATGGAATGTTCAAGCTGTTCCAACATTCTATTCCCTTCTCTAAAACGCTCCCTCCGCCTAGGTTATCTACCAAGGCTAACCTATATACCAAACCAGTCGCGGTTAGTTAGGCTTTCGGTTAGGGGCCCGATGGAAAATAAGCAGAAAAATGGCCTGGCCGCGGAACTAATCGGTCCCTAGCCCTTGATCATGGGTGTCTTCTGTACGGGAGTTAAGAGCACTGTAGCTTGGTCTGCACATTAACACACGCTCGCGGTACAGTTTTGGAAGCATAAGGACCTTATTTTCATATCTGCAATAGAAAATAATTCTGCTGCTATTGAAAAATCACACGTTGAAACAAAACATTGATCGGTCCTACAATTATATTGTGTGCCACTGCCCTGAAGCAGTGGCTGCCTGAAGCAGCACTGCCCTAGCAATGTTGTTCTCTTATGATATAGGATGGACTTGGGCCGAGGGTCCATGTAACGCTTATTAGTCTAATGATCTAATACACTGATTATTAAAATATAATAATATAATGTTAGTTTCAATCTATTAAGTTCTCTATTTTCTGATCCACTTGTTTAAATTTAATAATATAAAACTGTTTTTAATTGACACATTTTCTACATTGTAAAATTGAGATTTTGATATTGTTGTGATAATTTTCTAAATCATGTTTATTCCTTTGAAAATGAATGGTACTGTCACTGACTGTGAAGCCATGGAGTTGTGTGCATCAGTCCCTACAGGCTTCCCTTCAAATTCACTACAATGTTATCCTCAATCCCCTGCATATGCCAACACCTTGCATAGAGAGTCTAACAGCTAGGCCTAGCCAATATGTCGAAATGGATGGTTAATTTACAAATCTGCGTAATGACATGGTGTTTTAGTACAATTCCAATGAAGTAGCCCAATAGGCCTAAACGTATTATCTTGTGAATGTAGCCTAATGCACGGATTGCGCCGAAGGATTGTGCATCCCGGGCACATCGGCTGCCCCGGAACACCTGTGATGTGCAGCTTGCATAGTAAAGCCCTGTCTTAGCAATTTTACGTTCCATTATTATAACCTATTGCAGGTCTAGAGTAGACACTAGCCTCTATACGATGAACAAGTAGCTTAAGTTAGCGGTATAGCTGAGAGGAATGCATAGCCTGTAACGGAGACGATGCCCCTGTTTTGGGATAACCTATGCAGCCTTCATTCCTCCCATCCTCGAAGACATCACCGATAGATGTGTGAAAATAGATTTTATGCTAGGCTACCAACCAAGTCATGTCAGATCAGGGATTATTTCTGTAACCTATGATCATTGGTCACCAGTGATCATATATATACACTGCTCAAAAAAATAAAGAGAACACTTAAACAACACAATGTAACTCCAAGTCAATCACACTTCTGTGAAATCAAACTGTCCACTTAGGAAGCAACACTGATTGACAATAAATTTCACATGCTGTTGTGCAAATGGAATAGACAACATGTGGAAATTATAGGCAATTAGCAAGACACCCCCAATAAAGGAGTGGTTCTGCAGGTGGTGACCACAGACCACTTCTCAGTTCCTATGCTTGCTGGCTGATGTTTTGGTCACTTTTGAATGCTGGCGGTGCTTTCACTCTAGTGGTAGCATGAGACGGAGTCCACAACCCACACAAGGGGCTCAGGTAGTGCAGCTCATCCATGATGGCACATCAATGCGAGCTGTGTCAAGAAGTTTTGCTGTGTCTGTCAGCGTAGTGTCCAGAGCATGGAGGCGCTACCAGGAGACAGGCCAGTACATCAGGAGATGTGGAGGAGGCCGTAGGAGGGCAACAACGCAGCAGCAGGACCGCTACCTACGCCTTTGTGCAAGGAGGAGCAGGAGGAGCACTGCCAGAGCCCTGCAAAAGGACCTCCAGCAGGCCACAAATGTGCATGTGTCTGCTCAAACGGTCAGAAACAGACTCCACGGCGGTGGTATGAGGGCCCGAAGTCCACAGGTGGGGGTTGTGCTTACAGCCCAACACCGTGCAGGACGTTTGGCATTTGCCAGAGAACACCAAGATTGGCAAATTCGCCACTGGCGCCCTGTGCTCTTCACAGATGAAAGCAGGTTCACACTGCGCACATGTGACAGACGTGACAGAGTCTGGAGACGCCGTGGAGAACGTTCTGCTGTCAGCAACATCCTCCAGCATGACCGGTTTGGCGGTGGGTCAGTCATGGTGTGGGGTGGCATTTCTTTGGGGGGGCCGCCAGCCCTCCATGTGCTCGCCAGAGGTAGTCTGACTGCCATTAGGTTACAGAGATGAGATCCTCAGACCCCTTGTGAGACCATATGTTGGTGCGGTTGGCCCTGGGTTCCTCCTAATGCAAGACAATGCTAGACCTCATGTGGCTGGAGTATGTCAGCAGTTCCTGCAAGAGGAAGGCATTGATGCTATGGACTGGCCCACCCGTTCCCCAGACCTGAATCCACATCATGTCTCGCTCCATCCACCAACACCACGTTGCACCACAGACTGTCCAGGAGTTGACGGATGCTTTAGTCCAGGTCTGGGAGGAGATCCCTCAGGAGACCATCCGCCACCTCATCAGGAGCATGCCCCGGCATTGTAGGGAGGTCATACAGGCACGTGGAGACCACACACACTACTGAGCCTCATTTGGACTTGTTTTAAGGACATTACATCAAAGTTGGATCAGCCTGTAGTGTGGTTTTCCACTTTAAGTTTGAGTGTGACTCCAAATCCAGACCTCCATGGGTTGATAAATTTGATTTCCATTGATAATTTCTGTGATTTTGTTGTCAGCACATTCAACTATGTAAAGAAAAAAAGTATTGAATAAGAATATTTAATTCATTCAGATCTAAGATGTGTTATTTTAGTGTTCCCTTTATTTTTTTGAGCAGTATATATAAGCAAAAAAAAGAAATGTTCTCTCACTGTCAACTGCGTTTATTTTCAGTAAACTTGTGAAAATATTTGTGTGAACATAAGATTCAACAACTGAGACATAAACTGAACAAGTTCCACAGACATGTGACTAACAGAAAGGGAATAATGTGTCGCTGAACAAAGGGGGGTCAAAAGTAACAGTCAATGCAGCTGGTGGCCACACCAGATACTAAGTACTGCAGTGCATCTCCTCATGGACCGCACCAGATTTGCCACTCAGGAGTGGTCCTTGAATTGCTTCTCTTCCCACAGACACGTTTGCGAATTATCCTTGCTTCACTCCTCACACAGCCGTTGGATAGGTCTATAATGCTGATATGCTATAGTCTACTTTATAGTCCCTTGCCCACTGTAGCTTACAGGTAATGGGTACACAATTTAGTGGGCTGCTGAAGGTTTAGTCTGGCTTTAGTGTATAATGGGCTGCAAAATAGCGGTGATGCAAATTTGGAGGGCAGGTCAATATAGGACATTTATTTACTAAATAAACTAAAGTAAAAAATAAATAAAAAATCTTTAAAAAAAAAAAGTAACAAAATAGCATTTAACAAGGCTATATACGGGGGTTCTACACTATGACTATGCAAGGTGTTCACCTAGGCTACGCAGTAGAACTTTGCAGCAAATTCGGATGGCAGACTGACAGGGACTCAGTCCCAGGTCTCTTCGCTGTCAGTTACAGTGCAAAGAGTTTCTTAATTTGGTTGTGCTTATAACGCATCATGGTCGTTTTAAGAGTGCATGCCTATAGTCTGAAGTTGCCAGGGGGAAACTTGTGTGCACAGTGACGCCTGTTATACCAAACATTAGGAACACCCCATCGCAACTGTGCATGGCCTATTGGTTAGCCTACTTGTAGTAAAGACGTCTGACCTTCGTCAGCTGAATAATTGGCATAACGTGCACCCTCTCCGTGTCAATGTTTTTGAACATATTTAGTCGTGGACATAACCATAGTATAACGTATTAAGAACCCTTGGTTGGAACGTCAAAAGTCAGTTCTTGAATTTGAGAAATCTTGTGTAGATCAATATCTTTACGTATTGGAATATCTGCCTACATGTACAAATTACCTCAACTAACCTGTACCCCGCATACTGACTCTGTACCGGTACCCCCTGTAATATAGCCTCGTTATTTTGTGTTACTTTTTAATTATTTTTTACTTTAGTTTATTTGGTCAATATTTTCTTAACTCTTCTTGAACTACACTTTTGCTTAAAGGCTTGTAAGTAAGCATTTCACGGCAAGGTCTACACGTATTCGGCACCTGTGACAAATAAAGTTCGCTTTGATTTTGTGGTTCCAGAATCTCTAGGAATCGGGTCAGTTGAGCTGCCCACAGACGCTGCACCATGAACGGCAGCAGCAGTGTGCCCTCTGCCTCCCAGACCATTCAGATAAAAACCGAGCCAGGTAGGCCAAATAATCAAACCACCATTCATCAACCACAAGCTATATCATTTCTTCTAGTAATAGTTTTGTAATTTTGTGTATCCTTCCTTCATGCTTATGTAATTACATGTAGGTGTATGTTTTTATCTTGTAATATTGTGTTGAATTCTGGTTGACTTTGAAAGATCAATGTGTTTGACATTTGCTTAGGTATGTGTCAGTTGTTGAAATCTATTCCAGGGTCAGCTTGAGGTTTATTGTGTCTACTAAAGGGGCCAGTCAAAACAAATGAAAGGCATGCCCTTTGATGTTGCTTGATGGTTGTCAGTTTGTCTGTTTTAGTTGTGGATGCATGGAGTAAGGAGGACTGCCTCACTCTTTTGGAGAGGATTCAGAGCTTGTTGCCTGATGGTGATGCCATGAAATACAAAACCACAGAGTCCCACTTTGACTGGGAGAAGGTCTGCTTCGGAGACTTTACTGGCGACATGTGCAAACAGAAGTGGGCAAAGGTGTCTACTGAGGTTAGCCAATCACAATTTCAGCCAATCACAAAATCAGAAAATCTATTTTCTGTGTGGAGGGAAGAGTGTCACAGAAATTGCAGAAAGAAATGTCTGTCGTCTCTATCTACTGGCAAAATGGCACTATGAAAATGTTTACAACATAATTTCTGTTTTTTATCTATTTGATACTGTCTTCAGGTGCGGAAGTTTAGGACTATGACAGAGCTCATAGTTGACGTCATTGAGTTTGTGAAGAACCCTTACAAAGGGAAGAAATTGAAGGTAAAGAATCAGATTTTACCTTATACTCATGACATTCCATGAAATACTAGGGTTATTTGGAGGAGGAGACTTGATCATTCACGATACTGTTGCCAATCTCACGCCTTCTACCATATGAATGGCAATTATTCTGTTTTCCACCCTATTAGACACACCCAGACTTCCCAAAGAAACCACTTACGCCGTATTTCCGGTTCTTTATGGAGAAGCGAGCTAAGTATGCCAAGATCCACCCGGAGATGAGCAACCTTGACCTCACCAAGATTCTGTCCAAGAAATACAAGGAGCTCCCAGACAAGAAAAAGGTGATGGTCAACTCTACCCTGCTCTTTCATTATGCCTTTGGGATCATCTTTATTTAATTCAAAGCAGCTCTCGCATCTAAACATGACATCACTGTATAGAAAACAGAGTGGTATGTGAATACACTTACCTGAAATAATTACTTTCTTTTCTTGCTTCAAATTTGATAGCTTTCTGTACTTCAATTGTAGCAGCTCTGTTAGTTTTTCAGTTAATAGCTAATTCACTGAGGGTTACTCTCTGTTCCCCACAGCAAAAGTACATCACAGAGTTTCAGCGAGAGAAGGAGTCATTTGAGAAGAATATGGCCCGATTCAAGTGAGTGGCATTTTCTCTTTCAAGCCGGTTAACAAGTTACTTAGTGTTCGGTGGCCAAATTAACTTCCTCTACTGGATAATAACCAACACTTTCCAAAGCTGACTAATTTCCCTTAAAAAAAAACGTGGGTGATCACCCCTCTATCTGTTTGTTGAAAGGGTATACCACCCATATACAGCTGCCTTAATATCTTTGCTCTTGTTCACGTCCAGAGAGGACCACCCGGAGTTGATAGAGGAGAGAAAGAAGTCGGACCTTCCTGAGAAGCCCAAGACGCCCCAGCAGCTGTGGTACAACCATGAGAAGAAGACCTACATGAAGCTCCACCCTGATGTGAGTGTTTGCAGAGGACCCATTCAGCTAAGTCTGGGATTTTGCTGAATGGAACTGTTGAGTGTTGTGCTTCCATTAATTCACCCTCAAAAGAAAATGTCCCTGTTGGAGTCCTTTGTGGTGAATGCCTTTCCTTTCTCTGGGGTTACCAGGTGAGCCAAAAGGAGCTGAAGGAGGCTCTGAGGAGACAGTGGTCCCAGCTCTCAGACAAGAAGAGACTAAAATGGATCAGCAAGGCCCTGGAGCTGCAGAAAGACTATGCGGTAAGAGGTTAGAGGTGAAGGGTCAAGAGTAAATATTCAATAGAATAGCACCTTGTCAGGACACAACTTGGTAATCCTTTACTACCTTTTCCTGGTAGAGTAAACCAGCACATTTTCATCATGTGTGATATACGCTGCTTAGAGAGTAACATGCACATTTCTAAATAAATATTATTTAATCCCTTTTAGGAAAGTCACAATCAATTACAATTTCACAGATTAAGTCTTGATGAGGAGAAATTGTCCATAATTTCTCATTGTCAACCAAAACGTTTGATTGAATCTATGGTTCTCACTACAGGGCAGTATGAAGGTCTACCAAGAGGCCCATCCAGATGCTGAAGAGCACGTCAAGTCCGTCCTCACCAAAGCTGAGCGGCAGCTCAAGGACAAGTTTGACGGCAGGCCAACCAAACCACCGCCGTAAGTTGCTTGATCGGAGTCACATTATTTGAATGAAAGAATAGTGGGCAAGTGGAGAGAGGGTAGAGGAATGTATAGGGGCACAGAAAAGCGACTGAGGTGGCGCTCAAACCCCCTGTCGCCAGGAAATATGTGGTCCAGTGTCGGCAGCGCTACCACTGCCAGACCCCTGTGGTCTCTAGGCAGTTCTGTAAAGACCAAAAGGGATTTTTGCCCTCATTATTTCTTTTAATCCAGAGATTATGGATAGGAGATCCTTTATTTATTTGCAAACAGTAAGTTAGTGGTTTCTGGTTTCTCTTGGTTTCTGTGGGGTTTAAAGACCTGTGGTGTAGTTGAATTCTATGGCGCTGAGCTAATGGTTTTCGGTCTTCAGGAACGGTTACTCCCTATACTGTGCCGAGCTGATGGTGAACATGAAGGATGTTCCCAGTACGGAGCGTATGGTGCTGTGCAGTAAGCAGTGGAAGGTGATGACGCAGAAGGAGAAGGACATGTTTCAGAAACGCTGTGAGCAGGTCAGTCTTGTTCAGCTCCGTTCATGAGGAAATGCAATGAAACAACAAGTCCTGGACTTGGTCCTCTGCTTCTTTTTAATAGCTGCTTCAAGTATTTTGGCCTCTATTGATTTCAATTGTTTGTTTTTTGCTGCCATGTCATGCTGCTTCTGGGAAACCTTGCAGAAAATATAGATAAATACCTGTTTATAGCTGTAGAAGTGTTGTGAAGGTTTAAAAGGATTTCTGTCATGATAACAAAGTTGTTTTTTTGTCATTCACAAATCTGAGCAATGCTCTTTCTTTCACCCCGCTGTTGGTGTTTCTGGCAACAGAAAAAGAAGCAGTATGAAATTGACCTACAGAGGTTTCTAGAGGTAAGTAGAACTGAATATAACCATATCTGTAGTACTGTACATATCACACTACACATGCTTAGCTGACCTGAGTTTTAGAAGTGGAAGTCTATGAAAGCCTCTGTCGGTTCTGTTTCCCCAGAGTCTCCCAGAGGAGGAGAGGGACCGCGTGATGACGGAGGAGAAGCTGGGGGGCTCGCGGCTGGGCATGGGGGCTGCTGGCAGCCCGCATGGAGCCAAGTCCCCCTCCGCCAAGGTGGGTCTCACAAAACTACAACAGGTATGTCACCACCTATCAGCCACTTGGCAAGTTGGGATATAGCTTTCTAAGTTACAGTGAACGCTTTTTTCACCTGGCCAGGCAGAAGTAAGGTTTACTAAGCGGTTCATATGTTGGGTCATGGGGATGTTTGAGCTGTTAAGATGCAGTGAGGGTGGATCGTTTACATTTTAAAGCAGTGGATGCTGGTGGAAGGAGCTATAGGAGGACGGGTTTATTGTAATAGAAAAATGGAACAGTTTCAAACACTGTTTGATATCTATTACAATGAGCACGTCCTCCTATTTCTCCTCACACTAGCCTCCTCTGTTTTAAAAGTGTACTAGGTACACAATGTATATGTGACGCCAGGTTTGTCTCTTATCGCATTCCTTCAGGAGCGCTGTCGCGAAGCTGAGCTGGAGCACTGGGTGCACGCTGGCCTGACGGCGAAAGAGAAGCGTGGCGGCAAGAAGAGGACCAAAATCCCTGAGACGCCCAAGACTGCCGAGGAGATGTGGCAACAGAGCGTCATAGGAGACTACCTGGCCAAGTACAGGGTGAGCGAGCAGCATTTTGTGTCTGCAAAACAGCCCTAGATAAAAACCATTTTTTAATAAACTGTAGGTCCATATACATTTTTATAGTTTTCTATTTGGTTTTAGTGTTTTACATTTATATTGAAGTAGTTATCTTTTCCAACAACATAACTTTAAAACATTTTTTAAACACGGTATACCTTGATGGGTCAATTCAAATTGGCTCGTGGGCCTGTAGTGGCCTACGGGCCGCCAGTTGAAGACCCCTGCCGTACTGCATCTAGGGATGCGTTTTAATCCATAGAGTCCTAAGGTTTAAAAATTCTGTGTCCTGTGTCTTGTGGTTAGAGTGACCGCAAGAAGGCCCAGAGTGCTATGGAGTCTGCTTGGAAGGCCATGGAGAAGAAGGAGAAGATCCCGTGGATCAAGAAGGCGGCCGATGACCAGAAGCGATACGAGGTTCAGTACCGGCCCGTGGTCAGTGACCAGATGTTTTGACCGCTGTCTTCTTCGGTTGTGCTGAAGAAATGTCAAAATGTTGGTCGCCCTCCCCACCCCCTGCCCTTTCTCTTTCCTCTCTCTCCACTATCCCTCTTCGTTGCACACCCTTCTCCAAGCTACCCCCGACGGAGTGTGGAGTTGGTGGATCCGTCCCGTCTGAATGCGTTTGCGTGATCTCAGTTTTTCTTGTTCTTCTTTGTTTCTACTGCTTTCTGCCATTGTACCAGAGTCTTGACATTTGTGTGTTTGTTTGCTGGATGTCACTGTTTGCACACTGTTGAAGTATGTAATGTGAGGGCCTCCCAAGTGGCACAGTGGTTTAAGGCACTGCATCGCAGTTGCTAGCTGTGTCTCTAGAGATCCTGGTTCGAGTCTGTCGCAGCTGGCCGTGACCTGGAGACTCATGGGGCGGTGCACAATTAGCCCAGCTTCGCCCGGGTTAGGGGAGGGTTTGGCCGGCAGGGACGTCCTTGTCCCATCGCACTCTAGCGACTCCTGTGGCTGGCCGGGCGCATGCACTCTGACACGGTCGCCAAGTGGACAGTGTTTCCTCCAACACTTTGGTGTGGCTGGCTTCCGGGTTAAGCAGGCATTGTGTCAAGAAGCGGTGTGGCTTGGTTGGGTCGTGTTTCGGTGAACGCGTGGCTCTCGACCTTCACCTCTCCCGAGTCCATACGGGAGTTGCAGCGATGAGACAAGACTGTAACTACCAATTGGATACCATGAAATTGGGGAGAAAAAGGGGTAAAAAATAAAAAGTATGTAATGTGTATTTCTATTGATTATCCATTCAACTGTCCCGGTGTGTAATTTTCATGGGCATACCATTAACCCTATTGCTGACCTGGGTCAAATACTTGATTTAATTTGCCCGATACAATGGAGCCCCCGTATTCCAAGTATTTGACATGTACAGTACACCCAGGTGTGTGTGTGTGTGTGTGTGTGTGGACTGTGCTCGTGGTGTAATGACAGTTATTCTCCCACAGAAGGAATTGTTGGAGTCTAGAATTCCCCAGTCAGGAGCAGGCCAGAGGAAACCAAAGTTTGAAGGGGAGCCCAAGAAGCCACCAGTGTGAGTATCCACACGCCAACTCTTTTGAGTGTTATTGTTATTACTGGTGTCTTTTTATCATATGGTTTCTTTTCTTGGCTTATCCTGGCCCATGTTCTTGTTCTTTTTCATTTTCTCTGTCTATTTGCTCAGTCCCTTTTTCCCCAAATGTCTTATCTTCTTTTCTTATTTTTCCACACCCTGTCAGTATCATTGTTTTGCTCCTTTTTCATGTCGTTCAGCACCTTATTCGGGCACTTTGTCTAGAACCTCTTAGATTCACCTACTTTTGCGTGTTGCTAATTGTTGTTTGTGTAGGTCCCTTGTATGTCCTTTTGTCAATTTCTATAGTGCCTTCAGAAAGTATTCACACCCCTAGACTTTTTCCACATTTTGGTGTTACAGCCTGAATTTAAAACGTTTTCAGTTTTTGGTCACTGGCTTACACACAATACCCCATAATGTCAAGATGGAATTATGTTTTTCAAAATGTTTACAGATTTTTAATTCAAAATTAAAAGCTGATATCTAGAGTTAATAAGTATTCAACCCTTGAGTCAATAAGTTATTGCAAGCCTAAATAAATTCAGGAGTAACAATATGCTAAATAAGTTGCATGAACTCACTCTGTGTGCAATAATAGTGTTTAACATGATTTTTGAATGACTATTTAATCTCTGTACCCTACACATACAATTATCTGTAAGATCCCTCAGTCGAGCAGGGAAGCACCAATTCAACCACAAAGAACAGGGGTTTCCAATGCCTTGCAAAAATGGGCACCTATTGGTAAATGGGTACAAAGAAAAAAAGCAGACATTGAATATCCCTTTGAGCATGGTATTAATTTCACTTTAGATGGTGTATCAATTAACTTAGTCAATGCAAAGATACAGGCGTCCTTCCTAACTCAGTTGTCGGAGAGGAAGGAAACCGCTCAGGGATTTCACCATGAGGTCAAAGGTGACTTTAAAACAGTTACAGAGTTGAAGGATGGGTCAACAACATTGTAGTTACTCCACAACACTAACCTAACTGACAGTGAAAAGGAAGCCTGTACAGAATAAACATTCCCAAAAATGCATCCTGTTTATGACAAGGCGCTAAAGTAATCCTGCAAATGTGGCAAAGTAATTAACTTTTTGTCCTGAATACAAAATGTTATGTATTCAGCAAATCTAGTACAAAGAATTACTGACTACCATTCTCCATATTTTCAAGCATAGTGGTTGCTGAATTATGTTATGGGTATGCTTGTAACTGTTAAGAATGGGAGTTTTTCAGCATGAAAAATAAATGGAATGGAGTTAAGCACAGGCCAAATCCTAGAGGAAAACTTGGTTCAGTCTGCTTTCCACCAGACACTGAGATGAATTCACTTCTTAACAGGACAATAACTTAAAAGGCCAAATCTACACTGGGGTTACTTACCAAGAAGACAGTGAATGTTCCGAGTTAGCTTTTCAAGCAGATTTTTGTCTAAACTATGGCTTGAAAATGACAAGACTTGAAAATGGTTGTCCAGCAATGATCAACAACCAATTTGACAGACCTTGACCATTGGGGAAAGGTTGCACAATCCAGGTGTGGAAAGCTCTTAGAGATTTACCCAGAAAGACTCCCAGATTGTAATCGCTGCCAATGTTGATTCTAATGTGTATTGACTCGGGGTATAACATGTAACTAATCAAAATATATTAGTGTTGAAATGTTTCTTCCACTTTGACATTACATAGTCTTTTGTGTAGATTGTTGACCAAAAATGACAATTAAATCCATTTTAATCCCACTTTGTAACACAACCAAATGTGGAAAATGTTTAGGGGTGTGAATACTTTCTGAAGGCACTGTAAATATGTATACTGGACAAAAATAAAACGCAACATGCGACAATTTCAAAGACTTTATTGAGTGACAGTTCATAGAAGGAAATCAGTCAATTGAAATAATAAATGGGGCCTTAATTTATGGATTTCAAATGACTGGGAATACAGATATACATCTGTTGGTCACAGATACCTTAAAAATGTTGGAGTGACCAACATTTGCCTCATGCAGTGCGACACATCTCCTTCGCATAGAGTTGAACAGGCTGTTGATTGTGGCCTGTGGATTGTTGTCCCACTACTCTTCAATGGCTATGTGAAGTTGCTGGATATTGGCGGGAACTGGAACACACTGTCGATCCAGAGCATCCCAAACATGCTCAATGGGTGACATGTCTGGTGGGTATGCAGGCCATGGAAGAACTGTGATATTTTCAGCTTCCAGGAATTGTGTACTGATCCTTGTGACAAGGGGCCATTTATTTTCATGCTGTAACATGAGGTGATGGCGGCGGATGAATGGCACGACAATGGGCCTTGGGATCTCGTCATGGTATCTCTGTGCATTGAAATTGCCATTGATAAAAATGCAATTGTGTTTGTTGTCTGTAGCTTATGCCTGCCCTTACCATAACCCCACCGCCACCATGGGGCACCGCTCGACCACACAACGCCATACTGTACACGTAATCTGCGGTTGAGAGGCCGGTTGAACGCATTTCCAAATTATGTAAAATTATGTTGGAGGTGGCTTGAATTAATATTAAATTCTCTGGCAATAGATCTGGTGCACATTCCGGCAGTCAGCATGCCAATTGCACACACACAAACTTGAGAACAGATCATTTTAGAGTGGCTTTTTTATTGTCTTATATTTGCATTTATTTTTATCCCCTGTCCCCGCAGGAGGCCTTTTGCCTTTTGGTAGCCCGTCATTGTAAATAAGAATTGTTCTTAACTGACTTGCCTAGTTAAATTAAATAAGCTTGTTGTGCATATGGAACATTTCTGGGATCTTTAATTTTAGCTCATGAAACATGGGACACTTTACTTTGCGTTTTTATATTTTTGTTCAGTGTATTTAGATGGACCTATGCCATTCCTTTGCTCATGGATTGCAGTTTGTATCAGGGATGCGACAAATGGACAACATTTAAACTGCAATATGTCACTTTTTGGGCGACCAGATTCACACTTCTCATTGAAAGCAAGTCCAAAAAGCGGTAATTCTGTTCTATGGGCGCCATTTCTAAGCTTCCCGTTCTGAAAGTTGAGTTTTTATGTCTTTTACTTTTGGTTTTGTACACCAGCTTCAAACAGCTAAAAATACAATATTTTTGGTTATGGAAAATATATTTCAGTGGTTTAGATGGAACAATTATTCTCTACACTATACTTGCTTGTTTTGTTACAAACTGACATTTTATCCTGAAGACAACCGTTAATTCACGTTGACTTCTTTCCATTTCATTATGTGGATTAGCGACTCGCAACAGAGTAAACAGCCAAGTGATCACAGTTCTTCTCCCTACATTCTCTTTTCCCTCCATTTACGTCTCACTCAATTTCGATTCGACCATTACTTATACACACACGAATGCTGCGCGCCTCCCATGAGAAATTACTGCCTATAAAAACGTATCTATCTAACTGATGGGATACACAACCAACTGTACAGAAGCAACATTCCTTGCCAAACCACAACGGCTTTACCACAAATTCAAAATGGACTGGTTGACTAAAGTAGGGAAATATGATGGCGTTTAGAATAATACATTAGTCTTGTCTAAGTTTATTTTAAGATGTTTTGCAAAGTGCTATAGTGTGCCTTTTTTAGAATAGGTTATAACCCCCCATAACTTTAGACAGGATCCAGACTGAAATATGCAAATGATGGAGGCAAATTGTGTATTCATTATTCTAGGGGCCTAGTTTGTTTCATGTTTAACAAAATCCTGCCCACTAAGTTTAAACTCACAAATGAAACACAGGGCAAAATAAAACAAGCACCAAATGTGGGTATCTACTGGTTAAAAGGGGAAGAATTGTTGCTTTCTAATGCTGCTAGCTGTATGTCTCAACTTCCACTATAAAGAGAATAAACACCCTGTTGAAATCGGAGTAATGGTGAACAATGATATTGCTGAGAGAGACGCACCTGTTTCAGTAGCGCGAGTTGCGGCTCAAATGGGCTTGGCAGTCCTTTTTAATTTGGCCGCATATCGACTGCAATAATTTCTGTAATCAGCGCTTTGTTAAAGATGTGTGTAGTGCTTTGTATTTGTGGCAAATAATTTGAAAGATGCTGCATATCCCCACTAATATTACAGCATTGTTGCGTTAGGTAGGCCTATTTTGTTAAATATTTCCCCTTTGGATGAGGAGTGGGACCTGTTAGTGGTCGTTTTGTGATAACTGTACTGTGATTTAAAAAATGTAAAAACAATTATGTTTTAGTATATTTTTTTTCTTAATGTTAAGTATTACATTTCATTTAAACGTTCACACCCTTAGTTTGTATTTACTGATCTGTGGGTGTAATTAATCTTGAATTAAACCATTCTCCCTGTCGCTCTCTCCCTCTTTCTCTGCAGGAGCGGCTACCAGATGTTCTCCCAGGAGCTGCTGACCAACGGCGAGCTAAACCACTTCAGCCTGAAGGAGCGCATGGTGGAGATCGGCAAGCGCTGGCACAAACTCAGCCAGAGCCACAAGGACAAGTACAAGAAGCTGGTGGAGGAGCTGCAGATTGAGTACAAGGCCGAGCTGGAGGCTTGGGTCAAGGTAAGGGAGGGTAATCTTTGGGTCAAATAATGACTATTTGTTAGGCAACTTTCTGAACAGTGGACACAAGGTCGCCTTGCCTGAAAATAATCAAATAAACATAAAACAATCTAACTGAACGAGACAGATTGCGTAAGGCGACATTGATACACGACGCAAACGTATAACCTGTGTTGTATTCTTCTAAAATCATTAAACAGTTGAATTGATAGATCAAATGTTATCAGAGCCTTTGGAAGAAATCAGTCTTAACATAATTTATTTAGTCATTTCTTCCCCCTTACTATTTTTTTCCCTCTTTCTTTCTCTTTTCCCCTTCAGTCTCTCTCTCCCCAGGAGCGAGCTGTTTATAAAGAGTTTTCCACCACAGTGAGTTGCACTCTCTCAAATATGTTCTTGACATCCCACTCAACCCTCATTCAAGATAGCACTTCATATACAGTGCCCCAAACATTTTTTGACATTTTTATTCATCTGTTATTTTACCAGGTAAGTTGACTGAGAACACATTCTCATTTACAGTAACGACCTTGGGAATAGTTACAGGGGAGAGGAGGGGGATGAATGAGTCAGTTGTAAACTGGGGATGATTAGGTGCCTGTGATGGTTTTGAGGGCCAGATTGGGAATTTAGCCAGGACACCGGGGGTTAACACCCCCTACTCTTACGATAAGTGCCATGGGATCTTTAATGACCTCAGAGAGTCAGGACACCCGTTTAACGTCCCATCCGAAAGATGGCACCCTACACAGGGCGGTGTCCCCAATCACTGCCCTGGGGCATTGGTATATTTTTTAGACCAGAGGAAAGAGTGCCTCCTACTGGCCCTCCAACACCACTTCCAGCAGCATCTGTTCTCCCATCCAGGGACTGACCAGGAGCAGTGGTATGCAGGGTGGTATGCTGCTGGCAAACATACAGTCATGCTATAACCCTTCAAATTGTATTTGTCACATATGCCAAACACAACAGGTGAAATGCTTACTTACTACAAGCCCTTAACCAACAATGCAGTTACGAAAAATAAGTGTTAAAATCCCGTTAGCGGGATCATTTGTCAACATCCGCTGAATTGCAGAGCGCCAAATTCAAATAAAATTACTAAAAATATTAAATTTTCATGAAATCACAAGTGCAATATAGCAAAACACAGCTTAGCTTGTTGTTAATCCACCTGGTGTGTCAGATTTCAAAAAAGCTTTACAGCAAAAGCTCTCCAAGCGTTTATGTTACGACATCTCTCTCAGCAGACAAAACATTACAAACAGCTAGCAGCAAAGTAGATTGGTCACAAAAGTCAGAAAAGCAATAAAATGAATCGCTTACCTTTGATGATCTTCGGATGTTTGCACTCACGAGACTCCCAGTTACACAATAAATGTTCCTTTTGTTCCATAAAGATTATTTTTATATCCAAAATACCTCCATTTGGTTGGCGCGTTTTGTTCAGAAATCCACAGGCTCGAGCGGTCACGACGGTGCAGACACAAATTCCAAATAGTATCCGTAAAGTTTGTAGAAACATGACAATTCTTTTTTTTATAATCAATCCTCAGGTTTTACTTCAACCGGACCGTAGCTTTTTCAATAGGAGAGAGATAAATGTGTGCTCCAAGCTGTTGCGCATGCAAAACACTGCTGGCACCCAGCCATCCACTGACACGATGTGATCCTTCTTGCTAATTGTGGCACCGGTTGAGGTAATTGAGGTAATATGTACATGTAGGTAGAGTTAAAGTGACTGCATAGAGTAGCAGCAGCCTAAAAGAGGAGGGGGGGGGTCAATGCAAATAGTCTGGGTTACCCTTTGATTAGCTGTTCAGGACTGGGGGATACCTAGTCAGTTGTGAAACTCAATGCCTTTAACTGAAATGCGTCTTATGCATTTAACCCAACCACTCTGAATCAGAGATGTGTGAGGGGCTGTCTTAATCGACACCCACGTCTCCAGCGCCCGGGGAACAGTGGGTTAACTGCCTTGCTCAGGGGCAGAATGACAGATTTCTACCTTGTTGCTGGATCGAATCCCCGAGCTGACCTTTCGGTTACTGGCCCAACGTTCTAACCACTAGGCCGCCCCAGGAATCTTATGGCTTGGGGGTAGAATCTGTTAAGACGCCTTTTGGACCTAGACTTGGTGCTCCGGTACTGCTTGCTGTGTTTGACAATGTTTAGGGCCTTCCTCTGACACCACCTGGTACACCACCTGGTATAGAGGTCCTGGACGGCAGGAAGCTAGGCCCCAGTGATGTACTGGCCTGTACGCACTACCCTCCGTAGTGCCTTGCCGTCGGAGGCCGAGCAGTTGCCATACCAGGCAGTGATGCAACCAGTACAGGATGCTCTTGATGGTGCAGCTGTAGAACTTCATACTCCTGCTATAACCCTTATCACTAATGCTATTATAGTTGTATTCCCCATTCACATCCTTCATATTCCATAGCTACTCTTCTCTGTAGCTGGAGTACTAAAAGCTGACACCAAATATATTTGCTTTAGATTAGTAAATGAAATTGCCTTGTTCTGTCGTTGTAGCCTGATGTGACTGCCGTAGTGACTATCTGTATGCACAAGCGGGTATCTAACGTTACTGCATTTGAATGGGGGGTAAAAACGTAATCATATTAGCATCTAGCTACTAATCATCATTGCTTTGAGCTTGAACCGTGTTTGTGTGCTGCCCACCCTCCATCTTTGCCGCCCTGTTCTCCCTCTTTGTTCTCTCCCTCCACACCTTCCTCCATCTATTCATCCTCCTCCTAATCCCCCCCCGCATGCAGAAACGGCGGAGCACCACCAAGGCGCGGGGCGCCCAGGGAGCCAAGGTGTGTTTGATGGCGACAGTGAAGGGGAAGGTGGTAGGTGCCAGGGCCGCAGCAGAGGTCGGAGGGGGCAAGCGGGCCATGGCGTACCGGGCCAAGGTAACTCCGCCGCTCTCGCCAGACTGCTTCTCTCTCACACACAGAGAAGCATTAGTCACACTCACTCACTCACATACAAACACTCGGACTTTGAGGCCGCTGCATGGGTGGTGGTCAGACTGTGGTACCCTGTGCTGTGTGTGTGGGCTCCTGCAATTTTAATGGTTTAGAATTAGTTCCCATACTTGATCCAGGGGCCCCCCAGGCGCTAAACAGTATAATTATTTGAATCAGCTGTGTAGTGCTAGGGCAAAAACCAAAACATGCACCCAGGGGGCTCCCAGTACTGAGTTTGGGAAACCCTGAGTTAAGGTAGATCATCAAGACCTGGATTCCTCTGTGGGCTTTAGTCGTCCTTACTGTGATTAAGGCTCAAACAGTCTGCGGCAGTTGGAGTGTGACACTGATTACTCTTACATGCTTTTACGTCAGTATGTTTTTAGTTTGTGTGTTTAACTTATCTTAAGGTGTTTGTGTGCGTGGTATTTGTTATCCTATCATGTTTGTCCTGTAATTGTGTATTCCGTGTGCTGTTATAAATGTATATGCTGTGCACCATTCTGTAAACGTGTGAGTTTGCGGTAAAGACCCTTTACCTGCTCTCCAGCAGGATACGTCCGACTCGGACGAGGATGATAAGACTGACTCGTCAGACTCTGATGATGAAGAATCGTCTGGCAGCTCCGACAGCGAAGATGAGGTGAACGGCACTATGCTTTAGTGTAGACTTGGGTCAAATACATAAGCAAAATATAAAGTATTTGAGGTGTGCTTAGTTTACCGGAGTTTGCATTTTGAGAGATCTGATTGATTTAGCCTAGTACAATCGAATAGTCCAATCACCACACTAATAGTAAAATGGATTTGACCCAGATGTTCTACTATCCTCTAGAATGACGACGACCCATCCGAGGGCTCCAGCAGCTCTTCCTCAGAGGACAGCAGTGACTCGGACTCAGATTAGCCACCCCCCCAAATAGGAGGGGCTGTGCGGGACACACCTCCTCACGAGTCAGGCGCAAGTTACAGCGGCGTCATCAATTCGCTCACACCTCTTTCTCACAAGGAGAAATGAGACTGGAGAAAACGAGACGAAATAAAGGGACGAATGGAAAAGTCATGCTCCCCCTGTTGACCTGGAGCACTTTTATTCAACTGGGACGAGATCTTTTACAGGGGCTGTTACGCGTTCAATGCCTTTCTAGGTGTTTATTATGAACAAGGAAATTTCTAATTAAAGCTGTTGAGGCTTTTTTTATGTTTTTGAACAAGACTGGTTTCTACAGAGTTTTTGACTGGGAGGGGAATATTGAGGAGTTTGCTGTTTTTTGTCCTTGGGTCTAACAGTCCGTGCAGAGGGAGGACTGTTGCTGCTTTTCCTCCATTGAAACATCTGGTCAATCCCTCTAAAATAAAATGCACTTTTTTCTTGTGAATTCTTCTTGTGTGATTTCAACCGTTAGTTGATGTTTATTTATAGAGCTTTAATGTAAGAAGTATGCTCAGCTCTGTTACTGATGGGGTAGGTTTGCAACCGAAATGACAGCCTATTCCATATAGTACACTACTTCTAGCCATAACCAAGTGAGCAGGTGGCACTTGAACATGTACATAGTGGGAAACTAGTCTTATCATCCCTGAGCTCTGACTTGTCACACATGTGGGATCTCTGTCACTTAAGGAAATTACATGCATCCACGACTTCACTGGTAATTAAGAGCTTCCGACTTGGGCATGAACGCAGCGTTAGACATTTCTATGAAGGGACGATCCACAAAATACAGCTATACTTTTCCCCACTAACCTTGGCTGTAGTCGATTTCCCTAAACAATTTGTAGTACCTGTATGTATTAAGCTTCAGTATTTGACATTGCAAAAGTATCCCTTTCTGGGCAAGCTGACCAAATTCACATGTGTGTTACAGATCCATCACTCACTGAAAGCAAGTCTAAGAAGCGGTAGATCTTTCTATGCTTGCAGTTTCAAACAGCTGAAAATATATTTCTCAGCCGTTTAGATGGTACAATGATTCTCTACACTATACTAGCTTGTTTTGTTAGGCAAACTATTAGAATATTTGCAACCGGGAAATGGCAGTGATTTCTGCATAGTCCACCTTTAAATTCTGTTTTATCAATGTCAAAATTCAAAACTAATCATGCAATTTTCCATTGCTCATACTGTATGTAAAATGTACATAATTCACAAAACAAAAATGACATGTTGCTTTTGTTTTTATACAGACATATCAATATTTAAACAAACAAATGCATAAACTCAACTTGTCTTTCCCCAGATATAATACACATCCCCTGTACCAGGAGTGATACCAATAAATAAACTCAACCACCTGTGCATAATGCATTTACAGTGTTTTGTAGACTTGCAACAAGCATTCAGAACAGCCCATGGATCCTTACAACTGCACTCATTAATATAAACCCTGTAAGGTCAGTGTCCACAACATAAAAACATCCCCATTATTTATGCATTGGATGTATCTCAATCCACCACTTCCACATCTGCGGTGAAAGACAGCTTGCGCCGTGTTTGTCAGACCATAAGACATCCTGAAAATCCATCTTCTCACACAATTGTCTGTGGCATCCGAACAGTTTGGCCTACATACTATTATGAACCCTCTATGGAAAGATGACTCTCACGAACACGTACATGTCGGTTGCTTTTGTCTGAAGGGCCCCTGGTACCAGTTGAAAAAAATGTATATTGCCAAAAAAGAAAGGGGTTAGATACATGTAAACATAAAAAGAAAAAAAAAGAAATCCTGATCTTTCACATAAGGGACAGACACTTCAGAACAAACTTCCTTTAGATAATTTTTTTGGGTGGGGGCTAGCCGTTTCATGTAGTGAATGTTATACAATGTGTTTGCATGGGCTAAAAGTAGTAAGGCCCCATTTCTTTCTTCTATCAAATAATTTACTTTTTTTTCATACTTCAAGGGGTCTTATAGTAAAATGATCCTTGGTCCTTAAAATAATTGCATTTAGCTTTGCCTGGGGAGTGTCAAGATGGAGGCACGGTGACTTCATCACAGTGCCCTCAGTCATCTAGTGTAAATATAAATCCTTGGCATTACCCTATTCTCTTCCTGATCGGCTACATAAACTGAGAGCAAAGACAAAACACCTAGTAATACAGGGGCGAAACCACAATTACAAATCCCATGAGCCATTTCTGCCAACCTAACAAAATCCAAGTCTTTGGGGTCCTGTAAAAAGGTAATGGACTGTCTCTACAAATATTTGTATTGCTTTGAGACAACTTGAAATAAAATGGGTCATTTTCAGCAAGTCCAGTATCAAACACCAATTTGTCCATGCAAACCACTGCATGACTTAACGCATTACCTCAATCATGCAAAATCTAGGTCAGGGTTCCATTTCAAATGCCACTGAGAAAACAAAAAGGTTTTCAGATTAACTGTATTCACTTGTCTATTTCATAGCAATACACCTAATTTAACTAGACTGGTGTCTGGCAATTCCCCATTGTCAATGCAATGGTGGAAACTCACTTAAGGAATCACAAATTCCTCTCTGAATGAAGTCATTCATTGAATGTCATAAGTACCAACGACAAAACAAAGAAACCCAGTAGAAAATAGATGCTCCAACGTGCATTGCTTAGTTCTGGACAACGGAAAAGCCATTCTAGCGAAGACAAAAATATAACACTTTTTTTTTCATTAACTTAATTTATCCATCCTCATCCCTCATTTACAGACACACACAAGTATTAGAAAACACAATGAAGAGGTCCCATTTGTTAGTCTCAATAAACCCCATGTCACCCAGTTACATTTGATCCGAATGAACTGTTGCGGTTCTGACGTCCGTAGCGAACCTATTACACAGTCCCAACATGCGTTACAACTGCAGTTCAATAAAACATTTATTTTTTTATTTTAAAAAGGGACTTATTTTTTCATACACCACCAGAACATTGTCATCTCCGTATGACTATTATTATAATAATAATAATAATAATAATAACAACAACTTACTTCCCACTCGTTCACACCAAACCATGATCAAAACTAGAACTATAGAAATACGCTGGTCAAAATCTAAAATGAACACAACTATTTTGTCACGCTATTGTGATATATTAGAAATAGTCCGTAGATCAACAGCGCCTCTTCAACCTCACGAGGCTGAATACATTTGGCTTGGCCCCTAAGACAACTACTAACTTCAACAGATGTTACCATTGAGAGCATCCTGTCGGGCTGTATCACCGCCTGGTACGGCAACTGCACCATCCGCACCCACAAGGCTTTCCTGAGGGTGGTGCTGTGCGCCCACGCATCACCGTGGGCACACTGCCTGCCCTCCAGGACTACAGCAACCAGTGTCACAGGACCTCAGCCACCCGAGCCACGGCCTGTTTACACCGCTACCATCTAAAAGGCGGAGACAGTACAGGTGCATCAAAGCTGGGACCGAGAGACTGAAAAACAGCTTCTACACGACATGACCAAAAGTATATGGACACCTGCCTGTTAAACATTGCATTACAAAATCATGGGCATTAATATGGAGTTGGTCCCCCCTGGACACTGATGTTGGGCGATTAGGCCTGGCTTGCAGCCAGCGTTCCAATTCATCCCAAAGGTATTCGATGAGGTTGAGGTAAGGGCTCTGCATAGGCCAGTCAAATTCTTCCACACCGATCTCAGCAAACCATTTCTGTATGAACCTTGCTTTGTGCACGAGGGCATTGTCAAAATAGGGAACGGCCTTCCCCAAACTGTTGCCACAAAATTGGAAGCACAGAATCGTCTTGAATGTCGTCATATGCTTCAGCATTAACATTTCCCTCCACCGGAACTAAGGGGCCTAGCCCGAACTATGAAAAACCTCCCCAGACCATTATTCCTCATCCACCAAACTTTACAGTTGGCACTATGTTTTGGGGTAGGTAAACATTCTCCTGGCATCTGCCAAACTCAGATTTGTCTGTCAGACTGCCAGATGGTGAAGCGTGATTCATCACTCCAGAGAACGATTTCCCCTACTCCAAAGTCGCTTGGCATTGCGCATGGTGATCTTAGGCTTGTGTGTGGCTGCTCGGCCATGGAAACCCATTTCATTAAGCACCCGATGAACAGTTCTTGTGCAGACGTTGTTACCAGAGGCAGTTTGGAACTCGGTAGTGAGTGTTGAAACCAAAGACAGATGATTTTTACGCGCTACGCTGTTCAACGGTCTCGTTCTATCAGCTTGTGTGACCTACCAATTTGCGGCTGAACCATTGTTGCTCCTAGACATTTCCACTTCACAATAACAGCACTTACAGTTGACTGGGTCAGCTTTAGCAGGGCAGAAATTTGACGAACTGACTTGTTGGAAAGGTGTCATCCTATGACGGTGCCACGTTGAAAGACACTGAGCCATTCTACTGCCAATGTTTGTCTATGGAGATTGCATGACTGTGTGCTCAATTGTATACACCTTTCAGCAACAGGTGGGGCTGAGATAGCCAAATCCACTCATACTTTTGTATATATGGTGAATTTTTGGGGGTTTCGGACTGACATTGCTCGTTCTAATATTTATTTAGTTCTTAATTCCTTTCTTTTAGATTTGCGTGTACTGTTTTTGTATTTTTAGGCATTACTGTACTTTGAAGCTATGAACATAAGTATTTTGCTACACTTGCGATAACATTAGCTATATATGTCTCCTGACCCCTCCTGTCTCAGCCTCCAGTATTTATGCTGCAGTAGTTTATGTGTCGGGGGGCTAGGGTCAGTTTGTTATATCTGGAGTACTTCTCCTGTCCTATTCGGTGTCCTGTGTGAATCTAAGTGTGCGTTCTCTAATTCTCTCCTTCTCTCTCTCGGAGGACCTGAGCCCTAGGACCATGCCCCAGGATTACCTGACATAATGACTCCTTGCTGTCCCCAGTCCACCTGGCCGTGCTGCTGCTCCAGTTTCAACTGTTCTGCCTTCTTATTATTCGAACATGCTGATCATTTATGAACATTTGAAAATCTTGGCCATGTTCTGTTATAATCTCCACCCGGCACAGCCAGAAGAGGACTGGCCACCCCACATAGCCTGGTTCCTCTCTAGGTTTCTTCCTAGGTTTTGGCCTTTCTAGGGAGTTTTTCCTAGCCACCGTGCTTCTACACCTGCATTGCTTGCTGTTTGGGGTTTTAGGCTGGGTTTCTATACAGCACTTTGAGATATCAGCTGATGTATGAAGGGCTATATAAATAAATTTGATTTGATTTGGATTTGATTAGCAAATTATGTGTACGTGACCAATAAAATTAGATTTGAACCGTTGTGAAGTGACAATGACAAGATTGCATTGACAACAAGTGTGGCAACCTGACACTACACATGCCATCAACTGGTTGCAAATAGGCTGGCACCATTTTGATTAATGCAAGTTGCCAGAAACTCTTCCGTTTTAGACTTTGACCAGGGTTTGTCTTCCACCTCAAACAAAGCCCCCTTTCCCAATCCCACCAATAACCGTCCTATTCCAAGCCGCCAAAATGGCATACACTCGCGCACACACACACTCAAGTCTTTTGTTGTCATAAGGGGACCTCCAGGAGCTTTTTGTGGAGGTACTGCTTCACCTCCTCTATACCATTCAGCTTCTCCAGTTCATGATAGGGCAGCTGTGGAATAGAGGAACAACAGAGGGAGTGAGGAAAAAGAGGAGAGAGGAACACAAGGAGGGATGTCAGTAACACTGTTAGTTTTATACTTATTGGGCAAAGCGGACCATTAGTAGACCAGTTACCTGGTAGCAGTTGCCAATTCAAAAGCGTCATCGGATGATTGTAATGGAGGTAAAGGAATACTGACATTTGGTTGAAATGTGGTTGTAAGATGTTTAAAATGTGGTCATATATATATATATATATATATACAGTGCCTTGCGAAAGTATTCGGCCCCCTTGAACTTTGCGACCTTTTGCCACATTTCAGGCTTCAAACATAAAGATATAAAACTGTATTTTTTTGTGAAGAATCAACAACAAGTGGGACACAATCATGAAGTGGAACGACATTTATTGGATATTTCAAACTTTTTTAACAAATCAAAAACTGAAAAATTGGGCGTGCTAAATTATTCAGCCCCCTTAAGTTAATACTTTGTAGCGCCACTTTTTGCTGCGATTACAGCTGTAAGTCGCTTGAAGTATGTCTCTGTCAGTTTTGCACATCGAGAGACCGAATTTTTTTTCCCATTCCTCCTTGCAAAACAGCTCGAGCTCAGTGAGGTTGGATGGAGAGCATTTGTGAACAGCAGTTTTCAGTTCTTTCCACAGATTCTCGATTGGATTCAGGTCTGGACTTTGACTTGGCCATTCTAACACCTGGATATGTTTATTTTTGAACCATTCCATTGTAGATTTTGCTTTATGTTTTGGATCATTGTCTTGTTGGAAGACAAATCTCCGTCCCAGTCTCAGGTCTTTTGCAGACTCCATCAGGTTTTCTTCCAGAATGGTCCTGTATTTGGCTCCATCCATCTTCCCATCAATTTTAACCATCTTCCCTGTCCCTGCTGAAGAAAAGCAGGCCCAAACCATGATGCTGCCACCACCATGTTTGACAGTGGGGATGGTGTGTTCAGGGTGATGGGCTGTGTTGCTTTTACGCCAAACATAAGGTTTTTGCATTGTTGCCAAAAAGTTCAATTTTGGTTTCATCTGACCAGAGCACCTTCTTCCACATGTTTGGTGCGTCTCCCAGGTGGCTTGTGGCAAACTTTAAACAACACTTTTTATGGATATCTTTAAGAAATGGCTTTCTTCTTGCCACTCTTCCATAAAGGCCAGATTTGTGCAATACACGACTGATTGTTGTCCTATGGACAGAGTCTCCCACCTCAGCTGTAGATCTCTGCAGTTCATCCAGAGTGATCATGGGCCTCTTGGCTGCATCTCTGATCAGTCTTCTCCTTGTATGAGCTGAAAGTTTAGAGGGATGGCCAGGTCTTGGTAGATTTGCAGTGGTCTGATACTCCTTCCATTTCAATATTATCGCTTGCACAGTGCTCCTTGGGATGTTTAAAGCTTGGGAAATCTTTTTGTATCCAAATCCGGCTTTAAACTTCTTCACAACAGTATCTCGGACCTGCCTGGTGTGTTCCTTGTTCTTCATGATGCTCTCTGCGCTTTTAACGGACCTCTGAGACTATCACAGTGCAGGTGCATTTATATGGAGACTTGATTACACACAGGTGGATTTTATTTATCATCATTAGTCATTTAGGTCAACATTGGATCATTCATAGATCCTCACTGAACTTCTGGAGTGAGTTTGCTGCACTGAAAGTAAAGGGGCTGAATAATTTTGCGCGCCCAATTTTTCAGTTTTTGATTTGTTAAAAAAGTTTGAAATATCCAATAAATATATTGGATATCCATGATTGTGTCCCACTTGTTGTTGATTCTTCACAAAAAAATACAGTTTTATATCTTTATGTTTGAAGCCTGAAATGTGGCAAAAGGTCGCAAAGTTCAAGGGGGCCGAATACTTTCGCAAGGCACTGTATATATATATATATATATATATTTTTTTTTTATATGTTGTTTTTAAGATGGTTTAAATGGTATGGGCTCACCTGCAGAATGACGTATCCCAGGAGCAGCAGGTGACGGTCTCTCATGGCCCGGGAGCCCACCAGCACCTCAGAGTTGTGACAGTAGTGCCACTTGTCATTCACCGACATAACCACTCTGAAAGAAGAAAGGAAGTGGTATACAGCGATGAACAAATTATTTCTCATTTAGAAATAAATTCCTTATTCACACAAGTGGCAAAAGACGGTAGAAAGATGGCAGACCTCCCAGCAAAACAGTCTTTCTTAAAGTTATTCGGTAACTGATGTATTATCAAGCATTTAGTTGTAGTATAAGGTTAGAAATCTGACTGGACAGATTTGGGAATCCCATCAGCACTGACCTCTTGAGCTGCTGCTGGTCCCCAGCTCGATCAGCCGGGTGTTGAAGTGGTGAGGTGGGCTTCACGTCCCCGTTTGCCTCATAGAATGCAGGAAGCTCGCAGTTGAGCCCCTGACTCGCCGGCCCCACCTGCACCCCTCCCTCATCCTCCAGGATTTTTCCAATGGAGAATTGGAAGAGGGAATTGGGGGCAGCCGTGGCAGATCCCCCTACCCCGGAGGCCCCTGGATGTGCCAGGCTGTCTGAGGGAGGGCTGCTGAGCGTGGAGCTGTCTTGGCTCTCCAAAGAGTGCTCCTTGGCCAGGCTGTAGTAGTAATCGGCCGACGTGTAGTAAGGGTTGTAGTCCAGAGGGCCCCCGCCGTTAGGGCCCGTCCTCTGGGCCGAGGAAGGGTTTGCCCCTCGCTGCATGTGGTAGGGCAGAAAGTTCACCGCATCATCCCCCTCGACGGGTCGCTGGTCCCTCCCTACCTCTAGTGGGGCGAAGGGGGAGAACTTTTGAAAGTCTGAAGTGAGGGCTGTCACGGCTGCGGATCCTTCTGGGGTTTTGGGGGCCATACCTAGGGAGGTCCCTGCCCCTGTCCGGATAGGGAGAACTCGGCCAGAGCTATCAATCCACAGCAGGAAGTCTAAAAAGGAATGGGGATATCGAGGATTAGGGTTGCAACATTTAGGGTTGAAACTTTATTCCTCAAACTTTGAATTTAGGAAAAACTGGGAATTTTGTGAAAGTTTCCAGAATTCTACAACCCCAAAGAGATTAAAGTACTACATAATTATACACCATTGTGTGGTATCTTACAGTAGAGCCTGCATCAGGTTGGATATCCGCGGTTCCCCGCGGTTGACCTGCAAAAAAACTCTGCTGGTGGGTGAGAATGAAAACATTCTTTCAGCCCGCGTGTCGGCTCGCAGTTTGAACAATTATATTGCGGGTCAGAAACATTTGAAAACAAGATAATGTTCTACAAACCCAGGAGCTTGATGTGTTACAGAATGGAATTCACAACATCATGCGAGAGTTGAGGCAGACATAGAGCTCTGGAAAAAATGAAGAGACCACTGCAAAAATGATCAGTTTCTCTGGTTTGACTATTTATAGTTATGTGTTTGGGTAAAAATAACATTTCTTTTTTATTCTATAAACTACTGACAACATTTCTCCCGAATTTCAAATAGAAATATTGTCATTTAGAGCATTTATTTGCAGAAAATGACAACTGGTCAAAATAACAAAAAAGATAGTGTTGTCAGACCTCGAATAATGAAAAATAAGAAAATAAGTTCCTATTCATTTTTAAACACAATACTAATGTTAACTTAGGAAGAGTTCAGAAATCAATATTTGATGGAATAACCCTGATTTTCAATACCCAGCTTTTATGAGTCTTGGCATGCTCTCCACCAGTCTTTCACATTGATGTTAGGTGACTTTATGCCACTCCTGGCGCAATAATTCAAGCAGCTGGGCTTTGTTTGATGGCTTGAGACCATCCATCTTCCTCTTGATCACATTCCAGAGGTTTTCAATGGGGTTCAGGTCTGGAGATTGGGCTGGCCATGACAGGGTCTTGATCTGGTGGTCCTCCATCCACACCTTGATTGACCTGGCAACATTGCATCTTTTTTGTTATTTTGACCAGTTGTCATTTTCTGCAAATAAATGCTCTAAATGACAATATTTCTATTCGGAATTTGGGAGAAATGTTGTCAGTAGTTTATATAATAAAACAAAAAAATTAAATTTTACCCAAACACATAACTATAAATAGTAAAACCGGAGAAGTGGATAATTTTGCAGTGTTCTTACATTTTTTCCGGAGCTGTATACTGTAGGGCACAAGCGATGTACACAGTGAATCAGAGAACTGTCCATTATTTGTGTGGTGCTGAAAACATGTTTCATCCCCCCCCACGTGAGAATACGTTGCCAAGCTTGGCCTACTTTTCCTGGCTAGCGTAGCTCACGTGAAAATGGCTAACGTAATTGGAGAAATAGAAAGGTTATGAAATACACCATAGTGGAAACAGGTGGTACGTGAGTGAAATCGCTGGTTTGGAAGGATTTTGGAGTCATTGTGGGCAAGGACAATAACCCAGTAGATGGATACACAGCCTGCAAAAAGTGCAAGCCCGTATTCGTTTACTATAGGCTAATTCAGTTTATTATCAGTGAATTATGTAAATTCAGGCTTTTGTTCATTTAGACCATAGGTAGCCTATTTGCAGGCCACATCAAGTTTATTTGCCAGCAACATAACACCCTGCATCCCACTGCTGGCTTGCCTCTGAAGCTAAGCATGGTTGGTCCCTGGATGGGAGACCAGATGCTGCTGGAAGTGGTGTTGGAGGGCCAGTAGGTCTAAAAACATATCCCCAGGGTAGTGATTGGGGAAATTACCCTGTTTGGGGTGCAGTCTTTCAGATGTGAAGTTAAACAGATGTCCTGACTCTCTGTGGTCACTAAAGAGCCCATGGTACTTATCGTAAGAGTAGGGGTATTAACCCCAGTGTCCTGGCTAAATTCCCAATCTGGCCCTCATACTATCATGACCACTTAATCATCCCCAGCTTCCAATTGGCTCATTCATTCCCATCCTCTCCCCTGGTCGTTGCTGCAAATGAGAATGTGTTTTCAGTCAACTTAGTTGGTAAAATAAGGGTTAACTAAAAGTTCAAGTGCGGCTGGTAAAGGTTTGAATAAGGCTATAGCCTACAAAATAAATGTATTTTTGCAGCCTATATTCTATTCTGGGAATTGTTTACTTAAGTTTCAATTAAACTATTTGATTATCATATTAAATGTTAATGTGTTGTTTTGTTGTTGGCTATAGGATTTAATTCGTTAAGGAAGCTAATTAGAACAAGCTTTTCCCCCCAGAGCGATTCAAGTTGTCAATGTGCCGCATCTCATTGTGAAAATAAAAATATATTGTTCTTAGTTCATGCCATGGTTTCCTTTATCCCAATATTGATTCTACATGTAGACAAATGTATTAATGCAGGGAGAGGAAAAATAGCCTACTAGCCTAATCTAAAACAATTAAATAAAGTGTTATTTGGTGTGTCACCGATCAGCTCTCAGAACAATTCTATTTGGGTGGGTCGGGTTGTTGAGAAAAATCTGTCCTGGTGTCGGGTGGTGTTTGGAATTGATAAAGGCCGGCGTGGCGCAGGTGCGGCTCAAAAAAAACTGACCCGTGCAGGTCTCTATCTTACAGTGGCTGTTGGGTTTAACACACAATCTGGTGTTTGTTCAATGTACCTGTGTAATACCCAGGGGCCAGGACTTCATCTTGCTTGTAGCCATGCTCTCCAACCAATTGTCTGAGGGCTTCAGCTACAAGACCCTTGTAGCTGAAAAACACACACAAATACACTCATGTCAACCAGATACTTGGATTTGCAATGAAAGGGCAGACATAATTCAATAAAGAAAATAGATGACCATGCACCAACTAACAATTGGTTAACAAATCACTCTAGGACTGCACCGTACCTGTATTTGCGGTTGACCTCATCAGCGGTCAGCGCATGGTCAAACATGAGCACCTTGTGCGTGTCCTGGAGCCGTGGACCGGTGTAGTCCTGGTACTCCAGTTCAACCGCTGCGTCCAACAGAGACAAGTAGCGAAGCACGATGAGAGCATAAGGACTGTCTACAAATGGGGGAAGAAGATCCACAGAAACAAAGACATGAGCGAGAGTAACTGTCTAAAATGCCCGATCATTAAAATGAATCACATACAACTGAATGGGATTGAGTTGGGGTATGTGGGGGTACTATTCCACTTCATGCATCAGTACATTTATGTGCGTGTTCATTAGTGGTCAGCTTGAGGTTTATTGTGTCTACTGAAAGGGGTAAGTCAAAAGATATGAAACACAGCTGTTCTTTGATGTTGCATGATCACTTTATGCGCGTGTGTGTGCCACTCACTGGTGACGTTGCTGATGAAGGCAGTGGAGAAGACCCTGTGCAGCACCAGGCCGGGAAAGTGGCCCAGCTGGAACAGGGACATGAGGATGTTGACGGTGGCTAACGGGGAGCTCAGGGCCTTAAGCTCCAGCACCACCTCCAGCTTGGAGAAGAACTGGACCTTGTTGGACGGCAGGTAGTTCATCCGGCTGAAGGGGAACACCAGCTTCTGGATAACCTGTGGGGAAAAGAGAAAAGCCTTTATCGTGATATTACCAAGTATCAATTTTTGCTGCGAAGAGACAATCATTAGATCATTTGTTTTGGTGCTGTCCGTATGTAGCTAGTTTTTGGTTGCAGGTTCGGGAAGGTCTGGAAAAATTGCAACATTTACCAGGAGCTAACTCGGCAAATAGCAGTGCTGGATGATTTTAAAAAGTCAGTCAATCGATCAATAATATAATAATATTCTTAGCAAATCAATGCATCTTTAATTTACAATCTGTAAAAACTGAGAATAGAAAGGTTCAGAAAGTTTGTGAAACATCACAGCAAAATATATGGCAAATAGTAATCAAAAAAGGATGGTCTTTATTGATAGAGGGGAGTTGTAGAAAGTAGCTGAAGGATGGGACTAAAAACAAACAAAAGATAACTATTGTGTCTGTAAAATGTATATAGTATATATAAACTGGTTGTAGAAGCCTAAGTGGTGTTGTCCATTAGTTTACTCCAAACAGGGGAGGGGTGGTAGGGTTAGGGTTAGGGAAAAATAAAAGGAAAATATATAAAACAATTCATATTTTTATAGATAGATACACACACACACACACACAACACAACCATTCAAAAGTTTGGGGTCACTTAGAAATGTCCTTGTTTTCCATGAAAACATACATGAAATGAGTTGCAAAATGAATAGGAAATACAGTCAAGATGTTGACAAGGTTATAAATAATGATTTTTAATTGA
This sequence comes from Oncorhynchus kisutch, assembly GCF_002021735.2. Taxonomy (NCBI): domain Eukaryota; kingdom Metazoa; phylum Chordata; class Actinopteri; order Salmoniformes; family Salmonidae; genus Oncorhynchus; species Oncorhynchus kisutch. The sequence continues at coordinate 1,020,035 of NC_034203.2, read as the reverse complement.
AATAATAGTGTCCTTCAAACTTTGCTTTTGTCAAAGAATCCTCCAATTACAGCCTTGCAGATCTTTGGCATTCTAGTTGTCAAGGTAATCTGAAAAGATTTCACCCCATGCTTCCTGAAGCACCTCCCACAAGTTGGATTGGCTAGATGGGCACTGCTTACATACCATACGGTCAAGCTGCTCCTCCCACAACAGCTAAATAGGGTTGAGATCCGGTGACTGTACTGGCCACTCCATTATAGACAGAATACCAGCGGACTGCTTCTTCCCTAAATAGTTTTTGCATAGTTTGGAGCTGTGCATTGGGTCATTGTCCTGTTGTAGGAGGAAATTGGCTCCAATTAAGCACCGTCCAGAGGGTATGGCATGGCCAAGTGGAGTGATATCTTGAAGAAGAAAGGCTACCTTTTACCCTGTACAAATCTCCCACTTTACCACCACCAAAGCACCCCCAGACCATCACATTGCCTCCATGCTTGACAGATGGCGTCAAGCATTCCTCCAGCATATTTGCATTTTTTTGCGTCTCACGAATGTTCTTCTTTGTGATCGGAACACCTCAAACTTCGTTTGACCATAACACTTTTTTCCAATCTTCCTCTGTCTAGTGTCTGTTCTTTTGCCCATCTTAATCTTTTCTTTTTATTGGCCAAGTCTGAGATAGGGCTTTTTCTTGAGACTGGTGTTTTGCAGGTAAAATTTAATTGAAGCTGCCAGTTGAGGACTCGTGAGGCGTCTCTTTCTCAAACTAGACATTCTAATGTACTTGTCCTCTTTCTCAGTTCTGCACCAGGGCCTCCCACTCTTTCTGTTCTGGTTAGAGCCAAAATGATCAATTAGCCTTTTAAAATTATATACTTGGATTAGCTAACACAACGCGCCATTGGAACACAGGAGTGATGGTTGCTGATAATGGTTACAACATTAACTATGGCTACACTGTATTTCTGATCAATTTGATGTTAATTTTAATGAACAATTTTTTTTGCTTTTCTTTCAAAAACAAGGACATTTCTAAGAGAGCCCAAACTTTTGAATGGTAGTGTATATACAGAACTAGTCAAAAATCTGGACACATCTACTCATTCCAGTTCCCCCCCCCCCTCCCTTTTTCCCTCTATTTTCTACATTGTAGAATAATTGTGAAGACATCAAAACTATTAAATAACATACGTAGTAGCAAACAAAAAAAACTGTTAAACAAATCTAGAGATTCTTCAAAATAGCCAACCTTTGCCTTGATGACAGCTTTTCACACTCTTGGCATTCTCTCAACCAACTTCATGAGTCACCTGGAATGCATTTCAATTAACAGGTGAGCCTTGTTAAAACTTAATTTGTGGAATTCTTTACTTCTTTTCTAATGTGTTTGGATGCCAGGGAGGGGTGGACCCAGCCATGACTAAGCATCTTTAGTGTCAGCTACATAATAACTCTGAATTGTATGTAAGGGTTAGGCTGCTCGGGTTGACTAGTATCATTATTGCAGTAATTAATCGCTATTAAATAAAGATGATTGTTGAAGAAATTACAAAAGTCTCTCTCAGTATTCATTTCCACAACACCTGCTTGGGCCAAGAAACATGAGCACTAGACATTAAACTGGTGGAAATCTGTCCTTTGGTCTGAGGAGTCCAAATGTGAGATTTTTGGTTCCAACCGCCGTGTCTTCGTGAGACCCAGAGTAGGTGAACGGGTGATCTCCGCATGTGTGGTTCCCAGCGTGAAGCATGGAGGTGGTGTGATGGTGTGGGGGTGCTTTGCTGGTGACACTGTCAGTGATTTATTTGGAATTCAAGGCACACTAAACCAGCATGGATACCACAGCATTCTGCTCTGGGACAAATCTCTGAATGTCCTCGAGTGGCCCAGCCAAAGCACGGACTTGAACCCGATCGAACATCTCTGGAGTGACCTGAAAATAGCTGTGCAGCAGCTAGGAGGCAGCAGAGCCTAGTGTGGAATGGGGAAATAATGTATTGTTAATTCTATGCTTTGAGAAATGTCAATAAAGCATAATTTATAGCTTTTACTATGGAGTAGCGTCCACTCTTTACAAGGTGTCAGAAGTACGAGCCCACAATGTGTGTAAATAATAGGGATGTGTCAAATATCCAAATGGACATTTCTTCAGGAATATTAGTCAGTAGTTGTGTGGTTGTGGTCAGTAGTTGTGGTGCGGTCAGTAGTTGTGTGGTTGTGGTCAGTAGTTGTGTTTGTGATCAGTTGTGTGGGTCAGTAGTTGTGTGGTTGTTGTCAGTAGTTGTGAGGTCAGTAGTCATGTGGTTGTGGTCAGTAGTTGTTTTGTTCATTAGTTGTGTGGTCAGTAGTCATGGTCAATAGTTGTAGTTAGTAGTATGTGGTTGTTGTCAATGGTTGTGGTCAGTAGTCGTGTGGTTGTGGACAGTAGTTGTTGACAGTGGTCAGTAGTTTAATGGTAAGTGATTGTGGTAGGTAGTTGTGTCATTCTGCTCAGTAGTTGAGTGGTTCAGTAGTGTGTGGTTGTTGTCAGTAGTTGTAGTCAGTAGGCATGGTCATTAGCGGTCAGTCGTTGTGTGTTTGTGGTCAGTAGATGGGTGGTTGTGGTTCGTAGTGGTCCGTAGTTGTATTCGTGATCAGTTGTGTGGTCAGTAGTCGTAGTCAGTAGGTTAGGTCAGTAGCGGTGTGATCAGGATTTATGGTCTGTCGGTATGTGGTTGTGGTCAGTAATTGTGGTCAGTTGTGTGGTTGTGGTCTGTAACTGTGGTCAATAATTGTGTGTTTGTGGTCAGTTGTGTAGTTGTGGTCAGCAGTTGTATTGTTGTTGTCAGTAGTTCTGTGGTCAGTAGTTGTTTGGTTGTGGTCAATAATCGTGGTCAGTAGTTGTGTGGTTGTGTTCAGTAGTTCAGTAGACACCTTCGTTGTATCCAATCAGAGCAGCAGGATCAACGTACAGCCCACCCTTTTCTTTACAGACAGGCAAAATAGCCAGTTATTTAGAGAATGGGGCATGCGCTTGAGCTGATCGATTTTTTAAACAGATTCACAAATCATGGGAATTTGTCAAGCTAAAAAGAGTTTTCTCCCTCCGAGGCATGTGTTGCTAGGCAAACAGTTGCCTTGGCAGGCCTGCTCCCTCCACGGCTAAAGCCACTGAGGAACATGCTAACAAACATTTGTGCAATGAAGCTAAATGAATACTGCACTCTGACCCACAAAACTTTTTTGCTAGATTCATGATAGTGTTGTTGGGCAAAGCAAGGAAAGTAAACTTCAAACTTTATGTAATTTTATTGAAATTTGCAGCTGTTGTTGGTAAGTAATGAATCTGCTAGTTTCTGATATGACTTGGTGCATCTATAAAAGAAAGCAGTTGATGAGTAACTAAAGCAGCTCTATCTATTGATTGCTAGGAGCTATTCCTAATCTGTTTTCAGATTTGAAAAGCAAAGAAGTAGCGGAAGATTGTATATGCCCTACGTTTCTGACTTGTTGGGGGTGGTCAAAAACAGCATTTGGAAAAAGTTGGTAAAAGAAATGTGTTACTGTAAACAGCAGTATCGTTAGATGCGTAGCAGATATTTTTGCTTCGCAAACAGATTTGAAAAGCAGAGAAGTAGATGTTCTAACTTGTCGAAGTTGTTGGCGAAGTGGTCGAAGTAGCCGATTTGTGTCAAAAGTTGCATAGTTGCATTTACAGGAAATGGAATGTTGGAAGTGATGTCACAATGGGGGCAATTTAGAATGTTGAAAAAAGTCCCATGAAGGTGAATGAAGATGGGCAAAAAAACTCAACAATTTTAAAACTCAACGTTTTAAAATTTGAACTGCATTTCTAGCTTAAACGGTGTTAGTTGAATGAGTTGAATGTAAAATAATAATAAGTAGTATTGTATAAGATTTAAGTGGGGACTCTTGTTTCGCAAGCCCCACAATAATAATAATAATAATAATAATGAGTATGTAAGAAATCTATAGTTCTGCATTGATGACATACAAATGATATTCAAATGATTCCTTTAATAAAATGACTATGTAGTTTCTATGATGTGCGCCCCATAAAAAGGCAGCCTTCACATCTGTAGATTGTTCATGTTGGCCAATGAAATCATTAAAGAGGCTGAGTGTGTAGCAAGTGGAGTGAAAGTTCACTAATGCAATGAAAGATGGAATAAAATGAGGGAATTAAACATTTGCGAAATGAGAAGGAGTAGGCTACAATGAGCAACCAACAGATAAGCTGTTGTTTTATCTGAATGGGGTTGGGGAGAAAGCAGCATGTAGCCTCAATTAGCCTAGCTAGCTTTTTTTTTTCACCTTTATTTAACCAGGTAGGCTAGTTGAGAACAAGTTCTCATTTGCAACTGCGACCTGGCCAAGATAAAGCATAGCAGTGTGAGCAGACAACACAGAGTTACACATGGAGTAAACAATTAACAAGTCAATAACACAGTAGAAAACAAAGCTTAGCTTCTCTGGGCAACTCCAGTCAAGACAGGCACTGTTATATGGGATGATAAATAACATTGTGACTGCTACAATTTAGCTAGCCTTGGTTATAGTTGCCGTGGCTACTGCGTCTCTCTCTCCCGCACACACCGGCCCCTCGGCAGTGGCCCCTCGGCAGTCTCTCCCTCACGCAGCAGTGCTCAGGTTAAAAACACAAGTTAAAAAAACAACATGCATTTAGCACGTATCCGGATATCGGACAAAAATGTATGTTACTATTCAAATAGTGAAATTATTTCAAACCCCCATCCCTTGTAAATAACCAACATTTCAGGTATAATAATAGCCATTCATAAAAAAAACAGTATGCCCAATAATAAGCAGCAATAAACAGATAGAGTATGCCCACAGTCACAACACCGGAGTTGCTCAGTGGTTTAAATGTATGACAGAGATTTTCTAGAGATGAGTGGTCCTCCTTACCTTGCTGTCCAGGTATTCACCCTTTTTGACAAGAAAATCAGCGATGGTGTCAAGAAGTCGAACCTCTCTGAGCCGGTGGCGGGCAATGTATTTGGCAATGAGGGCCATGGTGAATGGGGTTATGCTGTCCACTTTTTCAGGCAGTTGCTCTATTGAGAAAAGAGCAGACTTTATAGAATAATATATACAGTATATCACAAAAGTGAGTACACCCCTCACATTTTTGTAAATTTGAGTATATCTTTTCATGTGACAACACTGAAGAAATGACACTTTGCTACAATGTAAAGTTGTTAGTGTACAGCTTGTATAACAGTGTACATTTGCTGTCCCCTCAAAATAACTCAACACACAGCGATTAATGTCTAAACCGCTGGCAACAAAAGTGAATACACCCCTAAGTGAAAATGTCCAAATTGGGCCCAATTAGCCATTTTCCCTCCCCGGTGTCATGTGACTCATTAGTGTTACAAGGTCTCAGGTGTGAATGGGGAGCAGGTGTGTTACATTTGGTGTCATCGCTCTCACACTCCCTTATACTGACTGGTCACTGGAATTTCAACATGGCACCTCATGGCAAAGAACTCTGAGGATCTGAAAAAAAGAATTGTTGCTCTACATAAAGATGGCCTGGGCTACAAGAATATTGCCAAGACCCTGAAAGCTGCAGCACGGTGGCCAAGACCATACAGCGGTTTAACTGGACAGGTTCCACTCAGAACAGGCCTCGCCATGGTCGACCAAAGAAGTTGAATGCATGTGCTCAGCGTCATATCCAGAGGTTGTCTTTGGGAAATAGACGTATGAGTCCTGCCAGCATTGCTGCAGAGGGTGAAGGGTCAGCCTGTCAGTGCTCAGACAATACGCCGTACACTGCATCAAATTGGTCTGCATGGCTGTCATCCCAGAAGGAAGCCTCTTCTAAAGACGATGCACAAGAAAGCCCACAAACAGTTTGCTGAAGACAAGCAGACTAAGGACATGGATTACTTGAACCATGTCCTGCGGTCTGATGAGACCAAGAAACTTATTTGGTTCAGATGGTGTCAAGCGTGTGTGGCGGCAACCAGGTGAGGAGTACAAAGACAAGTGTGTCTTGCCTACAGTCAAACATGGTGGTGGGAGTGTCATGGTCTGGGGCTGCATGAGTGCTGCCGGCACTGGGGAGCTACAGTTCATTGAGGGAACCATGAATGCCAACATGTACTGTTACATACTGAAGCAGAGCATGATCCCCTCCCTTTCGGAGACTGGGCCGCAGAGCAGTATTCCAACATGATAATGACCCCAAACACACCTCCAAGACGACCACTGCCTTGCTAAAGAAGCTGCGGGTAAGGGTGATGGACTGGCCAAGCATGTCTCCAGACCTAAACCCTATTGAGCATCTGTGGGGCATCCTCAAACGGAAGGTGGAGGAGTGCAAGGTCTCTAACATCCACCATCTCCGTGATGTCGTCATGGAGGAGTGGAAGAGGACTCCAGTGGCAACCTGTGAAGCTCTGGTTAACTCCATGCCCAAGAAGGTTAAGGCAGTGCTGGAAAATGATGGTGGCCACACAAAATATTGACACTTTGGGCCCAATTTGGACATTTTCACTTTTGTTGCCAGCGGTTTAGACATTAATGGCTGTGTGTTGAGTTATTTTGAGGGGACAGCACATTTACACTGCTATACAAGCTGAACACTCACTACTTTACATTGTAGCAAAGTGTAATTCCTTCAGTGTTGTCACATGAAAAGATATACTCATATTTACAAAAATGTGAGGGGTGTACTCACTTTTGTGATATACTGTATGTAGAAATCGACAGATTAAACAGCTGCCAGATAATGGCAGAGGAGGAGAAGGGAGGAAAGGAAAACTCACCAGCCAGGCTGCACACAAACCTCTCCTGCCTGTTCTGGTAGAAGAGGTGCGAGCTGAAGATGAGCTCTAGGCTCTTGTTGCTAGCTTCACGTGCACACACAGCCAGCATCTCATCCAGCAGCGCCATCTCCTGGTCGCGCACACCACTTACGCTAGCCAGTGTGTGTTTGACCAGTCGCAGGATCTTCCTGTTGGTAGGTAGAGCGGGACAATGGTGGTTGTTACTAAATGGAGTACAGCTACAAGTGGAAGTGAATTTTCGTAGCTGGTTAAGAGAGCATTTTAACTAGCCCTAACCGTAACCTAATTCTCATAACCTGCTGCGAAAAAGTCGCTTCCGGTCTTAGCTGTATATCACCTAGTCAAAACTGACAATGGTGGAATTTGGAATCATGATACAAAGTAAATTATTGTGATAAAAGCGGTTATCAAGATTTGACCAAGTATGACGATTAAAGCCATTATCGCGATATCGCCAAGTATCGCGATAACTGCTTTATCACAATAATTTGTATTTAATTTTTTTATTTAACCTTTATTTAACCAGGTAAGCTAGTTGAGAACAAGTTGTCATTTACAACTGCGACCTGGCCAAGATAATGCAAAGCAGTGCGACAGAAACAACAAGAGTTACATGGAATAACCAAGCCTACAGTCAGTCAATACAATAGAAAAAAAAAAAAAAGTCTATATACAGTGTGTGCAAATGGCATGAGGAGGTATGGCAATAAATAGGCCATAGTAGCAAAGTAATTATAATTTAGCAGATTAACACTGGAGTGATAGATGAGCAGATGATGGTGTGTAAGTAGTGATACTGGTAGTGATAACCAACATTGAAATGATTAAAATGACACTCGGGAACTCATCACGCTAGACCTGTGTCGTGATCAGTAAACAAAAATGGCATGTCTCTAACATTGTCTCCATTGATTTCCTATCGAAAGCAACCCAGTTGTACTTCACAACCCTGCATTGCCTCTACTTGGATGGCTAGTCATGAATTATGAATGGACCTCTTACAAACAAGATAACCCAATATAACATGTAAAGCTGTATACATTTGTCTATATTACCCTAAACGGGTAGCTAACCATCATACCAAACCTACCTGTTGGCCAGAAGCTGCTCTGGGTTGGGGCGTACATTGGCGACGTTCCCGGCCGTCGTAGTTTCGGTGGGTTGCAGCGAGTGCCACTTGAGCCGGTAGTAGGAGAGTAGCAGAAAGAGGGTCTGCGGGTGGCGCTCCCGCTCCAGGTTCTTCTCCAAGCCTGCGAGGCAGGCCTCGGTCAGGGGGTGCTGGCTGCTGGGGTGCAGCTTCATGCTGGAGCTGAACACCATGGAGACATCCTTCTGGTTGAACTGGTCCAGCCGTGACTGTGACTCTGCCTCCAGCACCTGCACCACCTGCGAGTCGCTGGGAAGGCCTAGAGGAGGAGATGGGAAGTTCAGGGAGTTTTTAGTTTACTTAATTTCTTTAGAAGGAATATAGTCCGTTTTATATATCAGAATATTGCATTCAGGGTTATGTACAATAATTCCTTTCATATCCATAAGAAAACAATTGAAAACACGTATAAGGTTGCAAGTTCAAATCCCCGAGCTGACAAGGTACAAAATCTGTCGTTCTGCCCCTGAACAGGCAGTTAACCCACTGTTCCTAGGCCGTCATTGAAAATAAGAATTTGTTCTTAACTGACTTTATTTTTTATAAACCAGTAATTAGAAATGAAAGTAGTAAATTGCCATTTCACTATGTTCATGTCTCATTCATAATATCAAATGCATAAAAACAATGATTAACCTGCACTAGCAATATTACTTTCAAACTGCCTCCATGCAACCACCTAGCCTCACCTAGTGCAGCCACAGCGTACAGGCAGTTGACGATGCTGAAGTTGTCGAACTTGACACAGTCGCTCACGATGGCGTTGCACAGTGTCTGGAAATCCTGGTGCTCCAGGATCTGTCTGCCTTCGTTCTCAGCTCCTCCACCGGCTCTGGGAACCAGGGCTGCCTCCGTGTCACCACCGCCTCCTCCTGCAGCCCCGGCCTGTAGTAGCTGGCCGATCTTCTGCAGGGCGATGGGGTAGTGGTTGTGCGAGATCTTGCCCGGGTTCTGCGTCACCCAGCGCAGCACCTCATCGCCCCGATGCGAGCGCTCTATCAGCCTCTTCATGGTGAAGAAGGTGTCGTAGCTCATCTTCTCGTGGATGAAGTTCCACGTCTTCTTCTTGTTGCCAGCGGCGCCAACAGTGGCGTGGTGGTGCAGGTGGGCGTACAGAGGGATGGGGGGAGGCGGAGGAGGGGGGGGCAGGTGCGGGTGGTAGTGCTGCTGGTGGTGGTGACTGTGGAAGTGGGGCCCCCGGTGAGGGTCAGGGCGCCCCTGGTAGAGGGGCGGGTAGCTGGGGGTTGGAGTGTGCACGTGGTAGGGGTGGTGGTTCTCCAGCATGGGCATCCCTCTACCCCCCAGGCCCGGCCAGTGCCCTGGCTTTCCCCCTCCTCCTCCCCCACCTCCTGAGCTGTACAGGCGGGTAGCGTACATGCCAGCGAGGGCAAGGACACTAGGGCGGCAGGCGTGTCGTGGGCAGAGGGGCGAGGGGATGATGATGCTGCCACAGCTCAGGAGGCCCGGGCCGGAGTGCAGCCACAGCATAGTACATGGGCTAGTCCACCGCTGGGGCACTGCACACTACACCTACAGGGAGAAAGGAAGGGACAGAGAGAGGAGAGAAGATGGAACGAATAGGCTAAATAAAACACTCCAGTTTAGAATGTGTGAAAATCCCTGGAGGGTCACAAAATACATGTACACACTAGGGGTGACATTGGGATGCTTGAGTATTTTGGGTAATTTCCTACTTAACCAGTCAGACCAACTCATGTATACAATTTTCTGGTCTGTGTGCAGTTTAAAGGTAGTATATCATTAACTTAATGCAATTTCTGGAAATCTATGGGTATCTACTATCCAGCTCCTCTCAAAAGAAGGGAAATAGACCCAACTAGTCCAAAGCTGGGTGGTTAATAATTTATAGTCTTAAAGCTATACCTATAGCGCATTCGGAAAGTATTCAGACCCCTTGACTTTTTCCACATTTTGTTACGTTACAGCCTTATTCTAAAATTGAGTCAATAAAAAAATTGTTTTCAATCTACACAAAACACCCAATAACAAAAAAGCAAAAGCAGGTTTTTAGGATTTTTTGCTCATTTATACATTGGAGTCCACCTATGGTAAATTCAATTGATTGGACATGATTTGGAAAGGCACACACCTGTCTACAGTATATAAGGTCCCACATTTGATAGTGCATGTCAGAGCAAAAACCAAGCCATGAGAATGAATGAATGGTCTGTAGAGCTCCGAGACAGGATTGTGCCAAGACACAGATCTAGGGGATTTCTGCAGCATTGAAGGTCTCCAAGAACACAGTGGCTTCCATTATTCTTAAAAATGGAAGAAGTTTGGAACCACCAACACTCTTCCTAGAGCTGGCCGCCCAGTCAAACTGAGCAATCGGGGGAGAAGGTCAGGGAGGTGACTAAGAACCCGATATTCACTCTGACAGCACTACAAGGTTCTCTGTGAAGATGGGAGAACCTTCCAGAAGGACAACCATCTTTGCAGCACTCCCCCAATCAGGCATTTATGGTATAGTGGCCAGACGGAAGCCACGACAGCCGGCTTGGAGTTTGCCAAAAGGCACCTCAAGGACTCTCAGACCATGAAAAACAAGATTTTCTGGTCGGTTGAAATCAAGATTGAACTCTTTGGCCTGAGTGCCAAATGTCACATCTGGAGGAAATCTGGCACCATACCTATGTTGAAAGGGATGGTGCCAGCAGCATCATGCTGTCGGGATGTTTCTCAGCTGCTGGGACTGGAAGACTAGTCCGGATTGAGGCAAAGATGAACAGAGAAAAGTACAGAGAGATCCTTGATGAAAACCTGCTCTAGAGCGCTCACGACCTCAGATTTGGGCGAAGTTTCACCTTCCAACAGGACAACAACCAAGCACACAGCCAAGACAGCCAAGACCACGCAGGAGAGCCTTTGGGACAAGTCTCTGAATGAGCTTGAGTGGCCCAGCCAAAGCACAGACTTGAACCGGATCAAACATCTCTGGAGTGACCTGAAGATAGCTGTGCAGCACGCTCTCCATCCAACCTGACAGAGCTTGAGGATCTGCAGAGAATGGGAGAAACTCCACAAATACAGGTGTCAAGCTTGTAGCGTCATACAAGGCAGTTGTTTAAATTAAGTTTGCAAAAATAAAATGCATAGATTGTGCAGATTGATGAGGTGGGAAAAACAACAATCCATTTTCGAATAAGGCTGTAGCGTAACTAAAGGGATCTGAATACATTGTAGTAATTAATATATAATAAATTAGTTAATTTGACTGATAATCGTAAGAAACGAGATTCTATCAACTTCCTCATTTACGAACTACTTTGGGTTCTGCCTGCGCTCTCTTCTGCGGAGACTTGGTGTGGTTTCGTAAACAACTCCCAGGATGCAGCCAGCTGTTGCGTACTCTAGTAGCTAACTTGCTTATTGGCAAACCATCATCATCACAGTTAATGAATAATGTCGGACTTTGTGGTAGAAGAATAGTTTTATTCAGATCCATATTTATCTAAGCCAGAATTTACTGAAGAGTACTTGTGTAGTTGGACGCTGAGCGAGCACAGAGGGGGGCTGAATCAGCGGGAGCCGGTCTAAGGGGGATTGATGGTACAACTGCTTGTGCTGCACAGTGGGACTTGTTACTGTCATCGATTAGGGCCCTTGATATCTACGGCGTAGAAGGCAGCGCACCCAGATTGTGTAACAAACCCAGAGGACTTTTCTGCGCTCATCAATCATGGAGTAATAGATACCTTCTTTGTCCCCAAAAATGAACTGGAAGGAAGAAGCAGCCCATACCTGCTGGTCCAAATGGATACGTAAAATAAGGGCTGTGTTACGTGTAGGTTTACCCTGGCAAGGGGTTTTGATAACCGTGTAAATCTCTCTCCGACAACGTGACTTATCAGTATATTCACCTGTATTTACCCCTCAAAATGAAACGCTAATTAGCTGCTAATGTGGCTATCATAAAGCACCGCAAATGCCATGATGAGCTGGACGAGTGCCGAATCGAGGCAAAGATATGTTAGCTAAATTAAGTAATTAGGGCTGCCAAATGATAAAAATAATTCAATCGCATTAAATTGTGCAGGTAAATCGCACATTTTTTATTTGCTCAAATTTGGTGCTAAATAAAGATTTTTCCATAAAAAATAAAAAAAGCTGTGTATTGAGTTATAGACATGTAGGCCTGAATCACAAAAAAGGTTCTGTATCAGAATGTTTTTAATGGCATATTCACCATAAACAAGTTAAGCAACACAAAAGTACTGTAACTTACTAATGCTCCCAGTAGGCCTACAAATGCTCCCTAATAAATTCTCAAAAGAAAAAAAACTGGCTCTATGGATACAAAGACCATAAACTTGTCCAACGTCATGAATTCAACAGAACATAAACCTGTGACCATACACTTCAGTCATCCTATTTATTTTCATTGAGCCAGTTGCAAAGACAAACAAGCCTGTTGACATTTTCAGATGATAAAACTGCTCTCGTCTTTGGCAGGATGGATACGCCCAGCTCTCACAAGGTACTGACATAGCAGGAGATGCCAGGTACCTTCCTGCAATGCAGGCCCTGCATGCTGTGACCCCCACTGTAGTGGACAGTCCTCCATGATGATGCTGGGCTCTGCTTTGTAACATTCCATACATTTCTCCATGGACTCCTCCTATTCATCAGAGTCAGAAGAACTCAGAAGCAGCTTTCTTCTTTAGCAGCACTGACTGTTGCTTTATCAAGTTGCTGTGCAGGCCTCTCTTCCTTCAGCAAGTTGCTGACCAAAGCCCACACTTCACCCCTCTCAGGTCTAGGAAGGCACTTCAGGTCCTTAAAACCTTCGGTCGAGTGCTGTGGCAATCTCCAGCCATGTGAGGTTGGTGTTTCTCCAGGTCTGTTGTGAATGTCAGCTTGAATCTTACCATGTAGGCAGTGTCATTTCCATCACCTGAAGGAGATGACAGAGCAGGCAACACCACCGAACAGGAAAAGTACTACTCTCTTCCCAGAAGTAAAGTCAAGTACCGGCACTGAAAGAGAATTCAAAATCACTTCAATTGTAAGAGACATGTTATTCTCTCTCTCTCTCTCTCTCGCTCTCTCTCACACAGGGTAGCCTAGTGGTTAGAGCGTTGGACTAGTAACCGAAAGGTTGCAAGTTCAAATCCCCGAGCTGACAAGGTACAAATCTGTCGTTCTGCCCCTGAACAGGCAGTTAACCCACTGTTCCTTGGCAGTCATTGAAAATAAGAATTTGTTCTTAACTGACTTGCCTAGTTAAATAAAAGGTAAAATACATTTACATTTAAAACACACACACACACTTTTCTCTCCCTCGCACACACACACACACACACCTTATTATAACACTAATAGTGAGAAAGAATATTACCTGCAGGGCTTCAGTAGTGCTTCTGCAGTTTCTCCAGGTCAGCTGTGGTTGGCATGGTGATATTCGTTTTCTGTTGGCCCAGAGCATCTCTCAGTGGTTGTTGGTTTCTGTGGACATGCTTTACAATTTCTAGAGTGGAATTCCATCTTGTTGTAACATCTTGTGTGAGTGACTCCTTTAGCACATTTGCTGTTGTCCTATAGATCTGCAGCGTTTGGTGCGCTGTGTTTGAAATGCCGGGTATTGTCGAACTCGCTGTTCTGTAGGAACACCGATGGACCTTTGGAGACTTAACACCTGTCATGCACTGCGCACAAAAGCCAGATGTCTCGCAGCTGCAATCATGTTCCGTGCAAACTGTGGTTACTTCGTTTTCAATATTCCACTGCTTTGCTATATCCATGAAATGCCGGGCGCACATTTCAGCATAGTGCATCGGTCTTCATTACCACCAGAGCGTGTGAATGCAGTTTCCAGATTTCATTGATGTGGTTCGCAGTAACCCCAAAGTAGTTGTGATTTACTGTGGTCTCTGTGAGAGGAACAGCCCGTTTATGTTTCAACACCCCTGCTTTCAAAGCCCTCTAGCTTTCATACAGCTCGTGTATTCTTGTAACGATGGAAGCTCTCGAGGGTAAGTCATAAATTGAGTTGTTCGATGCTATCCGAATGATATGCCTCTAAAAAAATTGGAAACATTTCTCTGTTTGACCGCTAGGTTTTATGGCACCTCTTGACACCTTTTTTTCGGGAGATATCATGTGTGTAACACCCTGTATATTAGGTTTAGAGAACAAAGGCAGTGAATTCAAACAACAGGAGGGGATGTCGAGACATTTTGTCTACAACCTGGGGTGGGGCGCACCGGGCGCTGATTAGAGATATCAATGTTTAACCCCGGGCGGTCGGCAGATATCTTGACATGCCGTATGCATGATAGTGCACACCTTGGTTTCAAACGATTCTCTACAGATAGAATGGGGCTACATGCTTGGGCCCCTGTTGAACACACACACACCCTTTGTTTTTGAAATGCACACACACTCCTGCTGCTCCATCACATGCACGCACCCTGATTTTCCGTGTCTTCTTTTTGTTGTTGTTCGCGACAGACCGGGTGATGGATGGAAAGGACATTTTCCTATCGTTAAAGGGTGAGATACTGTTTTAAAACCATGGATTTAATTCCAAAATATTTAGTACAAACATTTTAAAAGACATGTTAGAATTAATTACCAAATTGTACTAATATTTAAACATGCATCATTAGTGTTTTATGTAAAAACATTGGAGGCCTGCAGTTGGAGGCCTACAATGTTTATAACATACCATTGTAGGAAAGACTATAAAATAGTAGACCATTTTGTTTTATAAAGGGTACATGTTCAGTACACACCCCTGCATTCTATATTATAAAGTAGGCTGTTGGTCTTTGAGGTCCATTATGTCAATTTGCCTTTATACATCTCATTGACCTACTGTCAACTCCCTCAGTTGTAAACATCGACAATAATCATTAGACGTATGCATCAGAGTTATCATACCCCGTGTCGGGGTTTGTACAGAGTTGGGTAAATCCGCTCTTTGCTCCCCACTTACATGGGTAATAATCTCCAGGCTGTCATGATAAACCTGAAATTACCTTTAGGATATTTTCTTTGGGGTTCTAATCTCCCCAGGTGTACATGCACTGAAAATCCTTAGGCTGGAGCCATCTGGAAGCTCTGTGCCTGTACATATAAAGAGAACTAAATAGGAAACTAGGCTGAGAAACATTATTTAGATAGCTGTTTAATTGTTGTTGAAAGCTTGAAATGGACACAATGCCAAGCGACCTTGTTTCTAACACACACACACCTTGTTTCTAACACACACACTCCTGCTTCATAGATAGCAACCATAAGGACAATAAAACTGGGGGGGTGTGGGGCCATACTCTTTCAAAAGATCAAACACAGAACCCCCCCAGTTCAAGCAGGTCCCTAGACATCAATCAGCATGACAACTTCAAAGGATGCAATATAGATATAAAATAACACTCCCTCTAACACGTGACCACAGGAACAGGATGTCCTGGCCGGAGGCCCATATTTGGACCTGTATACGTCATCATGGACACAGGGTCATAAATCAACATTTTGACCCGTGCCGTCTACTTTATTCTCTCTGGGTGATACCAGAACAGTAGGAATCTATACATCGACGGAGGGAGGACTCCAAGAAGCGTCAAGAGGCAGGGACCCGCCTGAGTGCCTGCGATAGGCTGAGCAAGTCTAAACCACGCTCAGCCTCTACTGTGATAGACATTGTTCCAACCCATCTGTTGGCCTATCACAGTATAAGAACAACTGTTTACGTACATCCTGTCGGTTCCCTGTTCTGCCCTGCGTGGTATTCCAGTGAGCCCGTATATACGAAAGTTGCATTTGCCAGTTATTGCTTAGCTAATAAAAAATACATAGTATACAATCGGTGACTCATTGTCATATTTATCCTGATACCAGATTTGAATTTACGCAACTCTAACACTACTAACTTTCTGAGGTCCTTGGTCGGAGTGTTAGCTACATTCAGGGTAACTAGCCATAGTTTCAATCGGTCCGGATCATTCAATGGAAGTTTGTTAAAGATTATAGCCAACCACTTCCTTGGTTTTTAATTGCACGTTTTTGGAGCACACCCACAAACCATTCTTGATATTGGACAGGTGATGGTAGTCCATCGATGTAAAACAAGTCTTATCACACTTAGCTACGTAAGCTAGCTAGTAACAGTATCTTGAAAATACTCCCAGCAGTGTTAACGATCTTCACAGGTAAAAAATATTGCTTTGGACGAGCAATGCGTCTGTTGATGTACTCTTCTTCTGTAGGGTTTATCGTTGATGTCTTCTCACACTTTGCTTACTTGATATCTAGCAAACACGTTTGAAACTGTGAAGCTGTGTTGACACTCATGCACAGCCTATTCTTGAGCCAGCCCACCATCACAGCGGATGAGATAAATAGTTCGGAATTGTTTTTTTCTTCAAACAAACAAATTTAAATAAAAATATAATAATTTCATATAGACTTGTAAAGAATACTTAAGAGTACAAAGTGCTAACCACCCAGCTTTGGAGGAGTTAGGTCTATTAACCTGCTTTTTGGAGGAGCTGGCTAGTAGATACCCATAGACATCCAGCATTGTGCGAAGCTAACGTTATGCTACCTTCAACTTCCTTCAAACTGCATGCAGAGACAAAAATGTTATGAGTTCGTCTGACTCTGGGTAAAAAGGATATTATCCAAAATATTGAAGATTTACTTTAACTTTAGATTTGAAATAGCTATTGATAACAAATGTGTATTTTGTGGTTGAGACCCATAGCTCTGAGATACGAATAATAAAATCATACACGTAACGTTAGCTAGCGAGCCAGCCAGCTAACGTTAGCTAGCTAACAGTACAGTAACTTGAAATTAAACCACTTTCTTACCCATATACATCATAGATGTACGCATCTCCTGTCTCGGATGCCATGATTACCATTAGTTTGAAGATATAAATCGGGAGACAGGTGTTTTCTCCATCTACTTAGCTATCATACTCGAATTCCACTAAACTCAGTCCTCCAGAAAGTGGAGAGCAGCACTTATGCAGTTTTACTACGCAATACATTATTTTATTTTTTAAAGCTGCGTTCGACAGTATTACCAGCCCATACTGACCAGCTCAAATAGACAGAAGCGTGCTATATGGCAGACCACTCCAATCTCTCTGCATGTCCAGCCCACTCATTCTCAGATAATCATGGCTAGCGGAAAGGTTGCTGTCTTTTTCTGTGGCTTAACCAACTAGGCTCGTAATTTAACAATTGTATTAATGTTTACAGATGGCATACAAGTTAGTTATTAAGACACAAATGTTTACATGTCGAGAAGAAGTAGTGACCCGAGACATACAGTGGGGCAAAAAAGTACTGAGTCAGCCACCAATTGTGCAAATACTTATTTTCCACCATTATTCGCAAATTAATTAATTAAAAATCCTACAATGTGATTTTCTGGATTTTTTAGTAGTTGAAGTGTACCTATGATGAAAATTACAGGCCTCTCTCATCTTTTTAAGTGGGAAAACTTGCACAACTGGTGGCTGACTAAATACTTTTTTGCCCCACTGTATGCCTACTTTCCTGAAACGAGTCACTTTTGAACTGTAACTAGGTAAAATCTTTGAAATTGTTGCATGTTGCATTTATATTTTTGTTCAGAATAATAACAAGTGAAATTAAGAACGCAATGTCCTTCATCACCTAACATATTGCACAAGTTGACTGCAGGTATTTGCTTAATAAAACGTTTGCAAAAAATATTCAAATGTATTAAAAAACTTCACAGGTCGACCGATTAATCGGAATGGACGATTAATTAGGGCCGATTTCAGGTTCATATAACAATCTGAAATCGGTAATTTTGGACGACGATTTTGCCATTTAAAAAAAATTATATATTTCATCTTTATTTAACTAGGCAAGTCAGTTAAGAACACATTCTTATTTTCAATGACGGCCTAGGAACGGTGGGTTAACTGCCTTGTTCAGGGGCAGAACGACAGATTTTTACCTTGTCAGCTCAGGGATTCAATCTTGCAACCTTAAGGTTAACTAGTCCAACGCTCTAACCACCTGCTTCACGAGGAGCCCGCCTGTTACGCAAACGCAGTAAGAAGCTAAGGTAAATTGCTAGCTAGCATTAAACTTAATCATAATCACTAGTTATAACTACACATGGTTGATGATATTACTAGTTTATCTAGCGTGTCCTGCGGTGCATATAATCGATGCAGTGCGCATTCGCGAAAAAGGACTGTCGTTGCTTTATTGTGTACCTAACCATAAACACCAATGCCTTTCTTAAAATCAATACACAGAAGTATATATTTTTAAACCTGCATATTTAGCTAAAAGAAATCCAGGTTAGCAGGAAATATTAGAAAATAAAAATAAGAGCCGCACACTCTAGGAGCTCAGATGCAAAAATGTAATTACCAACGTTGACAGCCAAGCCGTCTTCATCAGGGTATAATCACAAACATGACTCGTTTATGTAGTGTCAAAAGACACAGGTGTCTGTAATCATGGCCAAGAGTGGCCTAATATCATTAGTTAATTATCAAATATTAACATGTCATACAAAGAACAGCATACAAACAACAAATGGATAGCATACGATCATACATTCATTTGACTACACAAGCTTACAAACAATTACAATGGCAAAGTCCCAATAATCACAAGAATAGCTTCAGATCAAAGTCTATGTTGAGACCGAAGGGCGCAAGGGTCTTTAGGCAGCCAGGCAGCCTCTCGTTTTATTTTATTTTCAAGTTGTCTACTCCGCTAGCCAGCACCTCGCTTAAATAGGTATGTGTTAATATTTTTCTTCTAGCAGGCAATATTAACCAGGTGAAATTGTGTCACTTCTCTTGCATTCATTGCACGCAGAGTCAGGGTATATGCCACAGTTTGGGCCGCCTGGCTCATTGCGAACTAATTTGCCAGAATTTTACGTAATTATGACAGAACACTGAAGGTTGTGCAATGTAACAGGAATATTTTGACTGATGGATGCCACCCGGAACAGTTCCGTATTTTACTGAAAGAATAAACGTCTTGTTTTTGAGATGATAGTTTCCGGATTTGACCATATTAATGACCTAAGGCTCGCATTTCTGTGTGTTATTATGTTATAATTAAGTCTATGATTTGATAGAGCAGTCTGACTGAGCGATGGTAGGCACCAGCAGGCTCATAAGCATTCATTCAAACAGCACTTTTGTGCGTTTTGCCAGCAGCTCTGCCGTTTATGACTTCAAGCCTATCAACTCCCAAGATTATGCTGGTGCAACGATGTGATTTGAAATGGCTAGCTAGTTAGCGGGGTGTGCGCTAATAGCGGTTCAAAAGTCACTAGCTCTGAGTAGTTGTTCCCCTTGCTCTGCATGAGTAACGCTGCTTCGAGGGTGGCTGTTGTCGTTGTGTTTCTGGTTCGAGCCCAGGTAGGAGCGAGGAGAGGTACGGAAGCTATACTGTTACACTGGCAATACGAAAGTGCCTATAAGAACAGCCAACAGTCAAAGGTATATGAAATACAAATGGTATAGAGAGAAATAGTCCTATAATTCCTATAATAACTACAACCAAAAACTTCTTACCTGGCAATATTGAAGACTCATGTTAAAAGGAACCACCAGCTTTCAAATGTTCTAATGTTCTGAGCAAGTAACTTAAACGTTAGCTTTCTTACATGGCACGTATTGCACTTTTACTTTCTTCTCCAACACTTTGTTTTTGCATTATTTAAACCAAATTGAACATGTTTCATTATTTATTTGAGGCTAAATTGATTTTATTGATGTATTATATTAAGTTAAAATTAGTATTCATTCAGTATTGTTGTAATTGCCATTATTACAAATACATTTGTAAAAATCGTACGATTAATCGGTATCGGCTTTTGGTGTCCTCCAATAATCGGTATTGGTGTTGAAAAATCATAATCGGTCGACCTCAATTCAACAGCATTGAAAAGCCATCCTGTGGCTTTTTCCAAATACCCCGGTTACCGCCCAAGCCTAATTCCAACTTTGTTTAGCATTAACTAGTACAATTGTGGCATGTTTTCACTATTTGTCTCTGTTTGCATCAGTTTCAAATGGGGGACTTTTATTTTGAAGGAGAACTACCGATTCCATTATTGTTGTTCACTACACACACACACACACTCACTAGGGCCAGGAACATTTTCAGCTACCTTATTTATTTTATTTAACTAGGCAAGTCAGTTATGAACAAAAATCTTATTTACAATGATGGCCTACCAAAAGGCCTCCTGTGGGGATGGGGGCTGGGATTAAAAATACAAATAAATTAAATAAAAATATAGGACAAAACATACATCACGACAAGAGAGACAACATTACATAAAGAGAGACCTAAGACGAAAACATAGCATGGCAGCAACACATGACAACACCGCATGTAGCAACACAACATGACAACACAGCATGTAGAAACACAACATGGCAGCAGAACAACATGGCAGCAGCACAAAACAGGGTACAAATATAGTTGGGCAAAGACAACAGCACAAAGGTCAAGAAGGTAAAGACAACAATACATCATGCAAAGCAGACAACTGTCAGTAAGAGCGTCCATGATTGAGTCTTTGAATGAAGAGATGGAGATAAAACTGTCCAGTGTTTGTTGCAGCTCGTTCCAGTCGCTAGCTGCAGCGAACTAAAACGACGAGCGATCCGGGGATGTGTGTGCTTTGGGGACCTTTAACAGAATGTGACTGGCAGAACGGGTGTTGTATATGGAAGATGAGGGCTGCAGTAAATATCTCAGATGGGGGGGGAGTGAGGCCTTAGAGGGTTTTATAAATAAGCAACAACCAATGGGTCTTGCGACGGGTATACAGAGATGGCTAGTTTACAGAGTAGTATGGAGTGCAGTGATGTGTCCTATAAGGAGCATTGGTGGCAAATCTGATGGCCGAATGGTAAAGAACATCTAGCCGTTCAAGAGCACCCTTACCTTCCGATCTATAAATTACATCTCCATAATCTAGCATGGGTAGGATGGTCATCTGAATCAGGGTTAGTTTGGCAGCCGGGGTGAAAGAGGAGAGATTACAATAGAGTAAACCAAGTCTAGATTTAACTTTAGCCTACAGATTTGATATGTGCTGAGAGAAGAACAGTGTACCGTCAAGCCATACTCCCAAGTACTTGTATGAGGTGACTACCTCAAGATCTAAACCCTCAGAGGTAGTAATCACACCTGTGGGGAGAGGGGTATTCTTCTTACCAAACCACATTACCTTTGTTTTGGAGGTGTTCAGAACCAGGTTAAGGGCAGAGAAAGCTTGTTGGACACTAAGAAAGCTTTGTTGAAGAGCGTTTAACACAAAATCCGGGGATGCTGTCTGAGGCCATTAGTTAGGTCGGCTACAGCTAGCTACGTTACCATCGTATGGCTTCATGTAAAAAGCACTGGATAAAGAAGGTGTCGAGCTAGAGTTGCTAACTATTGATACAATGTCATGACAATCACTCTTTGATGAACATACTTACATGATGTCAACGCAGGAGAGGGATATCCAGATGGGTGGTGGTGTTCTATCTAGCAGGGAACAATAACAATTCATCTGACATTGACACTCCCAATAATTTCCCACAAAGCTCAGTAGTAGCTAGCTAGTTATTAACGAAGTTATATCAAAGGGATATTTCGCTTGGTAGCCCAATAAAGGCCTTGCCTTCTAGGGGACTTGATGACACGCCGACTGTTAGATAATTTAGCTAGTTACGTAAATTAACTAGTTAGCTAACAATCTAATCCGGTGACGAATTAACGTTAGCAGCAGTGTTAGCTGTCAAACATAAGCGTGACAACCAGCCCGTCAGTGAAAACCTTGACAACCTATATTGACCATTTCACTTAAAAGTTAATAATGGCATAATACTCTAACTTAATGGTCGTGGCCGTCCATGCAATGATACCGTCGTTTGCAAACTAACTAAGGTACTATAGTTGCGCTAACTAGCTACACTGCTAGGAATTCAATTTGACTCGCTCTGCCTGCCCAGCTGCAGTGGACATGGGTTGGTGTATATTCACACTGACCGACGGAGACTTTGTAGCTTGGACGAATCTACACTTGGAAACACGATTGATGTCATTTGCCGCAAGAACGACTTGGTTCCCCGTCCTCTCAGTCCACGTTACTAACGACGCTAGCATCCTCAGTGTCGCCCATCTTCCCAGCATGCAACTTTTTGGTCTTCTTCTGTTGATGGCTTTGCCAACATTTGGTGCATTTACAGCCACCTACCGGGCTGGAAGAGTATGATGACGGCAGAAAAGACCCCTCAGTCTATTGGTGGGCTCAATTCACTAATAAAGTCTTAGGACAGCACTTAGGACGGCCCAACCAAACAAAAATCGAATTAAAATTTCACCTATTGGAGAGTACCCAAAGCACACTTGAATGGTATCTGGTCTGCAGTAGTACTCTGTAACAGATGTATGATCACTGTGACTAACAGAAAACTGAGGAAAATACTGACTTGACTATGTACAGACTCAGTGAACACAGCCTGGCCATAGATACCCTAGGTTCATTATGGTACTTATAACCTTGTAGAAACCGGGCATCACAGGCAGACCTGGCTACCCAGAGAGGACATGCAGGCTGTGTGCACTCTGCCCTGAGAGAGGTAGAAACAGAGTTGCATTTTCTCTTACACAGCAAGACAGAATAAGGAGAAGAAGAATTTGATGGGTGCTTATATTTGTCTGATATGTAACATACACACACATTTCTTAAAAGCAAATGCTAAGATTTTGAAAAAAAGAAGATCCAATAATTGCTTTCTTGTTTCATTTGTTGTTTCTTTCTATGTAAATGTTTTTTTTGGTGGAGTTCCACCCGTCATATACTGCTATACTTGTGTAAGCTTGACTGTATATTCAAAATGTATATTCTTTAGTAAGCGTACTGTCTTGTTTTGCACACTTTTTACAAAATAATAAAATGCAGTACTACAGGATATTTCTTAACGTAGCTCTTTATTAGCTAGCTATAACTGGCATGTTCACATATCGCCAACCAGGATCAAACTGCCGATCACCTAACTATTTGGGTGGTCTTAACCAATCATAGCACAGTATGATAGGGCAGTAAAATACATCCAATTACAATTCAGTACGTTTACACATATTAATATTACACGTACAACATTGTAATAAGCAGTGGTGTAATCCATGTGCATCTTAAGTAGTAGAATGTTTTCACTTTTGCATTTAATATATGTGGAAAATCAGGAAAGAAGGATAAGTTTAGCATTTTGCCCTATGTGGTTTAAGGCAATATAAGGATTTAAAAGACTCCTTCAAAAGAGAAATCAAGAGCATTTTTGATACCGCTGCATTGTGTTGAAACTCCCAACTGAAGGGTTAGGCCCAATAAAGGCAACATTGAAAATACAAAGACAGAAGCCCTTTATAAGAACTGCTTCTGACCGTCAGTGTTGGACAAGGGCTTCCATTACTTATCAGGAACATCCAAGGCATCCAGTCTTACGGTGCCCCTTGGCAGTTGAGGCTAAAAGTGTAGTCACTCCATGATAAGGTGTTGAACATTTCTCTGGCATCTTACATTTCTCATATCGAATCGGATGAAATCAAGCTGAAAATTATATTAATTAATATATTAATTAATTAATTAATATTGACAACAAAAAAATCTGTCACGTTCTGACCTTAGTCCTTTTGTTATGTCTTTGTTTTAGTATGGTCAGGCCGTGAGTTGGGTGGGTTGTCTATGTTCCTTTTTCTATGTTGTGTTTTGCGTTTGGCCTGGTATGGTTCTCAATCAGAGGCAGGTGTCATTAGTTGTCTCTGATTGAGAATCATACTTATGTAGCCTTTTCCCACTTGTGTTTCTTGGGTGATTATTTTCTGTTTTGTGTCTGCACCAGACAGAACTGTTTTGGTTTCGTTCATTCACTTTGTTGTTTTATTCTTTAGTGTTCTGAGTTATAATAAATATCATAAACACTTACCACGCTGCGCATTGGTCCTCCGATCCTTCCTACTACTCCTCCTCGTCAGAGGAAGACAACTGTCACAAAATCAGGATAAAAAAAGTGTTTAATGAAATCAGAATTCAAATTTTTTAAGGTCCGCAAAGCAAAAACTTGACAAATTATTTTATAAGAATGCTGTAAGTACATACATTGTTTGCTCTGTGGGAAATGAATATCCAACTAGTGTAAACTCACCCCATTCCGTACAAATGTGCGTAACCGCGACATTCAAACAAGGCAACAAAGAAAACTAATGGGACTGTAGCGACTGTGTTGACGTCAAAATCGGGGGTGTGAACTAGGTTTCTATTCACGCGTTGATAGGCATGGTAATGGGCCTATAGTATTGGAGAAAAGTTGAAAAAACGGACCCTCCGTTACATCTAGACGTGTCATATCGTAACGTACAGCAGGCATAAAGCAACTATTTCTGTCTTACAATCTCTCTCCGCCAGGTGTAGCACTTCTCTCATCGTTTAAAAACAAGAAATGGACAGTGACGGTGGTAAAGGGGGTGATACCTAGTCATTTTTTCCGTCTTTATTGCTTGCCATCATCATTCTCAAAGCCGCAGTTTACTTCTAAGATCACTTTAGCACCGCCCTAAAAACCCGATTCAAATTCGACACAAACTTTCAAATAGGTATGTAATGACACATTATATAAACTCTTTATAGTGTTTTATTTACATTTTTTAGAGGCGATAAGTTCCCACACGACATCTGTCCTTCTCACTATCACGCATTAGTTTCGCTTCCCCACCCGCCATAAAAATTTAAAAAAAGAAGACCCGACGGGGCTCATTGATTGAATTATGCAGAAACGGGCAGTGTTTAGGTCCTGTAATTGATTTTGTTGGAAAGGAGAGAAATCGTGCATTGCAATGGTATTGACATTGCAGTTTATCTGGAAGTATTACGTTTTTGGGGAACTAAAATAAGGGCAATTGTAGGGACCAAGGCGATGTACGAGTTTACGTTAGTCAGTTAACGTTATTTCTGGTTTTGTAGGTAAAGCAAGGCAGGCTAGCTAACGTTAGCTAGCTAGCTGTTAGCCTACAACTCGGATTTGCAAGTTTGTTCGTATGTCATAAAAGTGTATTGTCTTGGGCAAAACTAAATAATGGATGCAGCTATGGTGGTAGCTAACTCACGTCTGGGTCTGACTAATACAGTGAAGTAGGAGCAACAAACCATAACGGCGTCTAGAGATGCAGTTGGTCTACATCTGTAAAGCATAGAATTAGCTTGACCCGCGTTACTACCCTGATGACACACGTCTTCATCAACAACAGTAATGTGTGTTATGTAAAAAGTTGTATAAAAAATACCTGGTTTTATAAACTAGTAGGTTAATTACCCAGCCAAGCAGATTCAAGCAGTAGAGTAATTTTGGTTGAGAAGTGCATTATCAAAATGCCTCGTCCATTCTTTATAACAAAATGCAATTTACCACTGTCTATTGTATCATCCTGTCACAAGCTCTTTCAGTCAACAACACCTAATGAGGAATTACATTGTTTATGAGGATTGCCTGCTGCAGTTGTTCGAGAGATGTCTTGTTTGTAGCTGAACATGCAACATAGAGAAGACCAGCAAGGGGACCCTCAGCATCACACACACATGCCCTCGCTGTGAGCATTCCTATAAATGGAACAGGGAGGACACTTGAATCAGGTTGGAGTTTCGAGTTTTGTCCCAATTCACCTTCATAACCTAGCCTGGTGGAATCAGTCTGATTGCTGCGTTTACCACATGATATCTGAAGTGAAACAGAAAGTTGAATACAGTGATGAGGTTGGTTCCACCATGCTAATCAGAAGCACCATTGATAATGTAATCAGTGCTCTGTGTGTGTGTTTGTGTGTGACCGATCAGTATCTTTGATGAGGGGCCAGTAATGGGCCGCTGGCAAAGACCTTACCTCTAGCCTTAACTCTTGCCAAAGACCTTACCTCTAGCCTTAACTCTTGCCTGCTCACCAATGGTCCACAATGTGGAGGTCAGAATTAGGTAGGTTTAGTCTAACTGCCATTGGTAATAGAACTGTGACTGTGTATGTGTTCACGATACAGAACCATGACTGTATGTGTTCACAATACGTTTATGGAGCCTGCACCTGGAGACTTGCAAGATGATGTGATGGAATCCTGACCGACAGACAGGCTTGATACTGACTTCGCTGAATGGAGAGACACCTGGGACTCAACACATCCACAATGTGGATCTGAAGGTGATTACTAATAATACAGTACAGCAGAACTGTCCAGTATTTGCAAAAGCCTTTTCATTCCATGTGTCACTGATGAACTCTGCCTCAACTCTTTATTTCTCATCTATTTCTACAGATGAAGAGTACTAAAGATGCTTTTGCCAGACGCCAGCCTCGGTCGTTTGATAGAGGGACCATAATTGGGTAGGTTTTATCTGACCTGTTCAAACTTCAACACAGTACCTGTTTTTCTGTCAGATACTGTATTACCTATCCTAACTGCCATTGGTAATAGAACAGTGTGACGGTGTTCACAGAAACATGTATAGAGACAGCACATGGAAACTTGCAAGATGTGATGAAGTCCAGACTGACAGACGAGCTTAATACTGATGCCTCCAAATGGAGAGAGACCTGACACGGCATTAAAGTTTTACTACACACAACTTGTACTTCTATTGTTTTTTTAAATGATTTAATAGAATGGTATCAGTCAATATGGGGAGGGAGAAACCTTGTGTATTCTGCACCAGGATCAGGGAACTCCGGTTGTATACTGAACACCACACAGGAAAATATGACAACTCTGACATGTTTGCCAAGGTAACCCATTCACCACCAGACAAAATGCCAATAGGCACAGTATCTGTATCGGCTGGGAATGACAATGGAAGCTGAAAGCTGCACATTGTTATATTAGCAGAACTATGGTATTATGGAATGGGTTGTCTATTCTACATGGACCTGTTACATTTGAAAGTTATCAAAACTCTTAGCTTAGAATATCTACATAATTCAGCAATTGCATTCTCATATTACTCCATAGGCTACTGACCTATTCAAAGCTTCCTCCGGCATCTCACCATACATCTGCCTGGAGTTATTGAACTCAACCTGCAAGAGGGTTGTTTGATGGATGCTACCATGACTACAGATAATCCTGAATAAATTGTGAATAACGATGAGTGAGAAAGTAACAGACGCACAAGTATCATACTTCCAAGACATGCTAACATCTCACCATTACAATAACAGCGGAGGTTAGCATTTTTGGGGGGTATGACATTTGTGCGTCTGTAACATTCCCAGCTGGCAATGAGGAATTGGCCCAGGAGCGGTCCTCTTCCGGGGCACCGGAACTGATTGGATTGGCTCGGAACAGAGTGATGGGACAAGGACATCCCAAACCCCCATAACTCGGACGACGCTGGGCCAATTGTGCATCGCCTCATGGGTCTCCCGGTCGCGGCCGGCATGGGTATCGAACTAGCATCTGTAGCAACGCAATTTGCAATGCAGTGCTGTGTCTTAGACCGCTGCGCCACTCATATTAAAATTCTACTTAAACAGGACTCTTAACACAAAATGTTAATTGTATTTTTTTGATCACAGAAACAATAGTTAAATAAAAAACAAAGAGAAAATATGGAATAAATAAATGTTAAATAAAGCAGCCGTGTAATGATCTGCATTTGGATAACTCACACCGGAATCAGTCCGAGCTCAATCCCCGCATCCTAGCCATAAGTAATACTGCCTAAGGCGGCCCAGATCCACATCCACTCTAAATTTAGAGCCAAAATGAAGAAAAAATGCTTCACTGTCCCAGTAATTACAATTACAGAGGGCACTGTATATTGAGGCAAAAAAATGGACAGTAGCCAAATAGTTCAATGAAACTAAATTGAATGAACATGAAATATCATTGAAAGACAGTATATAGGCCTATGTAGCCTACACTGTAGGTAGGCTTTTTATCCTTAGCTTGTTTGTAACAATGGCAAAGACTTTGGCATCTTTGTATTTGCAGTCAACTTCATTGTGAAGTTGAATTTGGTGATGAATTTTAAATTAAAATCAATATTCACAATTATTTGTGTTATTTGTTGATGTGACAATGTGACAATGTGACAACGTACCCAACTTAAGTGTGACAATTTACCCGCTGATGGAGCAAATTGTCACAAGTGCACACTTTCTATTTAACGGTCTACAACTCCATACTGAAATAAGATATGATGTAATGAATACAAAATATGTGCCCAAGACTTCCATCTTTCATTTGGTATGACATACCATTGTGATGTATTGTCCCCAGTAAATGTTAGACAGTGTGAAAAGTGTGACAACATACCTCGCTCTCCCCTATGATAGATGTTTTCACAATCTAAATGTCTATTCTTTTTAACTTCCAATTTAGTGAGAGTGACTTTATCACGGTTCTAAGTCGTACTGGCTGGATTACTGCCTACTTGAATGCCAATAACTCAGATACACGTGAAAACATGAAATGACCCAGGAAATCAATAGAACATCACTCAGATGCACAAAAACAATAGAACTTTCAAAACGGGTGAACCTTTCCTTTAACTTCTGAATGTATTGCCATTCAGGACGTCGCTGCTGTTGCTTCCCTGTCTCACTCTCCACCATTTTTCCAACTGTTAACGGAGATGAGGTGCGGAGTGCTTTATGTCTGTAGCAAATCATTTGAAAGATGCTTATCTCCTCCTACTAATGTTACAGCAGTGTTGCATTAGGTATTCGCTTAATTTATATTTTTCCCTTTATGATGATGATGATCGGGATGTGGTAGTTTTGTGCTAAACATTTTATGGAGAAAAATAAATAAACATATTTTCTCAGTATGTTTCTAAACGTTAACAATCCCAATTTCGTTCATGTTCACACTCCTAGTACAGAATAATGTTCTGTATTGTGCTGTACTGTACCCCACGGTACTTTACTACACTCTATGGCACTGCACTGTAATCTACTGTGCTCTTCTGTACTGAACTTTGCTGTCCAAATTGATGAAACATAGACGTCTCTGATTGGTTCAGATTTGGTCCAGTCTGGAACGACCAAATTAGGTATTTCTTTGGGTGCGGATCTCATTAGAATACCTAAGCTCTGCACCTGCAGGCCTATGTATCAAAACCATACAATAATAGCTTACAATGCAAGTAGCAGATTGATTAGAAACTATAATTCATTAACAATATATTGTATGCTTGGTCACCTTTTCAAATACTGTATGTGTTGTGCAAACAATATATAAAACATAAAAGAGTAAGTACATGGACTACAAGTTTACTTTATACAGAGCACATCTGAACAAAGGTAAGACTGGTCATCGTTTGCTTCCACTTCTCTTGATATCACTGTGACAGAATCAAAATCCACACTGGCTAAATTATTACTGCCAGTTAAATATTGATGAACTACTTCCACAGACTGATTAGCCTATTGTTAAGAGTACATGAGACACATGCTGATATCTGCAGTCATTCAGTAGACTGGTGGATCATATCTTATCATAACTGATAGAGGTAATGACAAAACTGTATACACTCTGGAGTGTATACAGGATACATTCACATATAATTGAAACAAGATGTCAATCAAAAAGCAACTGTTATGTCAGGTTCTGATGTCGCTCAATTAATCATTGTTGCTACAGTATTTAAAGTTATTGTAAATGGTTAACAACTAGTTACTGTAGAGGGTCAACGACCAGCACGCCCAGGGTGTTATTGAAGATAACCCTTCCCTCTACCTCTTTACTACAGTCTGGGTGTCTCAGCAGCTCCAGAGCTCTAGCCTTCAGCCCTGCAGGAGCCGTGCCGCTGAAGTTAAACACCTCAGTCAGGAAGTCTAGCAGTAGCTCTCCTCTCTGGTCCCCCTCAGTGAAACACTCTGTGATATCAATCTGAGAAGGTAGCTCGTAGCTCTGGTAACTCACTGTCTTAGAGTCCAGGTAGGTTTTAATATCACCTGTAGTGACAGAGTGACTGCTCTCTGTGTTACACAGCTGGGTCTTGAAGGTCTTCCAATGCTTCCCCCAGCCACTCTCATCTACAGAAAAAGTATAACAGTTAACACAGTATTTTTGATTTTGTGTATGCCAGGAATCCCTGTATTGTTGCCAGACAAACATTCCTATTAGACAAGTATGTATTCAAATCGATAAGTAAAACATATAACAGGTCTGGCAGGCATGGGTTCTGATAAACCTATTTCACTCACCAGACACCAGAATGATGAGTAGTTTTCCTTTCTTGTCCAGGAGACTCTGGTAGAATGACACTGTAGCACAAGGATCCTTCACATAATACAACATCTGGATGGAACCCAGAGGAACTATCTGATTATTCTCATAAAAGACTGAATGTGATCTTAATAATGCAATACAAATTAATAGCAATAGCTATGTATGGTACATACAGTACATTCGGAAAGTATTCAGACCCCTTGACTTTTTCCACATTCTGTTACATTACAGCAAAAACCAATTTTTAGAAATGTTTGCAAATGTTTTAAAAACAAAAAACAGAAATACTTTATTTACATAAGTATTCAGACCCTTTGCTATGAGAGCTCCGGTGCATCCTGTTTCCATTGATCATACTTGACATGTTTCTACAACTTGATTGGAGTACACCTGTGGTAAATTCAATTGATATGACATGATTTGGCACACACCTGTCTATATAAGGTCCCACAGTTGACAGTGCATGTCAGAGCAAAAACCAAGCCATGAGGTTGAAGGAATTGTCCGTAGAGCTCCAAGACAGGATTGTGTCGAGGCACAGATCTGGGGAAGGGTACCAAAATATTTCTGCTGCATTGAAGGTCCCCAAGAACACAGTGGCCTCCATCATTCTTAAATGGAAGAAGTTTGGAACGACCAAGACTCTTCCTCGAGCTGGCCGCCCAGCCAAACTGAGCAATCAGGGGAGAAGGGTCTTGGTCAGGGAGAAAGATCACTCTGACAGAGCTCCAGAGTTCCTCTGTGGAGATGGGAGAACCTTCCAGAAGGACAAACATCTCTGTAGCACTCCACCAATCAGGCATTTATGGTAGAGTGGCCAGATGGAAGCCACCCCTCAGTAAAAGGCATATAACAACTCATTTGGAGTTTGCCAAAAGGCACCTAAAGGACTCAGACCATGAGAAACAATATTATCTGGTCTGATTAAACCAAGATTGAACTCTTTGGCCTGAATGCCAAGCGTCACGTATGGAGAAAACCTGGCACCATCCCTACGGTGAAGCATGTTTTTCAGCGGCAGGGACTGGGTGAAAGATGAACAGAGCAAAATACAGAGAGATCCTTGATGAAAACCTGCTCCAGAGTGCTCAGGACCTCAGACTAGGGTGAAGGTTCCCCTTCCAACAGGACAATGACCCTAAGCACACAGCCAAGACAAAGCAGGAATGGCTTCGAGACAAGTCTCTGAACGTCCTTGAGTGGCCCAGCCAGAGCCCGGACTTGAACCCGATCGAACATCTCTGTAGAGACCTGAAAATAGCTGTGAAGCGACACACCCCATCCAACCTGACAGAACTTGAGAGGATCTGCAAGGATTAACAGGAGAAACTCCCCCAAATACAGCTGTGCCAAGCTTGTAGCGTCATAGCCAAGAAAACTCAAGGCTGCAGTCGCTGCCAAAGGTGCTTCAACAAAGTACTGAGTAAATGGTCTGAATACTTATGTAAATGGTTATTTCCGGTTTTCTAAAAAAACAGTTTTTGCTTTGTCATTATGGTGTATAGTGTGTATATTGATGAGGGGGGGGGAAATAATTTCATTCATTTTAGAATAAGGCTGTAACGTAACAAAATTAGAAAAAAGTCAAGGGGTCTGAATACTTTCCCAATGCACTGTACTGCAGCACACACACCAGGCATCCACTACTACACAAATCCATGTGGTTAGTTCTAACCTGTATCATGTGTATGAAGTCCATCTTCTTGGTATAGTTCTTCTCTCGCCAGTCCTTCTCAAACTCAGTGGCAGTCATCTTATTCCAGGTGAATTTAATGTAATCTAGATTTGGTTTCTGGGACACCAAAACTACACAAGATAAAGATATTCACAAAACATTAAGAACACCTTCGTAATATTGAATTGCAGCTTTTGCCCTCAGAACAGCATAAATTTGTCAACATGGGCCACAAGGATGCTGGCCCATGTTGACTCCAATGCGGGGCGACAGGTAGCCTAGTGGTTATAAAATCAAATCAAATTTTATTTGTCGCATACACATGGTTAGCAGATGTTAATGCGAGTATAGTGAAATGCTTGTGCTTATAGTTTCGACCATGCAGTAATATCTAACAAGTAATCTAACCTAACAATTTCACAACAACTACCTTATACACACACAAGTAGCATACCAGCAGCATACCACCCTGCATACCATTGCTGGCTTCTGAAGCTTAGCAGGGTTGGTCCTGGTCAGTTCCTGGATGGGAAACCAGATGCTGCTGGAAGTGGTGTTGGAGGGCCAGTAGGAGGCACTCTTCCCTCTGGTCTAAAAACAATATCCCAATGCCCCAGGGCAGTGACACTGCCCTGTGTAGGGTGCTGTCTTTTGGATGGGACGTTAAACAGGTGTCCTGACTCTCTGAGGTCATTAAAGATCCCATGGCACTTATCGCAAGAGTAGGGGTGTAAACCCCGGTGTCTTGGCTAAATTCCCAATCTGGCCCTCAAACCATCACAGTCTCCTAATAATCCCCAGTTTACAATTGGCTCATTCCTCCCTTGTAACTATTCTGTGAATGTGTTCTCAGTCAACTTACCTGGAAAAATAATGGATAAAGAAAAAATAATAAGAATAATTAATAAGAATATGTAAATAAAAATATATAGATGAGTGATGGTACAGAACGGCATAGGCAAGATGCAGTAGATGGAATTGAGTACAGTATATACATATGAGATGAGTAATGTAAGGTATGTAAACATTATATAAAGTGGCATTGTTTAAGGTGGCTAGTGATACATTTATTACATCAATTTTTACATTATTAAAGTGGCTAGAGTTGAGTCAGTATGTTGGCAGCAGCCACTCAATGTTAGTGATGGCTGTTTAACAGTCCGATGGCCTTGAGAGAGAGAGAAGCTGTTTTTCAGTCTCTCGGTCCTGGCTTTGATGCACCTGTACTGACCTCGCCTTCTGGATGATAGCGGGGTGAACAGGCAGTGGCTCGGGTGGTTGTTGTCCTTGATGATCTTTTTGGCCTTCCTGTGACATCAGGTGGTGTAGGTGTCCTGGAGGGCAGGTAGTTTGCCCCCGGTGATGTGTTGTGCAGACCTCACTACCCTCTGGGGAGCCTTACGTTTGTGGGCGGAGCAGTTGCCGTACCAGGCGGTGATACAGCCCGACAGGATGCTCTTGATTGTGCATCTGTAAAGGTTTGTGAGTGTTTTTGGTGACAAGCCAAATTTTTTCAGCCTCCCGAGGTTGAAGAGGCGCTGCTGCGCCTTCTTCACGATGCTGTCTGTGTGGGTGGACCAATTCAGTTTGTCTGTGATGTGTACGCCGAGGAACTTAACTTACTACCCTCTCCACTACTGTTCCATCAATGTGGATAGGGGGGTGTTCCCTCTGCTGTTTCCTGAAGTCCACAATCATCTCCTTAGTTTTGTTGACATTGAGTGTGAGGTTATTTTCCTGACACCACACTCAGAGGAGCCTCACCTCCTCCCTGTAGGCCGTCTCATCGTTGTTGGTAATCAAGCCTACCACTGTAGTGTCGTCTGCAAACTTGATGCTTGAGTTGGAGACGTGCATGACCACGCAGTCATGGGTGAACAGGGAGTAGAGGAGAGGGATGAGAACGCACCCTTGTGGGGCCCCAGTGTTGAGGATCAGTGGGGTGGAGATGTTGTTACCTACCCTCACCACCTGGGGGCGGAGATACAGGAAGTCCAGGAACCAGTTGCACAGGGCGGGGTCGAGCTTAATGACAAGTTTGGAGGGTACTATTGTGTTAAATGCTGAGCTGTAGTTGATGAACAGCATTCTTACATAGGTATTCCTCTTGTCCAGATGGGTTAGGGCAGTGTGCAGTGTGATTGCGTCGTAGGTGGATCTATTGCGGCGGTAAGCAAATTGGAGTGGGTCTAGGGTGTCAGGTAGGGTGGAGGTGATATGGTCCTTGACTAGTCTCTCAAAGCACTTCATGATGACGTAAGTGAGTGCTACGGGGCGGTAGTCATTTAGCTGAGTTACCTTAGAGTGTTGGACTAGTAACCGAAAGGTTGCAAGATCAAATGACAAATGGTAAAAATCTGTCGTTCTGCCCCTGAACAAGGCAGTTCCTAGGCTTTCATTGCAAATAAGATTTTTTTTCTTAACCGACTTGCCTAATTAAATAAAAGGTTTAAAAATAATAATAATTGAAATGCTTCCCAGAGTTGTGTCAGGTTGGCTGGATATCCTTTGGGAGGTGGACCATTCTTGATACACATGGGAACTGTTGAGCGTCAAAAACTCAAACTCAGCAGTGTTGCAGTTCTTCACACAAACCGGTGCGCCTGGCACCTACTACCATGGCACTTCAATATTTTGTCTGGCCCATTCATCCTCTGAATGGCACACATACACAATCCATGTCTCAATTGGGAGTTTCCGGCGCCGACAGAGATGGCCGCCTTGCTTCGCGTTCCTAGGAAACTATGCAGTATATTTTTTTTTACGTGTTATTTCTTACATTGGTACCCCAAGTAATCTTGGGTTTCATTACATACAGTCGGGAGGAACTACTGAATATAAGAGCAACGTCAACTCACCATCATTACGACCAGGAATATGACTTTCCCGAAGTGGACCCTGTGTTCTGCCTTCCACCCAGGACAATGGATCGGATCCCAGCCGGCGACCCAAAACAACAACGCCATAAAAGAGGCCAAACGAAGCGGTCTTCTGGTCAGGCTCTGGAGACGGGCACATCGCGCACCACTCCCTAGCATACTACTCGCCGATGTCCAGTCTCTTGACAACAAGGTGGATGAAATCCGAGCAAGGGTAGCATTCAAGAGAGACATCAGAGACTGTAATGTTCTTTGCTTCACGGAAACATGGCTCACTCGAGAGACTATCGGAGTCGGTGCAGCCAGCTGGTTTCTTCACGCATCGCGCCGACAGGAACAAGCATCTTTCTGGTAAGAAGAGGGGCGGGGGGGTATGCCTTATGATTAACGAGACGTGGTGTGATCATAACAACATACAGGAATTCAAGTCCTTCTGTTCACCTGACTTAGAATTCCTCACAATCAAACGTTGACCGCATTATCTACCAAGAGAATTCTCTTCAATTATAATCACAGCTGTATATATATTCCCCCCCAAGCAGACACATCGATGGCCCTGAACAAACTTTATTTGACTCTATGTAAACTGGAAACCACATATCGAGGCTGCATTCATTGTAGCTGGGGATTTTAACAGGGCTAATCTGAAAACAAGACTCCCTAAATTCTATCAGCATATCGATTGCGCAACCAGGACTGGTAAAACCCTGGATCATTGTTATTCTAACTTCCGCGACGCATATAAGGCCCACCCCCGCCCTCCTTTCGGAAAAGCTGACCACGACTCCATTTTGTTGCTTCCAGCCTACAGACAGAGACTAAAACAAAAAGGTCTGTTCAACGCTGGTCAGACCAATCTGATTCCACGCTGGTCCGACCAATCTGGTCCACAATCCAATATGATTGTGAACTTCAGGAAATAGCAGAGGGAGCACCCCCCTATCCACATCGACGGGACAGTAGTGGAGAGGGTAGTAAGTTAAGTTCCTCGGCGTACACATCACGGACAAACTGAATTGGTCCACCCACACAGACAGCGTTGTGAAGAAGGCGCAGTAGCGCCTCTTCAACCTCAGGAGGCTAAAGAAATTTGGCTTGTCGCCAAAAGCACTCACAAACTTCTACAGATGCACAATCGAGAGCATCCTGTCGGGCTGTATCACCGCCTGGTACGGCAACTGCTCCGCCCACAACTGTAAGGCTCTAAAGAGGGTAGTGATGTCTGCACAACGCATCACCGGGGGCAAACTACCTGCCCTCCAGGACACCTACACCACCCGATGTCACAGGAAGGCCATAAAGATCATCAAGGACAAAAACCACCCGAGCCACTGCCTGTTCACCCCACTATCATCCAGAAGGTGAGGTCAGTACAGGTGCATCAAAGCAGGGACCGAGAGACTGAAAAACAGCTTATATCTCAAGGCCATCAGACTGTTAAACAGCCACCACTAACATTGAGTGGCTGCTGCCAACACACTGACTCAACTCCAGCCACTTTAATAATGGGAATTGATGGGAAATGATGTAAAATATATCACTAGCCACATAAACAATGCTACTTAATATAATGTTTACATACCCTACATTATTCATCTCATATGTATACGTATATACTGTACTCTATATCATCTACTGCATCTTTATGTAATACATGTATCACTGGCCACTTTAACTATGCCACTTTGTTTACATACTCATCTCATATGTATATACTGTACTCGATACCATCTACTGCATCTTGCCTATGCCGTTCTGTACCATCACTCATTCATATATCTTTATGTCCATATTCTTTATCCCCTTACACTTGTGTGTATAAGGTAGTAGTTGTTGAATTGTTAGGTTAGATTACTCGGTTATTACTGCATTGTCGGAACGAGAAGCACAAGCATTGTGACAAATACAATTTGATTTGGAAAAAAAATTGTCTCAAGGTGTGAAAATCCTTCTTTAATCTGCCTCCTCCCATTCATCTACACTGATTGAAGTGGATTTAACAAGTGAAGGGATCATTCACCTGGTCAGTCTATCTCATGGAAATGTTTTGTACACTTGAAAGATTGTGGAATCTGTGTGGGTAGCTGGACAGGAAGGATGACTGACAGTGAAGGTGAACAGGTGGTCACGTGTCAGGTGACAGAGGAATGGATGAGACTGAGGCAGGAATTCCTTTAACCATAAAGTGGTATATTTACATTTAGAGTAGTCTTTGCTGCATCACAAAGGAAACAAATAACATGTATCCAATCAAATTCATAATCAAAGATCAAATCATATCATTCATTATTAACATAATTTAGGGAATTCAAGAGTCTAGTTCAATAAGAAGTCAATAGTAATCATCCGTGAGTCATTTAGGCTCGTAACTATTTATCATAAATCATGAAAGAATACAAACAGGGAATGGTTATACAATCTATAATCCCCATGATCAAAGTCAATCAGTTAGCAAACAATAACGTTTCTCATTTCACTCTTTCAATTGTCTTCATGTGTACATATAATTCATTTCAATACACATGAACCATATCGATTGCATAATTGGCCTATGAGGATCCGTAGGGCCGTGATCATTGACAATTCACATTACACAATATGTTTGAAGCTGCGCTCCAAGCCGCGCTCCGCGGTAATAACTATTAACAGTAACTGAATGGCCCACTCTCCCGATCGCCACAGATAATTCAGATGAAAGGTAAAAGTCGGTCGACTTACGTGGATTCATGGACGCACAGAACTTCTGGATCAGATGGAGTTAAGGAAGAGAAAGCAGCGAGATCAGGCGATGGCAATTTCCTCCTTTTATGGAGTTGAGATCTGTTGGACATTTCCACCTGACCTAATTAAAGCGCCCCTGGCCCAGCTGAGTAAATGGCAATGAATTAAAGGATTATTCCACCAACTCCATGTGCCTTTTCTATAGCCACCCCGGAAATTTTTTAAATTCCACACTCAAAAGGCTCATTGCTCCCCGTCCTCTGTCATCTCAGGGAGAGGAATTAGTCGGGCAACTGGCCGGATATATGTCCGGTTCTTCACCTGGATCTCCACGGATCTAACACGACCATCGGTCCCAGGCATGGTCTTAGTTATACGGCCCACCGGCCAGGAGGCTCGAGGCAGCTGAGGGTCCACCATCATTACTACTTGGCCAGTTTCCAGGCTGGCCATTTCTCTCCGCCATTTCCCTCTGTGCTGTAGACTTGGTAGGTAATCCCGAATGAATCGGGCCCAAAAATGGTCAGCTAAGATTTGGCTATGTCGCCACCGGCGTCTGCCTACGAGGTTGGTATCAGCATACATTGCTTGAGGAAGTGACGCATCTCAGCGTCCCATCAAGAGCATATTCGGTGTAACCGGATCGGGGTCAGCAATGTCTGCAGAGAGATATCCCAAGGGTTTGGAGTTCCGAATCCCTTCCACCTCTATCAGGACGGTCCTCAAGACAGTTTCAGTGACAGTTTGGTCCCCTAGTACGACTCGTAAGGCTGTCTTTACAGATTTGATCTCTCGCTCCCATGTTCCTCCAAAATGAGGAGTGCCTGGGGGGTTCAATTTGAATGAGATTTGTTGGTCCATCAGCTGATCCTGGAGGCTGGGTTCCATGGCTTGGAAGGCTTCCTCCAACCCGGCTTCTCCTGCCTTGAAGTTCGTACCTCTGTCAGCCAGGATCTCATAGGGTTTCCCCTGTCGGGAGATAAACCGCCGTAGGGCCATGAGGAAGGCTTCCGTATCCAAACTCTCCAGTAGGTCTAGGTGGACACATCTGGTTGTCAAACACTTGAATAGAATGCCCCAGCGCTTTTCCATACGACGACCTAACTTGATCATCAAGGGGCCAAAGCAATCTATTCCTGTTGACCAGAAGGGTGGTTTAAGGAGGCGCAAGCGAGCAGGGGGTAAATCGCTCTGAAGCGTCACAGAACACATGCAGTTCCAGGCATGATCCCGGTTGGTCAGCACAGGATGGTAAATAACATCTTGGCATTTGGACATCAGAGAGCTCCGTTAACTCCGTTTCCCAACAGATCCATTGTTCCACTAGGTCAGCCGGGTGGATTGGTTCATCCCAGTCCCTCTTGGTCTGCCACAGGTCCTGGACTAAGACTTTGGCCCGTGTTGTGTATGGCAGGATATACCCAAGGGGATCGTATTGACTGGCCAGGGTCCGATAGATGGTGCGCACAGTGGGGGTTTCGGTACTCGGGGATGAGCGGTGCTTATACCCCAGGGTATCCGGTATGCAGCTCCACCTCAGTCCTAGAGTGGGCTCTTCTGGGTTAGCACCAGACTGCGTTAGCCATAGTTCACTGCTACTGGACCTAGCTTGTGGCGGGAGGTGCTGGATAACCTCCGCTCTGTTACTAGCCCACTGTCGGACCTCAAATCCCCCTTTGGACAGGAGATTCCGTACTTTATCAAGGAGTGCTTTCGCTTCAGCCGTGTAATGGGATGCTCTGTAAGCAGTTATCCACATAGAAGGCATTTTCCACTGAATCCAATACTTCTGGGTCACTGTCTGGATGCTCCCGTGCGTGTTTCTGCAGAGCGTATATGGCACAGCAAGGACTGCAGGTGGTGACAAATGGGAGTACCTGCCATTCATAGATTGTGGGCTCTGCATCTCGTTCCATATCTCGCCATATGAACCCGGAGCAGTGTGGTGTCGGAAGGCAGTAAACGAATCTGATGATCTCCACTGATGGCTGTAGAGTGCTGCCGGAACCGGAGAAGGACACCGAGCAAGGAAGGACCTAAGGTTGGTCCGGGGAGTAGACAGTCATTCAGGCTTTGACCAGCAGCTTGGAATGAACAGTTGAAGACAAGTCTATACTTCCCACCATGTTGCTGGATAACATGGTGAGGGAGATACCAGGATTCAAGGAGTGCGTTTCCCTCTTCATGAGCTGTCACTTCAGTGACGTAGCCTGCCTTCACAAAGTTATGAATCTCTCTTATGAAATTCTGCAAGCTCAGGATTCTTCACCAGGCGTCGCTCCGTTCCACGCAGTAGTGGGAGTACAGCCCGTATCGTGGTTGCCAGAGGAGGATGGTTGGGCACCCGTAGCAGTGGGGTTGCATACCTGCGAACGCCATCCATTTCAGTGGTGGTGGTGCTCTTCTCCAGCAGGTCTAATGCATAGGAGTCATGTTTCGAGCGAGAGACCTCCTGTAGCTTCCGGTTGGAGAAGGTGTCCATCTTCCAGAGCATCTCAACATTCCGAAGGAGGTCAGTGGCTGCATCTGGATTGCTTCTGGTGAAGAGGACTTGCTGTGACTGTACAGCTTGGGTGGAGAGAAGTAGATGGGATGGACCTTGCACAGCCCAACCCAAGGATGTATGGACAGCAATGGGCCCTCCTTCTGGTCCAGCTCGTATAGGCTCAGTCGGGGTGACGAGATGTGGGTGGTCTGACCCAATCAGGATAAGTGGCGCTACTCTGGCCAGGTTAGGAAGAGGCAATCCCCGTAGATGAGGATATTGTTTCTGTAGAACACTTACAGGGCAGGAGTGCTCTGCGAGATTCAAGCCATCTGCCGTGAAGGCATTGGTGATGTTATAGGCCACGTCCCTGTTTCCTCAAGGTGAAATGCTAAAGGTTACAGCAGAGCCTTTCATTTGGATAACATCATGTCGCACCGTTCTGAGATTAAGGGTCTCGGGGGTCCCTTCCAGGTTAAGCTGGCGGGCGGCCGCCGTGAGAATGATTGTTCTTTCTGACCCATCATCTAGAACGGCGAATGTATCAATGCTTCTCCCTTTACTTTGCAGAGTGACCTTGACCACCTTCAACATGACCCTTGGAGACTGGTTCTGCTGGTCGAGGTACAGCTCCTTTGCAGCTCCTACCATGAGCATACTCTGCTCCTTCTGTGCTTGGGGAATTAGATCATGCAACACGGTGAGATGGATTTCTTTACAGCGGTTGCAGGGTTTCCTCAATGTGCAGGTCTCCGCCTTATGGCTACGGGCACACTTGTAGCATCGCTCGCCTGAAGTGATCCAGGCCTTCAATTGAGTTTGAGTGAGCTTTTTTACTCTGGGGCATGAGCCAAGGAAGTGCCCCTTACTATTGCAATATGGGCAGTAAGGCTGGAATTTGATGTTCTTGCTCTTGAGAGGGGTCTTCTTCCCGGGTTCCTCCCCGGCCTCACTATTTAAGTACATGGTAGTGGGATTTGGCCTTTTCTGTCCCTCCTGGCATTCAAACTCCTTCCTTCCCCCGGTGGCTATGGCTGAGATTGTGGCCTGGTGAGCGATGCTCTTCGCCTTTGCCTTCACCTCCAACCATGCGGCCAGGTCTCAGAGCATAGGTGCTTGTCGAGCCCTCTTTCAGGATGCCCTTATTCAAACAATGTTCAATGAAACTGTCTCTGAGGTACACTGGAAGTTTGCTAAGAAGCCTGTCCAGGTCAGGGATTGGACAGCCAGGGACAATTCTTGGAAGGCAGCATGGTCTCCCATTTTAATTGGAGACGTGTTCAGGATGTTGTTTAGTTCATTCTGGACTAGCTAACGTGGCTCACCATATCTCGCCTTCAGGACCTGGAGAGCAGCAGTGTATGGTGTTGCGGAGTGCATAAATGATTGGGCCAGCCTGTATGCACTGGGAAACCGCAAATGATCCATTAGTACTTGGTATTTGTAGCGTTCTGACAGATGACTGCGAATACCCAGTAGACTCTCCAATGCCATTTCCAAAAGGACAAATTCACTCTCCTTTCCATTTTCAAAGTATGGCAGTTTGGGTCTGGGAATTCCATAGGCTGAGGCTACTAGAAGTTTCATAATGTTGGCTCCCTCTTCTGGTTGCGTGAAGGATAAACCCGGGACTTCTGATGAGCCCACTGTGGCCTCATTGGGACGGTCCCCTACTGTCCCAGACCCACCATTTGTGGCAGCCGGAATTGGGCGAGAGCCCTCCGACCTGTTGTTTGAGTACTGGACTGGCCCTGGACGAAAGGAACGATTTACCTTGGTTGGTAATTGGCGTAAAGGTGAAGGAGTGATGCTTTGTCCAGATGGAGGAATGCTAACTTGTGTCACTGGCATAGAGGGTGTTGGCGGAGCGGCCTGTCTCCCGTGCTCCGTGTTGGCTGTTGACCCCGGAGCCTCCGGGGACTGTGTGCCATGCTGTACTAGAGGTGCAGATTAGTAAAGAAAGGCAGACAGTTCAGGTCCATGTGACGGGGTGGGCAGGTCAACTCCCTGTTCGTTCCTCTCCAGGAAGGATGAGACCATCCGTGCCTCCTCCAATTCCCTTCTGGCTTGACGGTGCCGTCGCTGCTGTGCCAGGTCCTTGGCAATGAATTTCCGTTCCTGTAGAGCTCTACGGGCCTGCACATCC
Organism: Oncorhynchus kisutch; assembly: GCF_002021735.2. Classification (NCBI taxonomy): domain Eukaryota; kingdom Metazoa; phylum Chordata; class Actinopteri; order Salmoniformes; family Salmonidae; genus Oncorhynchus; species Oncorhynchus kisutch. The sequence goes on along the minus strand of NC_034203.2, from coordinate 977,917 downwards.
AATTGGTGACATCGTTCATCAGCCTGTCGTTCCTCCTCAATCTGACGCTCAATTTCTTCCAAAGCTAATAGTTTCATCCTCTCTTGTAGGACAGCGGTCTGTGAATCGCTGAGGGCTAGTGAATGGCGGCTGCGATGGCCACTTCCAAAGGGGTATCCACTGGTCGAACTCCCACGCCGTCTAGTGCTTCGACGATTTCCCATTAGTTAAGGGGTGAGCGGAGCCTGCCTCTGGAAGCTGGTCGACCTGTGCGGTGGGAGTTACCTCCTCCATAGGTTCTTCATGTAGACCACTTTCCTGCTCCAAAGCAGTTTCCGGTCCTTGGCTCAGAGGGGATGGTTGATGGCTGAAACGTATAGTTGATCCATCAACACTTTGTGCTCTGGTGGGCTTGCCCTTTGATGTCGGAAACTCGACCACATAATCCTTAAGATAACCAGGTGCTTGCCTGGTTCTTCTGGTGCTGCTGGTGGTTGAGGATGAAGCCTTTGTTGCTTTAGGCTTAGCTCCTGGATATTTCCTTTGTTCCAAGACCTTTCCCTCAGCTGCTCTCTCCTCCTCCCTTCTTCCTTCCAGTGGAGTCAATTCTTCCCATAAAGTGGTATATTTACTGAGTAGTCTGTGCTGCATCACAAAGGAAACAAATAACATGTATCCAATCAAATTCATAATCAAAGATCAAATCATATCATTCATTATTAACATCATTTAGGGAATTCAACAGTCCAGTTCATTAAGAAGTCAATAGTAATCATCCGTGAGTCATTTAGGCTCGTAACTATATATCATAAATCATGAAAGAATACAAACAGGGAATGGTTATACAATCTATAATCCCCATGATCAAAGTCAATCAGTTAGCAAACAATGACGTTTCTCATTTCACTCTTTCAATTGTCTTCATGTGTACATGTAATTCATTTCAATACACATGAACCATATCGATTGCATAATTGGCCTATGAGGATCCGTAGGGCCGTGATCATTGACAATTCACATTACACAATATGTTTGAAGCTGCGCTCCAAGCCGCGCTCCGCGGTAATAACTATTAACAGTAACTGAATGGCCCACTCTCCCGATCGCCACAGATAATTCAGATGAAAGGTAAAAGTCGGTCGACTTACGTGGATTCATGGACGCACAGAACTTCTGGATCAGATGGAGTTAAGGAAGAGAAAGCAGCGAGATCAGGCGATGGCAATTTCCTCCTTTTATGGAGTTGAGATCTGGTGGACATTTCCACCTGACCTAATTAAAGCGCCTGTCACGCCTTGGTCTTAGTATTTTGTGTTTTCTTTCTTTATTTGGTCAGGCCAGGGTGTGACATGGGTTTATTTTGTGGTGTGTTTTTGTATTGGGGTTTTAGTAGGTATTGGGATTGTGGTTGAGTAGGGTTGTCTGGCATAGTCTATGGCTGCCTGAGGCGGTTCTCAATCAGATTCAGGTGATTCTCGTTGTCTCTGATTGGGAACCATATTTAGGTAGCCTGGGTTTCACTGTGGGTTTGTGGGTGATTGTTCCTGTCTTTGTGTTAGTTGTCACCAGATAGGCTGTATAGGTTTTCACGTTCCGTTTGTTGTTTTTGTATTGTCGTGTTTTGTCTTCATTAAAGATGTATCGAACTAACCACGCTGCATTTTGGTCCGACTCTCTTTCGACGGAAGAAAGCAGTTACAGCGCCCCTGGCCCAGCTGAGTAAATGGCAATGAATTAGGATTATTCCACCAACTCCATGGGCCTTTTCTACAACACTCATGAAGTCAATCAACATAAAAAGTGACTGTAAAATTAAGTTGTTTGGATATTCCATTGAATGTATTAGACAATCATACAGAAATTGAAAATTGTTAATATAATTATATGATTAGAATAGTACCCTCTGAAACCATATGATTGTATGAAATTGATTAAAATCATTAGACTATTTTAATGCTGTGTGTTATTTAGTCAGTAGAATTATATTTGAGAGTGTAGTTCGTAGTTAGAATTAATGTTTTGGTGACAATATATCTAGTATCTTGATAACGGACTGTCTGAGCAAGATTCGGGGCCGACCTTGGCTGGGGCACTGAGAACTTCCCAGGGTCTCGGCACTGAGGACTTCCCAGGGTCTCTCCCTATGTCGGCTGGGTAGCAGGACAGTGTGGGCGTATGATAACTAATGTTTTGTGTGGAAGTATGTATGTCACTATAAAATGAAGGTCTTTGTACAGTGCACGCCAGAACGTTCCCGCGAATAAACATTGACTATTGTGGACTGGGCCTCCGTCTGTTTTCATTCCAACCAGTATCTTACAAATCCTGGTTGCACAGTCATTCAATTGGGGTATAAACATTGAGAACCTAATTCTCGTGTCAAAAATATACACTTATAGTTGTCTTAAACCTTTCCATTGGAGTCTGCAGTCCCGTAATTGTAATAACGTTAAACCCTTTAAATTGTGGTACTGGTAAACCCTTGCATTACAGTCTACTTTACCCTTATAGTTGTATTGTACTACTGTCTAACTCTAACCATACCCTTATAAAGGTGTAACTGCTGCGCGCTGGGCTCCACCACCTGATTGTCCACGGTTACGGCAAGATGCTTCAGGCGCAGCTCTGAGAACATCTCCAGGTCAACCTCACCTGTTAATGTGGGAACATCAGAAACACACAGACAACCTATGAAGAGCTGGAACCAGACCCTAAAGCAGGGGCACTCAACTCTTACCCTATGAGGTCCAGAGCCTGCTGGTTGTATCTGATCATTAATTGCACACATGTGGTGTCCCAGGTCTAAATCAATCCCTGATTAGAGGGGAACAATGAAATAATTCAGTGGAACTGGCTTCGAGGTCCAGAGTTGAGTTTGAGGCCCCTAAAGGAAGGCTTTTCTTCTAGATTCAAACAGAAAGAGTTAGAACCGCAGGACATAAAGTCATGTTATCTTATAAATAATGTTAATAATAAGTAACAGACATTGTGCGAACCAAAAAATAGATTGTCTTCAGTTATGATATGCAGAATTTGGTGGAAGTAATCTGCCTAGAATAAAACAGGTAAATTACTTTACTTGGTATGCTCTTAGGTAAATAAATGTCGTTAAACAAATATTTGAATTGTTTATCTATAGTACTTTAATCCCTTGTAACAGCTTGTATCTTTCTCACCTGCTCCACTTCCGACTCCCATCACATTAAGATTGGCTTTTCCCTCTCCAATGCTGGGGAAGACAAAGGCAGGATATTGTGCTATCGGGACAGGTAGCTACTATCATAAAACACCCCAGAGTCTTAGCTACATCCTTGTTACCTGGCTAATATGTCAGGCAGGATGACGTGGATGAAGTCCTGCATGCACTGATGTTCAGAGGAGCATTCCAGGAACAACCGGAAGGACTTGAGGTATCTGTTATCATCCTCCACCAGACTCCTCATAGCATAGGACATTGCTAAATGGTCTGTCAAAAACAATCACAACTTACACTCCTTTCAGATGAGAATGACACGACACATACACTGTATTTATATGAATGCAATAAGACATTGCAGCACAACAGTGCCACCAAAGAAACATAACCCCTCCCACTGTACTTCGTTCTTTGTGAAGGCGGATCCTTTTAAGGTTGTATCGTTCTTTAATTCCCATGGTGACAATTTGACAATGTGAGGATGAACCAGCTAATCAAGGGACTTGGGTTTTCCAGTCAATCTACCTCCTCATTCATTTTCGGAACATCTCCTTAATATTCATTATGTTCTTCCTTTGCACTCAAATCTGTCATACAACATTAAACACTATTAAAGTGATGTGTGTGGCGGTAACTACGGTAACAGATAAATCATGATTAAACTGAGATCTATATCTCCCAGCTGTTCAGAATGAGCTGATGCCTGGGACTAAAACAGACTGAACCAGATGAATTACAGTGCCTTGCGAAAGTATTCGGCCCCCTTGAACTTTGCGACCTTTTGCCACATTTCAGGCTTCAAACATAAAGATATAAAACTGTATTTTTTTGTGAAGAATCAACAACAAGTGGGACACAATCATGAAGTGGAACGACATTTATTGGATATTTCAAACTTTTTTAACAAATCAAAAACTGAAAAATTGGGCGTGCAAAATTATTCAGCCCCTTTACTTTCAGTGCAGCAAACTCTCTCCAGAAGTTCAGTGAGGATCTCTGAATGATCCAATGTTGACCTAAATGACTAATGATGATAAATACAATCCACCTGTGTATAATCAAGTCTCCGTATAAATGCACCTGCACTGTGATAGTCTCAGAGGTCCGTTAAAAGCGCAGAGAGCATCATGAAGAACAAGGAACACACCAGGCAGGTCCGAGATACTGTTGTGAAGAAGTTTAAAGCCGGATTTGGATACAAGAAGATTTCCCAAGCTTTAAACATCCCAAGGAGCACTGTGCAAGCGATAATATTGAAATGGAAGGAGTATCAGACCACTGCAAATCTACCAAGACCTGGCCGTCCCTCTAAACTTTCAGCTCATACAAGGAGAAGACTGATCAGAGATGCAGCCAAGAGGCCCATGATCACTCTGGATGAACTGCAGAGCTCTACAGCTGAGGTGGGAGACTCTGTCCATAGGACAACAATCAGTCGTATATTGCACAAATCTGGCCTTTATGGAAGAGTGGCAAGAAGAAAGCCATTTCTTAAAGATATCCATAAAAAGTGTTGTTTAAAGTTTGCCACAAGCCACCTGGGAGACACACCAAACATGTGGAAGAAGGTGCTCTGGTTAGATGAAACCAAAATTGAACTTTTTGGCAACAATGCAAAAACCTTATGTTTGGCGTAAAAGCAACACAGCTCATCACCCTGAACACACCATCCCCACTGTCAAACATGGTGGTGGCAGCATCATGGTTTGGGCCTGCTTTTCTTCAGCAGGGACAGGGAAGATGGTTAAAATTGATGGGAAGATGGATGGAGCCAAATACAGGACCATTCTGGAAGAAAACCTGATGGAGTCTGCAAAAGACCTGAGACTGGGACGGAGATTAGTCTTCCAACAAGACAATGATCCAAAACATAAAGCAAAATCTACAATGGAATGGTTCAAAAATAAACATATCCAGGTGTTAGAATGGCCAAGTCAAAGTCCAGACCTGAATCCAATCGAGAATCTGTGGAAAGAACTGAAAACTGCTCTCCATCCAACCTCACTGAGCTCGAGCTGTTTTGCAAGGAGGAATGGGAAAAAAATTCAGTCTCTCGATGTGCAAAACTGATAGAGACATACCCCAAGCGACTTACAGCTGTAATCGCAGCAAAAGGTGGCGCTACAAAGTATTAACTTAAGGGGGCTGAATCATTTTGCACGCCCAATTTTTCCGTTTTTGATTTGTTAAAAAGTTTGAAATATCCAATAAATGTCGTTCCACTTCATGATTGTGTCCCACTTGTTGTTGATTCTTCACAAAAAAATACAGTTTTATATCTTTATGTTTGAAGCCTGAAATGTGGCAAAAGGTCGCAAAGTTCAAGGGGGCCGAATACTTTCGCAAGGCACTGTAGATCTAACAAGAAGCCGTGTTCAGGGCTGCTCATCTGGCTGGCCGTGATACTCTAACTCACTTCAGCCATTAAATAGAAGTGACAATCTTAACTAAATGAATTGGATTAAACAAAATATTTTAACTCTACTTCCCCCATCCCCTGAATAGATTGAAATTAACTGAGAGGCTGTCTGTCAATTTATGCAGAGTGTGTATCCATGATGCATCAATCTGAAAGGGAAACCACTTGTTCATAACATCATCAACAACTCCATTAACAATCAACAACTCAAACTATTTTGTCAAGCCAGGTCAACCAATCACCTATACTCTGAGGTAAATGTTCTTGCTTTTCACACACAAACAACAAAAAGAGAGAAAACTAAAGTAAAACCAAATTATGAAATTAATTCAACTGGACAATTAATTCAAATGTTCCTCTCTGCTGTTTCGTAAGGACGAACAACATAATCTCCACAATTATTATCACAGGAGACAACAGAGGCAAAAATAAACAACACAGATCGGTGCCATTTTCAAGATCAAACTTCACTCAGTCTCTAATCAACTCATAAACGGATACAGCAGGTTGCTGAACTGGTATACTGTATACTGCATTTCACATTTATTTTGATCTTAAATCATGCTTGGAGTTGCCAAGTTGGGATGAGTACTAACTAAATAAAAATGAATAGCAACATTAAATAAAAATATAATTTGCATTATAAATGAATATTTATGACTGTAAATAAAGTAGGAAATACAGAGACAAACATTTTAGGACCATAAACCTATCTGGTCATAATTATTATAGGCTGCAAAAGACAAACACAACATTGTCTTGTGTCTCTGTTATGTGTATTCCCTGCATGTCTCAGCCTGTGCTCTCGTTAGAGCTCCATTCTAATGCACTAATTCACAGCACAGCAGGGAACTTAAAGACGGAGGAGAACCCAGGCCAGATGCCATATCCTTACATACCTCTGCTTATAATCATAACAGGAATAGCCTAACCTGCTTAAAATGCTTACACATACTGTATCTAAAAAGGTAGAACTTTCTGTACTGAAGTACAATAATTTTTCTAGTGTTTTTCCATCACCCCTGTTTATCAGATCAAAAACGACACTTATGACAGACAGAAGACCATCGTTCTGTACAGAATATCATGGCCCACATAAAGTAGCCAAAGTCTCGCTGTCTTCATTATTCAGTGTATCAGCTCCCTGTCAATTAACGTCATGGACACAACAGTTACCAGAATCTAGACACTGACAATAAACTCGTGTTTTATGACAGGAAGACACTGAATAATCATGATATTATAATGAAGAGCATAAAAAATTTTTTTTTACCTTTATTTAACTAGGCAAGTCAGTTAAGAACAAATTCTTATTTTCAATGACGGCCTAGGAACAGTGGGTTGTTCAGGGGCAGAACGACAGATTTGTACCTTGTCAGCTCGGGGGTGTGAACTTGCAAACTTCCAGTTACTAGTCCAACGCTCAACCTGTTAGGGAGGCTGCGAATTTCCGCAGATTTTTGTTAAAAATCGCACAAAATTTCAACGTCCTGCTACTCATGCAAGGAATATAGTAAATGCATATGATTAGTATGTGTGGATAGAAAACACTCTGAAGTCTCTAAAACTGGTTAAATCATGTCTGTGGCTATAACAGAACGTGTTCAGGAGGCAAAATCCCAAGGAAAACTGTTCACCAAAAACACAAAAAAAATATCCATCCGCCAGTCTCTGTATTGTCTATGGCAAGGGAAAATAGATAGAGCCCCGTTTACAATGCCTACAGCTTCCACACGATGTCGCCAGTACTGGCAATTCAGTTGTAGTTTATCCTTGGTGGGATGAGGAATAGGCACTTCCTGTCTTGGGGTCCACCGAAGGAAGTTATGAAAGGGAGAATATGGACGATGATTTCAAGACTTGTTGCTATCGAATACAGATCGCCCCGTGATCAATTTGATCGATTATTAACGTTTATTAATACCTAAAGTTAGTTTACAAAGGTAGTTTGAAGTGTTTTGTCAAAGTTTATAGGCAACTTTTTTAATTAAAAAAACCGCTGTTGCGTTTTGAAAAGGTGCTTTTTCCTGGATCAGACGGGCTTCATAAATGGAAATTTTGGGTATACATGGACGGATTTAATCGAACAAAATACCCAATTGTGATGTTTATGGGACATATAGGAGTGCCAACAAAGAAGCTCGTCAAAGGTAATGAATGTTTTATATTTTATTTCTGTGTTTTGTGTAGCGCCGGCTACGCTAATTATTTCTGTTTACGTCCCCTTTGGGTATTTCGGGGGTTGCATGCTATCAGATAATAGCTTCTCATGCTTTCACCGATAAGCATTTTACAAATCTGACATGATGGATAGATTCACAACGAGTGTAGCTTTAATTGAGTACCCTGCATGTGTGTTTTAATGAAAGTTTGAGTTGTATCGAGTACTATTAGTTGGCGCTCTGAAATTTCCGCTGATTTGGTCCCTGTACAGGGACAGCAGCCGTAAAAGGACTAGGCTACCCTGCCGCCCATTGCATTAGCCTTTGCATTCTCACATGACCATGTCTACCCCAAAGCTCTGTATTAAAACTTTTACTTTAACCGGATCCTGGAAGTCAAGTCTTTAACCTTTTCAAAGTCAACGTTACACTCTTCAGTTTGGTGTAAAATAAAGAGGATTGTCTTGTTGATTTAGGGGCTTATTTAATGCTTACACATTGTGATAATCGTAACTGCATACAAATAGTAGTAATATACATGTCAGGTGTCCCCAACTGGCGGCCTGTGATTTAATATTTTATTTGTACCCCTCCCCCCAACGTCCTTGAGCCCCAAAACAGAATAATGTTGGACATAAAAGACTAAAAACACCAGTAAATCAGCTCCAAGTGATTTTGATTTTGAACATCTGTTCCAAGATATTCCCACGCATAATAGAGAGGTTATGATCGTATGAAATTTTAAGGTTTGAAATTATTATGCTTTAGTCAAATATTATATTTGTTTGGGGTACTTGCGGTCAATTTGCAGTCTACAAATGATTCAGAATGATGTTCCGACCCTGTGTTCATTCTCTCAATAAAAAAATCGGAATTTAGTTGATGATCCCTGGTATATCGGGTATGTATGCACTTGGTGGGCAGGGTTTCTCGATGTCTCTTGCAGGTGGAGTGACGGACGATCACTATAAACTGCAGTTTCAGCTTCCTGGCAGAGGCAACCAGGTTTTCAGCAAACATGTACTGGTACTGGGTAGAGTGTACCAATAATTTAGGAGCAATTGTATTAGAATAAAATTATATAATTGTCCTATTTAAAAAAATGCATACAATATTCCTCAGTATTTGTATTATTTATTTTAGTCTTTTTTACTCGTTTTATCAAGGTTGCCAAAAAATGTTGGACATGATTGTGCCTGACTGAGACTGTCACGACTCCGACCGAAGGACACTCCCCTTCCCGTTCGGGTGGCGCTCGGCGGTCGTCGTCGCCGGCCTACTAGCTGCTACTGATTATTTCCTCCCCCTCCTTATGTGTTGATTGTGTGCACCTGTTTTGAGTTAGGTAGTAAGGCTTTATTAGTCAGCCGGCCCGCAGGGTTCCTTGTGCGGGATTAATTATTGTGATCGTCTGTTTTGGTGTACTTGTGTGCACGTCTATGGGTTTTGTGTTTTCCCATTTTGTGGGTTTTCCCTGGACAGTTTAAGTCCCCCTGTTTGGGGCATTTGTTTGTTCAGTATGCCCTGTGTTTTTGTGAGGGTTGGCTTATGTTCAGCGTTTCTCAGTGCATTAAAATAGCACTCCCCTGAACTCTCTGCTTCCTGCGCCTGACTCCTCACCCACTACACTCAGACCGTTACAGAATCCCGCACCACTGGAATGGAGTCAGCAGGAGCAACAGCCACTCCCCTCCCATCGATGGAAGAGAGGGTTCTACATCACACCACCGTTCTCCATCGGATCGGAACGGCGATGGATCTGGTGATGCAGAGAATGGACCGATGGGAGAGAAGCGGTCTCCTCTCTCCACCTTCGGCCCCCTCCTCAGGACTCCCCATCTCCAGACTCCAGCACCCTCCGTCTTACGCTCCCGAGGGTCTATGATGGAGCGGCAGCAGGGTGCCAGGGGTTCTTACTCCAGCTAGAACTGTACCTGGCCACTGTCAGACCTACTCCCTCGGGAGCGGAGAGGGTGAATGTCCTCATCTCCTGCCTCACGGGTCGTGCTTTGGAGTGGGCAAATGCAGTTTGGAATGGCCCAGACTCAGCTAAGGAGCACTACCCCGAGTTTTCTCGCCGCTTCCGTGCCGTGTTTGACCATCCTCCAGATGGCCGAGCGGCGGGAGAACGACTATTCCATCTACGGTAGGAGAAAAGGAGCGCCCAGGATTACGCGTTGGAGTTCCGTACCTTGGCAGCAGGATCCGGGTGGAACGACAGGGCCCTTATCGACCACTACAGGTGTAGTCTCCGGGAGGACATCCGCAGGGAGCTAGCGTGTCGGGACACCGCTCTTTCCTTGGATGAGCTAATTGACATGTCCATCCGACTGGACAATCTGCTGGCTGCCCGCGGGCGTTCGGAGAGGGTCCTGTGTGTTCCACCACCCAGCACCTCCACTCCTGTTCCGATGGAGTTGGGAGGGGCTTTGCCGAGGGATACCGGAGGAGGAGGCTCCCTCTGCACCAACTGTGGTCGGAGAGGACACACGGCCGATCGGTGCTGGGGGGGTCCGTCTGGGAGTCGAGATGGCAGGCGGAACATTTCTCGATCACCCCAGGTGAGTCAGCACCAAACTCACCCAGAACCCCCTGTTGGTCACATGTTTGTCTTGATTTTTTTTCTTAATTTTCCCCCCTCTTCCCAGCATAGGGCGCTAGTCGATTCAGGCGCAGCTGGGAACTTTATGGATCGAGGACTTGCTATTAAATTAGGTGTTCCGCTTGTGCCGATAGATTCTCCCTTTCCCGTGCACTCCCTAGATAGCCGGCCATTAGGGTCAGGGGTGGTCAGGGAGACCACGATCCCACTGGACATGGTAACGCAGGGGAATCATAGGGAGCGTATCAGTCTCTATATTATTGATTCGCCTGCGTTTCCAGTGGTGTTAGGGATTCCCTGGCTGGCCCGGCACAATCCTAAAATTCTGTGGAGACGGGGTTCTCCAGGCGTGGTCAGAGGAGTGTTCTGGAAGGTGTCTGGGAGTTTCCGTCGGTGCCACCTCGGTGGAGAGTCCAGACCAGGGTCCCACGGTGTGCATTCCCCCCGAGTATGCCGATTTGGCAATCGCTTTTAGTAAAAAGAAGGCGACTAAATTACCACCACATCGACCGGGAAGGGATTGTGCGATAGATCTCCAGGTAAACGCTGCGCTTCCCAAGAGTCACATGTACCCATTGTCCCAAGAGGAGACGTTGGCAATGGAGACATATATCAAGGAGTCTCTGGGACAGGGGTACATTCGGTCCTCCATTTCACCCGTCTCCTCGAGTTTCTTTTTTGTGAAGAAAAAGGAGGGAGGATTGCGTCCGTGTATTGATTATAGAGGTCTAAATGCCATCACAGTGGGGTTCAGCTACCCACTACCTCTCATTGCTACGGCAGTGGAATCCTTTCAGGGAGCGCAGTTCTTCACAAAATTGGATCTCAGGAGCTCGTATAGCCTGGTGCGTATTCGGAGGGGAGACGAGTGGAAAACCGCATTTAGTACCACATCGGGCCACTATGAGTACTGCGTCATGCCGTATGGGTTAAAAAATGCTCCAGCCATTTTTCAATCCTTTGTAGACGATATTCTCAGGGACCTGCACGGGCAGGGAGTGGTTATTTATATCGATGACATTCTGATCTACTCAGCCACTCACGCCGCGCATGTGTCTCTGGTACGCAAGGTGCTTGGTAGACTGCTGGAGCATGACCTATACATCAAGGCTGAGAAGTGTGTGTTCTCCAAACGAGCCGTCTCCTTTCTGGGTTATCGCATTTCCACCTCGGGGGTGGAGATGGAGGGTGACCGCAGTAAGGCCGTGCGTAATTGGCCAACTCCAACCACGGTAAAAGAGGTGCAGCGATTTTTGGGTTTTGCCAACTACTACCGGAGGTTTATCCAGGGTTTTGGCCAGGTAGCGGCTCCAATTACCTCACTGCTAAAGGGGGGCCCGGTGCGGTTGCGATGGTCAGCAGAGGCGGACAGAGCTTTCAACAGGTTGAAGGCGCTGTTCACGGATGCACCCATGTTGGCGCATCCGGACCCCTCTCTAGCATTCATAGTGGAGGTGGACGCGTCCGAGGCTGGGGTGGGTGCCGTGCTATCACAGCGCTCGGGTACGCCACCAAAACTCCGCCTCTGCGCTTTCTTCTCGAGTAAGCTCAGCCCAGCGGAGCGTAACTATGATGTGGGGGACCGGGAGTTGTTAGCGGTGGTCAGGGCTCTGAAGGTGTGGAGACACTGGCTTGAGGGGGCTAAGCACCCCTTTCTCATCTGGACCGACTACCAAAATCTGGAGTATATTCGGGCAGCTAGGAGACTGAACCCGCGGCAGGCAAGGTGGGCCATGTTTTTCACTCGATTCCGGTTCACTTTATCATATAGACCGGGCTCCCAGAACGTGAAGGCAGACGCACTGTCCCGTTTTTACGACACGGAGGATAGGTCCACCGAACCTACTCCCATCCTTCCGGCCTCAAAGCTGATGGCACCGGTGGTATGGGAGGTGGACTCGGACATCGAGCGGGCGTTATGGGCTGAACCAGCGCCTCCTCAGTGTCCGGCGGGGCGGAGGTACGTGCCGCCTGTTGTTCGGTACCAACTGATTCGGTGGGCTCACGTCCTGCCCTCCTCGGGTCACCCTGGGGTGAGGAGGACAGTAGGGAGCCTTCGGGGGAGGTATTGGTGGCCTACCTTGGCTAGGGACGTTAAGGTTTATGTCTCCTCCTGTTCGGTATGCGCCCAGAGTAAGGCTCCTAGGCACCTTCCTAGAGGGAATTTACAACCCCTCCCCGTTCCACAACGGCCATGGTCACATCTATCCGTAGATTTCCTGATCGACCTTCCCCCGTCTCAGGGCAACACCACGGTTCTGGTGATTGTGGATCGGTTCTCTAAGTCCTGCTGTCTCCTCCCGTTGCCCGGTATCCCAACAGCCCTACAGACTGCGGAGGCATTATTCACCCACGTCTTCCGGCACTACGGGGTGCCGGAGGACATCGTTTCTGATCGGGGTCCCCAGTTCACGTCCAGAGTATGGAGGGCGTTCATGGAACATCTGGGGGTCTCGGTCAGCCTGACCTCCGGTTATCACCCCGAAAGTAATGGGCAGGTGGAGAGAGTAAACCAGGAGGTGGGTAGGTTTCTGCGGTCGTACTGCCAGGACCGGCCAGGGGAGTGGGCGAGATACATCCCCTGGGCGGAAATGGCCCAGAACTCATTACGCCACTCCTCTACTAATGTGTCCCCCTTTCAGTGTGTGTTGGGGTACCAGCCGGTCCTGGCACCGTGGCATCCGAGCCAGACCGAGGCTCCTGCGGTGGAGGAATGGGTGCAGCGCTCCAAAGAAACCTGGAGGGCCGTGCAGGAATCCCTTCAACAGGCTAGTGGACGGCAGAAAAGGAGTGCTGACCGCCACCGCAGAGAGGCCCCCGTGTTTGTACCAGGGGACAGGGTCTGGCTCTCGACCCGAAACCTGCCCCTCCGCGTGCCCTGCCGGAAGCTTGGGCCGCAGTGTGTAGGGCCGTTCAAAGTCCTGAGGAGAATAAACGAGGTGTGTTATCGATTACAACTCCCTTCCTATTATCGTATTAACCCCTCGTTTCATGTGTCTCTCCTCAGGCCGGTGGTAGCTGGTCCCCTACAGGACGGTGAGGTGCTTGAGGTGCCTCCTATCCCTCTGGACATCGAGGGGTCCCCGGCGTATACGATACGGGCCATTCTGGACTTGAGACGCCGGGTGAGGGGCCTGCAATACCTCGTGGACTGGGAGGGGTACGGTCCGGAGGAGAGGTGCTGGGTACCCACCAGGGACATTTTGGATCCGTCAATGTTGAGGGATTTCCATCGCCTCCATCCGGATCGCCCTGCGCCTCGTCCTCCGGGTCGACCTCGAGGCCGGTGTCGGCGCGCTGCGGGAGCCACGCGTCAAGGGGTGGGGGTACTGTCACGACTCCCCTTCCCATTCGGGTGGCGCTCGGCGGTCGTCGTCGCCGGCCTACTAGCTGCTACTGATTATTTCCTCCCCCTCCTTATGTGTTGATTGTGTGCACTTGTTTTGAGTTAGGTAGTAAGGCTTTATTAGTCAGCCGGCCCGCAGGGTTCCTTGTGCGGGATTAATTATTGTGATCGTCTGTTTTGGTGTACTTGTGTGCACGTCTATGGGTTTTGTGTTTTCCCATTTTGTGGGTTTTCCCTGGACAGTTTAAGTCCCCCTGTTTGGGGCATTTGTTTGTTCAGTACGCCCTGTGTTTTTGTGAGGGTTGGCTTATGTTCAGCGTTTCTCAGTGCATTAAAATAGCACTCCCCTGAACTCTCTGCGCCTGACTCCTCACCCACTACACTCAGACCGTTACAGAGACTGGTAATGGCGGACTGAACGAAGTTATGTAGAGCACCTCAAGATAAAAACATAATATTCAATATCGGCAAGTTAGACTAAATAATAGCACTACACAATCTGTTAGACTAAATAATAGCACTACACAATCTGGTGGGTGATAACCTTCAATCTGAATAATAACACAAAACACATTTTAAGACTAGAGACATTTATCGACAAATATTGCGAAAACAAGTAACACCCAAACATGACGGAGAGTAAGACAGGGGAAATGAAAACATGACTCTTCTACAGACACAGACAATTTAATATTTTCACCACCGGGAATGGTAAAGGTCAAACCAATCTGATAAAATCAATAAATGACAAATTGTGGTATACTTGAATTAGTCAGTAAGGATATAAAAGAGTTGAAGGCAAGCCTCGAGATGAAAAAGCTGCGACATTGGAGAAGGAAACACAAGCTAAAAGGGACAGTCAATAAGATGAAACCGAAGTGAATGAATTTAAAAAGGAGAACAACGTTCTTAGAGAAGACTTCCCTGACATTCAGACTAGATCCATGAGAGGGTAGCTGGTACTTACAGGTATTGTAGAGAAATGCTAATTCTTATGTAGGTGACCAAACTATTGTTAAGGGGGGGCTACAACTCAGAGTTGAGCCTGTGGGGTCCCCTACAGGATAGCTCCCGCATTACACTAATGGCCAAAACCAGCGCACACACACATGATCTCCGTTGTCTCTGAACGTTGAATGCCCGAAGAGGATTCTACGATGACGGACAGACTACTGAGCCAATGGCGGAAGACTACAGACTACACCCCAGCTGAACCAATCCAAAGATCCGATCTTCCAGAATCAACCTACTTTCTTTTCTATATAATAGTGGTGTACTGATTGTAACGGCCTCTTCTTCGTCTGCGCTTCCGTACGAACCAGCGGGAGAGCCGTAATTACGCTGTTCTAGATATCTTCACTCTGAATAAACTGTAGCTTGTCATACAATTTACCACCTTGTCTGAATCGATCCTTGACCGACTCGTCCGTCTACATATCCAATTGCTAACAGAAATGGTAGCAGAGGATGGTTTACTAACGATCCAGTCGAAGTGAGTTGATTTGGGTGTGGAGAAGGCGAGTTAGGGAAAGGACGATTCATTAAATAAATAAGAAAGACGGGTGAAGACTTTCGGGGGAGGGCAACAATTCTGCTCAACTCGGAAAACTGATTTCAAGGTGCACCATAAAAAAAACAAGGTAAGCAAAAGCCTGTTAAATCAAACTTTGCATATTGTCGAATAGTCTGTCCAAATTTTTATCAGTTTTTCCGAGTAAGTATGAATTCTTGTGTAAATTTATAATTTGCTGACGAGTCGAAATAACAGTGTATGTGAACATATGTAGTAACGAACCGGCGACGGCCGGTGTGATTTAAATCATTGATGAGATATCAGTCCGGTCAGCACAGTCTGCTAGCTTTCAATGATGAGTGATCACTGTTTTGTCTTTGATAGTTCCGATAGGGGTCGGGAATAGAGATCAGTAGGGGATAGCTAATTACTATTCTTCAAATCTGGCACCGAGGGGATAAATTGTAATTTTATCCCGTGACCCGGTACGGCTCAGTCTGATAGAGATTCACCGATAGGGGTCGGACATGTGTGATAGTTCCGATAGGGGTCGGGAATAGAGATCAGTAGGGGATAGCTAATTACTATTCTTCAAATCTGGCACCGAGGGGATAAATTGTAATTTTATCCTGTGACCCGGTACGGCTCAGTCTGATAGAGATTCACCGATAGGGGTCGGACATGTGTGATAGTTCCGATAGGGGTCGGGAATAGAGATCAGTAGGGGATAGCTAATTACTATTCTTCAAATCTGGCACCGAGGGGATAAATTGTAATTTTATCCCGTGACCCGGTACGGCTCAGTCTGATAGAGATTCACCGATAGGGGTCGGACATGTGTGATAGTTCCGATAGGGGTCGGGAATAGAGATCAGTAGGGGATAGCTAATTACTATTCTTCAAATCTGGCACCGAGGGGATAAATTGTCATTTTATCCCGTGACCCGGTACGGCTCAGTCTGATAGAGATTCACCGATAGGGGTCGGACATGTGTAATAATTCTGATAGGGGTCAGCTCGATAGGGATCAGGAATAGAGATCAGTAGGGGATAGCTAATTACTATTTTTCAAATCTGGCGCCGAGGGGGATAAATTGTAATTTTATCCTGTGGTCCGGTACGGCTCAGTCTGATAGAAATTCACTGATAAGGATCGGCTTTCAGGGGTCAGAGATATAACGTGCTGTTTTGTCTTGTTTTGTCTATTTGTAACTGTTTATGTTATGTTATGTTAAAATGCAATGTGGTTGTAATTGTTTCCATTAAGATTGTTGGTGGTTAGATAGAGGGAGAGAGAGAGAATTATAATAAGGGATATTGGATAAATCCGAAACTTCTATATTGTACCTATGTACCTATGTTAATAGGTACATGTATAAATGTATAATCAGGAATGAAATGACTGATGTATAATTGAAATAATATCTGAATATAATATTTAAATATTGAGACTAAATAGTCGAATAGATCCCTTGGTTGTGCGCTCCATAATGCTATACAAACCCATGCGGTTTTTCTCAACCTGAATATACGAAGGAGAAGCTCTGAGATAAGGCAGAGCACGAGCAATAGTGTCTCTTCGAATACATCGTGGGTACTAATCAACGTCGGGCGAAGTATATGCTAACTATATTCAGATAGAAGGAGAGAATTTCGATTAAAACTACGATTAAATTCCGATTGAATTAAATTAAATTACGTTTAAAGCAAATTCACAATGGCGACTCCCAATACTCCAAAGCTGAGGTTTAATGAGTTCCTAGAACAAAAAATTGAATATAGATCAGGGGGAAAGGAACGATGGACGCCTATAAAGAAAGTTTGGGAGGGATTGAAGTTAAGATGGACACAAGCAGGTTATCTAGGGGGGTGGCCGCCAACAGGGGCCCAGCTGAAAACAATGGAATGTGAGTTGAGAGGGACGTAGCAGGAGGCCAGAGACAAGGAAGTTGAAAGAAATAAAAGCCATGTATTTAAGAACCAAGGGACCAAACAGAGAATGAACAGAAGGCGGGGCCATTGCGTCTCCCACTGGTCTGCTTACTGGCGTAAATGAAGATTTGTAAGAATCAAATCCTGTGCATGAAACACGCTTGATATTCAGTCGGGGACTAATATCGATATGAATGAGGTCGGGGACAAAGCGAGTGTGGTACATGAGGTGTTTCAGTTGGAGCCGGAACCGGTGAGAATGTTGAAAAAGTCGCAGGCTTGCTGATGAGAGTTATATCATAGAATATTGAGGGGGGTGCATGACTGTTGGAAAGAGTGTTAAACTCTATTAACGCAAAATTATTTTTGCGGATTTATATTATGAGGTTTGAACTATACTAATGTTGTAGAATTACATAATCAACATCTGAACATACTTACGTTAAACATTAATTGAGCCACTGAGTAATAGATAAGCTGTACACTAGGTACGGGGCGAAGGGTGTGGTCGATGTAAGACGGGAGTGGTGTTCTAACCAAATTATTTAGTTATTTTAATTCATTTACACAAGTACTTCCCGGGTATTGATTTTGGTTTGATTGTTCAGATAACATCATTGAAATTAAACAGGAGGTCAAGGTATACTAACATTAGAATCTGTTTTCATTATGGAGAACTATGAAAGGCCCGCAGAGTGGATTGCAGGCTGAGGTTTTTATGTTAAAGGGACAGTGCACATTTATCACAGTTGTGTGTGTCTGTCTAATGGCTGGGTATTTAAGAAGTATTTTTGGGAGAAAATTTGGAGAAACACGAATAAGACATGAAACATCGAGACAAATTATTTGAGTTTGAGGGGATTATCATAATTATTAGGTTTTGTTTTTGTAGTAAATGTTTGGGTTAAGGGGATTTCCATGTTCCCAGAGACATGATATTTTAAAGAGGCACGCTCACATATGGAACCTTTATGAGTTTTTTATTTTATGAGTTTTGATTACACAAGTAATTTTTATTTTATTTTAAGGATAAAGGGTTCTTTAATATGTCTAATATGGTATGGAACACGAATGTGGGGGGATGGTGTAACCCGTGACCGGATTTCATGGCTCTCTCGGGTGGTCTGATCAGCCACAAGGGGGTGCCATTTGAATAATACATTTGTGGTCATGGGTAATACTGTTTAAAAAAATTAAAAAATAGAATAAAAAAATTTTTGAATTTTTTTTTTTTAAGGTAACTTAATTATAGTGGAGTTTACTTAACCTATATAAAGACTTTAGAAATTGCCACCATAGACATGTTTTTCTAAAAATCCATGAGTTTAGATAAAGCCAAACAGTGAGACATTTAGTTAAAATGTGGAAACATGGGAAAAGGCAGACAGATGAGCCCTCCCCCGCACTGCAGAGACCTTGACGGTTGGAGAGCAGAGAGGAGAAGTTTTAGAAGGGAGCCAGGACGAGCAAAGATAACGGAGTGTGTAGATAACAGTCACTGAGTGGAGACAAAAGGGAGAATTGGACATGTGGAAAATTAAAGGGGCGCTCCTACATGATAATGTCAGAACAGAAGGATAATATACTAATCTTACATAAGTCATTATTTAGAGTAGGTAAGGTTGTTACCTGGGCAGAGCCAGGTATCAAAAGGGGGATAGGTAAATTGTGGTCTAGGGTAGGATGGTAGGATGCCTATTGGATAAGAAACTAATATTTAAAAAAATATATAGTTAACAAATGGGCATAGAAGTTAAAGATAGAATCAGATAAAACATGAGAAACTGTTTGTTAACCAAGCCTGTATGTCCAGCATTTTATGCATTATAGGTGAACTGCAGGTGAAGTCACTCAATCCAGTCCCAGAGGCTTGTTGGGGGGACCATACCAAGGTCTCCTGGTGACAGCTAGCTGAAAGAGCTACCCGGATTCATATCGCACGGCGGGAGGGTAAGACACACTGACACTATCGAACAATAAACAGTGTTCGAGAGGAGAACTGGAATTAACAGAATTCCGGGGGCCATCTCTCGAATGAAGAAAATCCTCCCTGTCCTGTCACCCCTGTTTTTGTTCATAGAAGTGAAGATGTGTCTGGCTCTTGCTAAGTGATGTGTTCTCGGGGAAAGGGTGGGGCTTCACATGGAAGCTGTTTGTCTGAGCTGTCTTATCGTGGGTGACATCCCAAATAACACAGCTCCGGATGAATCAGTACCTGAAGCCTCAGCTGGTTTGACCACCCTGGCTCACGGGTTGACAGAAAACACTGGGGTGGATACTTCTCTGATTAATTGGGTTTGATAGTATGTTTAGAAAATGGGGAAAATATTATGATCACTGTATTATGGGCTACATTCACCTGTGTGACTTTTAGTTTTATGGGGCTGTTGTCTAACTCCCTGTGTATGAGGCCTTATTTCCAGGACTCTGGAGAAATCGATGGAAATAGATGGTGATGTACCAGCGGATTCCAGGTTCTGACCCGTGGAATGCTGACTGTATGTCTACAGAACAAGTGGACGAAAATTATAAATGAAATTATATTAAATTGGGAGGGTGTCCGTATGGGGATTACAGGATAACCGACTTGGGACAGTTCTGGGATTGGAAGAGAGGGTATCCTTATAGCATAGGGGATCCCACAAAGGTGGATAGGTTTTTCATGATATGGGAAAACCTGGGAGCACTGTTGAACTTTGTAAAGGTGATGAAATCTTGCTAACCATCAAAACTATTAAGCTCTCTGATGCAGGCACTTACACCCTCGGACTACAAAGGACCGGGACAGACACGATGGGTGTGTTTTCTATTAAGGTGCTGCCAAAACCAGAGGTCCCAGATGAACCAGGGCCAGACACACTCCTCTACCACCCCTGGACCGAACCTGCCACCACTGTGTTAAAAATCCCATTCAGGTAATTAATGTTAGACTATTCAGCTATTGATCAATTAGGCACTGAGACTGGTGTTATTGGTAGGGACAATTTGTGGCTTTCTTATGAGGTACAGTTAAGACCCCTGAAAAGAAAGGACTACATGAGTTACATGAAACATTGGTCATGATAGACCTGTTCTGGCTACACACCCATTTGCTATAGGAGAAGGAGAGGGGTGGTTGTGTATTCTGAGAGGTTTTTACCTGGTTGAGGCCAATTCAACTCTCTGTTCCTCTTTGAGCCTTGTGTTTCCTACAGTACCTCCTCATCGGGCCCCTTGGGGTGTTGAGGCATATGGGGGCAATTACAGTTGCATCACGGGTACAGGTAATGGCATTGATTATGGGAGATTGCCTGAAGCTGATTGCAGTAGTAACATAACCATTAATTCCACTTGGCCAGTTACAGGCCTAAACCAAACTAGTGGTCTGGCTGATGTGTGGTGGATCTGTGGACCCAAAAGAGTGCTGAGACTCATTCTTAGAGGAGACTGGCAAGGTACGTGTGCTCTGACCAGTTTGATAATTCCACTGACCATTGTTGATGTTACTGCTGAACAGTTGTTGGGTTCTGTATCCAGGGGACCGGAAAACATTCCATCCCATGGGAGACATAGAAGTAGTGCTCCATGGACAGAGGATGTAGTTGACATACACACTAACCTGTTGGGAGTGCCGGTGGGGGTTCCTCATGAGCTTCAGGCCTTGGGCAGGGATTATAGGTCCAGCCATAGTGGATGCAAGACAGACTGCATGGATTCATTACATCTACTATGATCAACAGCGTTTTGTTAATTACCCCCGTGATGCACTCACTGGTATGTCTGAACAGTTTGAGGCCACATCTAGGGTTGCCAGACAGAATAGACTTGCTTTGGATATGCTTCTTGCCAGTCAGGGGGGCGTATGCAAGATGTTCGGTGAACAATGTTGCACGTATATTCCTAATAACACCAGTCCAGATAGTAGTATATCTAAGGCCCTTAGTGGGCTTGATGCACTATCTGCTGAGATGAGGACCATGGCGGGGGTGGAGGAGTCTGGCCTGTTCTCTTGAGTGGGAGCCTGATTTTGGTAAGTACACTAGAATGGTGGTTACTGGATTTCTGACCCTTATTTTTGTTATTGATGTGGTGTGCTGCTTGCATCATACCGTGTTTCAAGAAGTCTGTTACAGATGTGGTGAAGGCTTCAGGCATGATGATGCCTTTGCGTGATGCTCCAGTTGGAGATGCTGATACTGAAGCATGCTTTCAGGGGAGGATGAGACTGACTGAGGATGACCCATGGTATGCTGTGGGCGAGGTAGTAGAATAAATCTTACACCACCACAGTTCCTTGTTATACATCTTTATGATGGGTTTTCTTTCCAGTATGTTTGTTCTCCCTGTTGTGAAGGTTTTGAGTCCCTGGGTGGCATGAAGCCCAACTGGTGCAGGATAGGAGTAGCTGAGAGGACCAGATGGTTTATAATAATGCTTTGCTTTGTTTTACTCTGTTTTCCATGACCAAAGTTTTATCCGGTATCTTACATGTCAATAAACAATAAAGTGTTATCCTGTTTTTGCTAAGTGACACCCTTGTGGGTGTCAAAAGGGGGACTTAAATTTCACACCATTTTTTTGTTCTGTTTTTGAATGAGCTGTTCTCTTTTGACATGAAGGTATTTTAAACTCTGTGACTGTTATATGATTCATTGCTAAATTTTTGTTCACACCCTGGGGGGTGTGAAAAAGAGGGATTATTGGTTCCTGTGTTTTACATTATAGCCATTACCATATATATGATTGAATATTATCTGCTGTTGGCTTGTGTTGATGTATGCAAGTGTTATGCAACATAGCTGACTTGAAACATTGTTAAAAGTGTCAGGACCAGGGGACTTTCTCATGCTGGAAAAATACAGAAGGGAGGGCACATTCAGAGCGTGGGGTTGCGAGAACAAGCGTTTTTTGTTGTTGTTGTTAGATAACAGGAGCCAGGTGCGTGATAACGGTATGGAGCATGAGAGCCTGGCTGCAACTTCTCTTATGACATTCCAGAATCGCATTGCAGTAGATATGCTACTGGCGGAGAAAGGTGTTGCACTTTCATCCCTAATAACGCAGCCTCCGATGGTAGCTTGACCATGGCCCTAGAAGGTTTGAGGACGCTCAATGGTAAAATGAAATCTCATTCTGGGATGGATACCTCGATGTGGGACTCCTGGATGAGTGCGTTTGGTAAATATAAAACCCTGGTGTCCTCCATTTTGGTATCCATTTCGGTGTTCGCTGCCATTTTAGTTCTCTGTGGATGCTGTTGCATTCCATGCATCCGTTCCCTTGCCACTAGGGTTATCTCTAAAGCCATTGACCCTTCCTCCCCTTCCCAGATGTTTCCTCTGCTGGATAAAGACCTACTTGAATTCGAGGATGAGGAGGAGAGTGCCTATTAGATTTACATTATATCTGCTGTTGCCTTATGGGGATGTATGTATGTGTTATGCAAGTGGATCATTCCGCCTGACTTGCCTAGTTTAAGTCACATCTCTTTGGAGATGTGAAGAGAGGGAATCACAACTTTTTCCTGCGGGAAAAAAGTTGGCTTATGTAGACAAGCATTTACTTTTATTTTGAGCTGTTGTTCTCCGCTCTGTTAAATGAGGGTTGTAAGTTCCTAGGTGGCTGGTAGCCAACTTAGTACATAGTGGGATTGAATGGAGAACATGATGTAATACATATCTATTTCTGTTTAATACCGTGCCTTATTTCATAGTCCCCTTGGGAGAAGTTTCTCTTTGTGTCTGGATCCAGTTAGGTTGTATCACGTCTCTGGTGAGACGTGAAGAGAGGGTTTGTAGAGAAATGCTAATTCTTATGTAGGTGACCAAACTATTGTTAAGGGGGGGCTACAACTCAGAGTTGAGCCTGTGGGGTCCCCTACAGGATAGCTCCCGCATTACACTAATGGCCAAAACCAGCGCACACACACATGATCTCCGTTGTCTCTGAACGTTGAATGCCCGAAGAGGATTCTACGATGACGGACAGACTACTGAGCCAATGGCGGAAGACTACAGACTACACCCCAGCTGAACCAATCCAAAGATCCGATCTTCCAGAATCAACCTACTTTCTTTTCTATATAATAGTGGTGTACTGATTGTAACGGCCTCTTCTTCGTCTGCGCTTCCGTACGAACCAGCGGGAGAGCCGTAATTACGCTGTTCTAGATATCTTCACTCTGAATAAACTGTAGCTTGTCATACAATTTACCACCTTGTCTGAATCGATCCTTGACCGACTCGTCCGTCTACATATCCAATTGCTAACAGTATCCAAGAGAAGGAAGGAGAAGTTCCCGAATCTGGAGTTAGAGAGTTCCTCCTTACAGCGCTGCAGGTCCCACGCGAAGCTATCAACAAAATCCAACTCGAACGCGTACACCGCTTCTGAAAGAGAGGGCAGAGGTATGAACAGCCAATCGTTGCCAAGTTTGCTTCCATAAAATAATGGTTAAAAACCTGGGTAAAATACATGCTGGGACCAAGATTGGCATGAATGATCAGTTCCCGAAGGAAATTGCAGAACGGCGTAAAGTTCTGTATCCAATTTTCAAAGAAAATAGATTAAAAGGGAAACGAGTAGCTCTCGTCATCGATAAACTACATATTGATAACCATTTTGTTCAAATACACAAAGACTACTCCATGGTTATACAAAAATATTGCTTTTCTATACATCTTCAAATATAACTAATTGGAACACACAAGCACTAATTCAACATGGTGAAGATAAAAACTCAGTAAACAGAAGGCACAGTATGTGTGGTGTGTTAATATATATTTGTATTTGTTATGTTTGGGAAATGCGCGAATTGAATGTGAGGTTGGGCTAAACCCGGACGATGATGAGCCAATTGTGCGCCGCCCTATGGGTCTCCCATATAGAGCTTTTTTTCCCCTCCCATATAGAGCTGTGAAGTGAAGACCATGAGCTCTGGCGTCATATATTTCATGTTACTGTACAGTCACTTCGTTCCAATTTAAGCACGTATCAGTGTACTAATCTGCCATTTACAACCCGTATCAGTGTAAAGGGTTAACTCTAAAATCTGTAAAGGGTTACATTTATCCTATAGATCTACACAACTTACTCCACATTTTTTAAGTGAAAAAACATTTTCCAAATTACTAAGAAATACAAATAGAGGTTGTATTGATTGAGTATGTCTTCACACCACAGAGTTAATACTTGGTGGAAGCACCGTTGACAGCCATTACAGCTGTGAATACTTTTTTATAAGATTCTACCAACCTTGCACAATCCTGAAAGAAATACATTTTTATAGAAAGTTAGCAAAAATAGATAAGATCTTGCTACCATGGAAAGGAAACTACCTGTCTATTTGAAGAAAAAAATCACTTTGATTAACTCTTTAGTCATATCCCAGTTTAACTACAGTGCCTTCAGAAAATATCCCCTTGACTTATTCCACATTTTGTTTGGTTACAGCCTTATTCTAAAATGTATTCTAATGTTTTTTTCCCCTCAACAATCTAAACACAGTACGCCATAATGACAAAGCAAAAACATGTTTTTAGAAATTTTGCTAATATGTTAAAAATCCCAAACTGAAATATAACATTTATATGAGTATTCAGACCCTTTACTTAGTACTTTGTTGAAGCTCCTTTGACAGCGATTACAGCTTGGCACACCTGTATTTGTGGAGTTTCTCCCTATCACGGAGGCTCTCCGCACTGCCAAAGCTGAATCACTCCCTTTCTCATCCTCCTAGATCTACAATGCCTTCGGAAATTATTCAGAACCCTTGACTTTTTCAACAATTTGTTAGGTTACAGCATTACTCTAAAATTGATTAAATCGTTTCCCCCCTCATTAATATACACACAATAGCCCATAATAACAAAGCAAAAACAGGTTGTTAGAATTTTTTGCTAATTTCAAAAGTATTCAGACCCTTTATTCTGTACTTTGTTGAAGCACCTATGGCAGCGACTACAGCCTCGAGTCTTCTTGGGTATGACGCTATAAGCTTGGCACGCCTGCTTTTCTCCCATTCTTCTCTGCATATCCTCTCAAGCTCTGCACAACTATTTTCAGGTCTCTCCAGAGATGTTCGATCAGGTTTAAGTCCGGGCTCTGGCTGGGCTACTCAAGGACATTCAGAGACTTGCCCCGAAGCCACTCTTGCGTTGTCTAGGCTGTGTGCTTAGGGTCGTTGTTCTGTTGGAAGGTAAACCTTCGACCCCAGTTTGAGAGCTCTGGAGCAGGTTTTCATCAAGGATCTTTCTGTACTCCGTTCATCTTTGCCTCAATCCTGACTAGTCTCCCAGTCACCGCCGCTGAAACACATCCCAACAGCATGATTCTACCACCATCATGCTTCACTGTAGGGATGGTGCCAGGTTTCGTCCAGACGTGACGCTTGGCATTCAGGACAAAGAGTTCAATCTTGGTTCCATCAGACCAGAGAATCTTCTAGTCGTCTGAGAGTCTTTAGGTGCCTTTTAGCAAACTTTTAGTTTCCCTCAAATTTGCTTTGTTAAAATTCCCATCTACAATAAATGTGGCCTCAGGATAGGTGGTTTCCAGTTTGCATAAAGTCCAGTGTAGTTCCTTGAGGGCCGTAGGTGTAGGCTTGAGGGGGAATATACATGGCTGTAACTATAACCGAAGAGAATTCTCTTGGGAGGTAATATGGTCGGCATTTGATTGTGAGGAATTCTAGGTCGGGTGAACAAAAGGACTTGAGTTTCTGTACGTTATCACAATTACACTATTAGTAGTTGATCATGAAACATACACCACCACCTTTCTTCTTCCCGGAGAGTTCTTTATTTGTCTGTGTGATGTACTGAGAACCTAACTGGCTGTATGGACAGAGACAGTATATCCGGAGAGAACCATGATTCCGTGAAACAGTATGTTACAGTCCCTGATGTCTCACTGGAGGGAGATTCTCGCCCTGAGCTCGTCTACGATATTGTCCAGAGACTGAACATTAGCGAGTAATATACTTGGATGCGGTGGATGGTTTGCACGCCTCCTGAGTCAGAATAGAAGTCAACTGTGAAAACCTTTTCTCCACTGGCGGCGTCTTTCCGGCTGTATGTAATAACACAAAAAACATTCGGGACTAATAACAAGAAATAACACAAAAAAAACAAAATACACCAAAGTTGTTTAGGAGCTAGAAGCAGAGCTACCATGTCTGTCGGCGCCATCTTCCGACCATGATGCTTACATACAGAACAGCAAGAGGAACTCCCCTCCCTACTTTTAGGCTATGTCATAGGCTATGCCATTGTCCAGGCCCTGTGTGTCCCCAGGCACTTTCATTTGTTGACTTCTGCAACCGTAAAAGCCTTGGGTTCATGCATGTTAACATCAGAAGCCTTCCCCCTAAGTTTGCTTTATTCAGTGCTTTAACACACTCCGCCAACCCTAATGTCCTAGCTGTGTCTGAATCCTGGCTTAGGAAGGCCACCAAAAATTCTGAAATTTCCTCCCCAATTACATTTTCCGTTAGGACAGAACTGCTAAAGGGGGCAGAATTGCAATCTACTGTAGAGATAGCCTGCAGAGTTCCTTCATACTATTCAGGTCTATGCCCTTAAAGTTCGAGCTTCTACTTTTAAAGATCCATCTCTCCAGAAATAAGTCCCACACTGTTGCCGCTTGTTATAGACCCCCCTCAGCGGTGCCCTGGACACCATATGTGAATTGATTGCCCCCCATCTATTGTCAGAGTTCGTACTGCTTGGTGACCTAAATTGGGATATGCTCTTCAAAAGGGGGGACACTCTAGACCCAAACTGTTACATACCTATATCCATCCTGCCCTGCCTTTCTAAAGTCTTCCAAAGCCAAGTGAACAAAATGTAGAATCCCACCGTCCCTTCTCCGCTATGCAATCTTGTTTCCAAGCTGGTCACGGGTGCACCTCAGCCACGCTCATGGTCCTAAACGATATAATAACCGCCATCGATAAAAGACAGTACTGTGCAGCTGTCTTCATCGACCTAGCCAAGGCTTTCAACTCTGTCAGTCACCGTATTCTTATCGGCAGACACAACAGCCTTGTTTTCTCTAATGACTGCCTCGCCTGGTTCACTAACTACTTCTCAGAGTTCAGTGTGTCAAATCGGAGGGCCTGTTGTCCAGACCTCTGGCAGTCTCTATGTGGGTGCCACAGGGTTCAATTCTCAGGCCGACTCTTTTCTCTGTTTATATCAATGATGTATGCTCTCGTTGGCTGGTCCTCACTACATATTCGTCACCAAACCCACTGGCTCCAGGTCCTCTATAAGTCTTTGCTAGGTAAAGCTCCCCCTTATCTCAGCTCACTGGTCACCATAGCAACACCCACCCATACCACGAGCTCCAGCAGGTATATTTTACTGGTCATCCCCAAAGCCAAATCCTAATTTGGCCGCCTTTCCTTCCAGTTCTCTGCTGCCAATGACTGGAACGAATTGCAAAAATCACTGAAGTTGGTGACTTATATCTCCCTCACTAACTTTAGGCATCAGCTGTCAGAGCAGCTTACCGATCGCTGCAACTGTACACAGCCCATCTGTAAATAGCCCATCCAACCAACTACCTACCTACCTCATCCCCATATTTGTTTGAGTTTTTCTGCTCTTTTGCACACCAGTATTTCTACTTGCACATCCTCATCTGCACATAAATCACTCCAGTGTAAATTGTTAAATTGTAATTACTTTTGACCTTACGATTGACCTATTTATTGCCTTACCTCCTTTGCGCACAGTGTATACAGATTTTTCTATTGTGTTATTGACTGTACGTTTGTTTATCCCATGTGTAACTCTGTGTTGTTTTTGTCGCACTGCTCTGCTTTATCTTGGCCAGGTCGCAGTTGTAAACTTGTTCTCAACTGGCCTACCTGGTTAAATAAAGGTGAAATAAATTTTAAGAAATTGTAGTGTGAAGATCTCAATTCACTGGAACTAAGGGGCCTAGCCTGAACTATGGAAAAAAATCCCCAGACCATTATTCCTCCTCCACCAAACCTTACAGTTGGCACTATGCATTGGGGCAGGTAGCGTTCTCCTGGCATTCACCAAACCCAGATTTGTCTGTCTGAGATTGCCAGATGGTGAAAGATGATTCATCAATCCAGAGAACGCGTTTCTACTGCTCCAGAGTCCAATGGCGGCGAGTTTTACACCACTCCAGCCGACGCTTGGCATTACGCATAGTGATCGTAGGCTTGTGTGCGGCTGCCCGGCCATGGAAACCCATTTCATGAAGCATTGTTGCTCCTATACGTTTCGACTTCAAAATAACAGCAATTACAGTAGACCGAGGCAGCTCTAGCAGGGCAGAAATCTGACGAACTGACTTGTTGGAAAGATGGCATCCTATGATGGTGCCACGTTGAAAGTCACTGAGCTCTTCAGTATGGCCATTCTACTGCCATTGTTTGTCTCTGGAGATTGCATGGGTGTGTGCTTTATTTTATACACCTGTCAGAAAAGGGTGTGGTTGAAATAGCTCAATCCACTAATTTGAAGGGATGTCCACATACTTTTGTTTATATGGTGTACATTTTGGAATGTTGCATCGCGTGTCACCAAAACAGAAACGCAACACTTTTGTCAGTCACTCATTGATTATCACCTTGAAATTAATTGTGCGAAAGGGGGGCGATGAGGTTGCACGTCCTGTTAAAACTAACCCAGCTCAAAAACCACACAGAATCTGGTAATAATGGGTACATCACTGGTTAGAGGCCAATTTGTACAAGACAGCTAGCAACATTTAAAATAGTTGCATTTTGATTGAAGGGGGTTGCCAACGCAGTAAGTGTAACGCAACACTTTTTTTTTATCACTTCGATTTCACGCTGAACTCAATAGAACTGGGGGCAAACGTTTAGGGTGTAGTACTGTTTTTTTTTTAAATACTATACTAACATCACCAGACTGAGGTAAAAAATAACTTTTTTAATGTAATTAGTATACTGTCAGTGTCCACACATGGAAAGTAGCATAATATGCATTAGATATGGAAGAATAATTCAATATCTTAATTTTGGATTATAGTAATAGATTATAGTAAATTAAGTTTTAAATGCTCCTAAACACAATTTAACTAGGGGCTTTAGACTGCATCCATGTGCAGCAGGTTGAATGTTTGACGTCCCTACCCAAACTTTGTCGTATGCTAGCTAAGTGAACCGTCTATGACAGTTCAGATTTAAAAATCATTTTTCACAAACTACCTTTTCAAAGTAACATTATAATGTTAATTTTATTACGTGTAGCTTAACTTCTTCCCGTGTGAATTGGTACAGAAGCTTGGTAAACTTTTTTCCTACAGTAGCTTCCCCAACACTGCTATTGCCACTCTAGTTAGCCATTAGCCTATGCATATTATTAATCTCCGTAGAGAAATGTATTAGCTAGCTAGTTTGCCAACTACATAAACAAAAACGTAACTTTACAACTGACACCATTTGCTATCGTTGCTAAGGAACAGCAACCTAAATTCAAATCAAATTGTATTAGTCGCATGCGCTGAATACACCAGGTGTAGACCTTACGATCCCCTAACCAACAATGAAGTTAAAAAATACAGATAAAAGCAACAAGTAACGTAAACTCGTACATCGCCTTGGTCCGTACAATTGCTCTTATTTTAGCTCCCCAAAAACTTAATACTTCCAGATCAACTGTAATGTCAATATCATTGTAAAACACAATTTCTCCCCTTTCCAACAGAATCAATGCAAATAGTCTGGGTAGCCATTTGATTAGATCTTCCGGAGTCTTATGGCTTGGGGGTAGAAGCCGTTTAGAAGCCTCTTGGACGTAGACTTGGTGCTCCGGTACAACTTGCCATGCAGTAGCAGAGAGAACAGTCTATGACTAGGGTGGCTGAAGTCTTGGTGTGCTTGGACCATATTAGTTTGTTGGACACCAAGGAACTTTGAAGCTCTCAACCTGCACCACTGCAGCCCCGTCGATGAGAATGGGGGTGTGTTCGGTCCTCCTTTTCCTGAGGCCCACAATCGTCTCCTTTGTCTTGATCACGCTGAGGGAGAGGTAGTTGCCCTGGCACCACACGACCAGATCTCTTAACGACCTCCCTATAACCTGTCTCATCGTTGTCGGTGATCAGGCCTACTACCACTGTTGTGTCATCGGCAAACTTAATGTTGGAGTCGTGCCTGGCCGTGCAGACATAAGTGAACAGGTAGTACAGGAGGAGACTGAGAATTCACCCAAGGGGCCAGTGTTGAGGATCACCGTGGCGGATGTGTTGTTGCCTACCCTTACCACCTGGGAGTGGCCCGTCAGGAAGTCCAGGATCCAGTTGCAGAGGGAGGTGTTTAGTCCCAGGGTCCTTAGTTTATTGATGAGCTTTGAGGGCACTATGGTGTTGAACGCTGAGCTGTAGTCAATGAATAGCATTCTCACATAGGTGTTCCTTTTGTCCAGGTGAGAAAGGGCAGTGTGGAGTGCAAGAGGTTGCATCATCTGTGGATCTGTTAGTACGCTAATTGGAGTGGGTCTAGGGTTTCTGGGATAATGGTGATGTGAGCCATGACCAGCCTTTCAAAGCACGTCATGTCTATGAGGGTGGTTCGTTCTGCACTTTTAATTAGGACACTGCCACAACTGGAGGTCTGCTGATTGCATTTTTTTTTATTTGCCCTGCACACGAAGAGAACACACAATATTTTAGCCCTTGGCGCAGTCACAGCTCTCAGGCACAAGCACATGGAAACTCACTCAAACACTGTCCCAAGTACTCACAATAGGTACCCTAGTAAGCAAGCTCGGGGAAACTTAACATAAATCTTTATATTGCCCACATTAATACAAAAATGGTTGTATACCAGCACCTTGTGTGTAACATTACCAGTTTTATATTGAACAATTGCAGAGCCAAGGACAACATACCTTGCTGGCCAAAGGTCAGGCAAAAAGAGAACAATAAGGGGGTACGGAAATACAGAACCTGCGATGGACCAAACCAAAATAAACTTTTACAATCACATGTACAATATGAAAAAGTGTCTGTACACCAAAAAAATAACATTAGCTATGCAGCTGTAATTAAATTTAAATAACACTGCATTATTATCAAATTATTAACATCCTCTGTTGACCTGGCCTATTTGAATTGGTCCTTGTGTGCAACTTGGTGCATAATCTAGGGGAACAACATCACACTGCTACATCTACAGACGTGAGTGCTACAGGTCAGTAGTCATTTAGGCAGGTTACCTTAGTGTTCTTGGACATAGGCACTACGGTGGTCTGCTTGAAACATGTTGGTATGACAAACTCTGACAGGGAGTTTGAAAATGTCAGTGAAGACACCTGCCAGTTGGTCAGCGTATGCTCACAGTACACGTCCTGGTAATCCGTCTGGCCCCGCGGCTTTAGTGAATGTTGACCTGTTACTCACATTAGCTGCGGACAGCGTGATCAGTCTTTCGGAACAGCTAGTGCTCTCATGCATGATTGTGTTATTTGCCTCGAAGCGAGCATAGAAGTAGTTTAGCTCATCTGGTAGGCTTGTTGTCACTGGGCAGCTCTCAGCTATGCTTCCCTTTGTGGTCTAATGGTTTGCAAGCCCTGCCACAGCCGATGAGCGTCAGAGCCGGTGTAGTACCATCTTGTTAACCGTTAGCCAATTTTGAACTAGCTACCACGGTAGCTTACATGTCCATTTTGACATCACTGGACTAGATATCAATTTATTTGTAGTTGTCGTAAGCTAGCAGAATGCTTTTTACCTGCTACACAGTTGTCAATCGTGCAATTATGACCCAAATGCAAACACGTGTAGAAAACACTTCTGGTTTCTGCCTTCAAAATAAAAATCGCCTATACACCATGAACTCCAAAGCCTAAAAATAAACAGAAAATGCTTAATGCATGCTTTAGAACTTGGTCCATGAACTGATGAGTCAAAGTTATCAGTCATGTCACTAAAAACAAAAACAAGTCAGTTATTTTGCTCCT
Source organism: Oncorhynchus kisutch (assembly GCF_002021735.2). Lineage (NCBI taxonomy): Eukaryota > Metazoa > Chordata > Actinopteri > Salmoniformes > Salmonidae > Oncorhynchus > Oncorhynchus kisutch. The sequence continues at coordinate 945,820 of NC_034203.2, read as the reverse complement.
TTATTCATACAATCCCATTATTGCAGGTACAGTTAAATAATAAAAAGCTATTTTAGAGTAAAAGGAAATAAATTGGTACAGGTGGCTAACATCCTACTATATCTGAACTGTGGAAAAATGCACGCGTTCTCTACCACATTGATGGATAAATTATTTCTTTTAATTGAGAAATCAAGATACCATAAGTATGCCTGTGAAGGGGGTAGCAATGGAAGGCAACTAGGTCGCACCACAACCTTCCAGCAGCCTATAAAGAGGCATTAAAAGCAGGAGGAATTGGGCATCTTGAAATGGAGTAACATGCGTCGAGTTATATAGCCACGTGAAGAGGGAATGGGGAAAAATGGGAGTCCACAGTCTTGGGACAGTGCAGTCTTGAATCTGGGGAGGTATTTCAATTTTCTATACACCATGAGAATTTTTGTCGATCTTCTTTTTCAAATGGTCTTTGTAAGCCAAGATGTCCCGGTTCCATTTGGTGATGGTTTGCTTTTCGCACACCCAGATCTCCTGGGCCACCTATGGAAAACAAAGGAGAAAGGGGGTTAAATAGGGACACAAAAACAGGACAAGCACATACAAGTGCATTAATCCCAGTTGTTCCAACAAATAATTCCAATAAGTAAACTAGAGCCATTTCTGATAAGCTCATTAAAAATGTTGACTCCGCTGCTGTATACTAGTGGAGTTTAACGGCTCAGCACCGGTGTGCTATTGGCATGGTCGAGTATGTTCAGACACTGTGGCCCACAAATGCATTGCCCTCATTAGGGTTGGAGTACATTTCTGTTCATTTTAAAGCAACCGTTTCAATCCAATCTGTTTCCAATTGTGCGATCCTCACCTGTTGGATGAGCCGGAAGTCATGGCTAACCAGCATCATGCCGCCCTCGTACTCGTTGATGGCGTCAGCCAGGGCATCGATGGTCTCGATATCTAAGTGATTGGTGGGCTCGTCCAAGAAGAGCATGTGGGCGTTCTGCCCGGCCAGCCAGGCAAAGCACACCCGGCACTTCTGCCCGTCGGACAAGTTTCTAATGGGGTTCACCTGAAGGAAAAAAATAAGAAATGTCACCAATGTCAGAAGACCGTTCCCCCAATTCATATATAGGGGTTTAATTCAATTACAGACTTGGGTTGAATTACAATTGACTACAACCCGGCCTGGGCTCAAATAGTTATTTTCCTGTCCTCGGAGCTTTCACGATACAAATGGAACAGTCCCAAAAGTACAAACCCCACTCCCCTGGCACAACAGACAGGCTCAAACATTAAAATGACTTTAAAGCAAAACTAAATGTTATCTGAAGGCAGGTCTGCAAATGGGAGAACAATATTTGAGGATCACAATTGGTCACTAATGATCAAACTGACCTGCTGTTTGCCTGTCAGCCCATAGCGGCCAATGATCTTCCTCATCTCCTCCCTCTCCTTGATCTCTGGGTAACACTTCATCATGTAATCCAGGGGGGAGAGGTCAAGTTCCAGCTGCTCTGTTAGATGCTGGAGAAAATAGAGTAGGTTCAGCCATGTGAATCATGGAGATTTGTAAAAATCAAACTTAACTTCAATCAAGTCAAATAAAAAAAGTAATCCACTTCACAACCACGGACAATCAGTTGATGGAACCACAGATTCACAGACTACTCCAATTTTGGAATTGTAGGAGCATACGCACTTAAATGATCTAAGACAGTTTAGTATACCAGTGTGCTTTAATGGTATGGTACCTGGTGATATCTGCCAATCTTGACGTGGGAGTTCTTGCGGATCATACCATCAGTGGGGAGGAGCTGAGGACAAAGACAATGAGGAGACATTGGTAGGAATGGAGAGATGGCAGTTGTGGGATATCTGTTCAAAGGAATGCACAGGCAACTGAACAGGAAATAAAAACAACCGTTTACATTTTGTTTCTACTTTTTGACCATTCTCACATAGTGAAAATTAAAACTATAAACTATTTATGGTAACGTGTCATGGTATGGCTGAATAACAGGAGAACAATTCAAGTCTGCTAAATGGCCGTAACAATGTCAAGACTAACCTCTCCCATGAGGAGTTTAAGCAGGGTGGACTTCCCGGCCCCGTTAGGCCCCACAAGGGCCACTCGGGTGTCGAGGTCGATACCGAACTCAAGGTTCTTGTATATATGGGGCTGAATGAAACAAGGGAAAACACAAGACAACAATATTGAGAAAAACATGATACAATATAGTTTGGAGCTGGAATCTCTTTAGGTCTTTCGTTTTAGGAACAGTTACAAAAAACAAGTTGAGCAAAACATTCGTTAGGCAGAAGTGAGGTTGGACAAACATGTACCTGGTCATCAGAGTACTTGAAGCTGACATTTTGGACCATGATGACAGGAGGGGGAATCTTCCCACAGGGAGGAAAACAAAATGACAGGGTCTAAAAAAGAAGAATGAGTTAAGAGTTTAGGATGGTTTGCATGTGTTATTCTTTGATTCCTGCCTTGTGACACCCTGAAGGAAGCTATGGAATTATGGATTCTCTTTTGCAATTTACTATTATCCCGGAACTAACAAAACCTGTGGCGTCTGCTCTACACTCCTTGGCATGCTGCTTAGATCAGAAAAACTTGTCGGGCTATTTTGTGTCACCGTGCGCCTTCACGGTGAACACTGCCTGGCAGGGGCACTATAATTTGGCCTTTTGTTTACATCATACCACAGTAGCAATAAGAGTACATCCAAACTCTGGTCAGCTGCCTGCATTAATACCCACTATAACTAAGGTCCATAGATTTTCCTGATCATGTGACTTGCCTGTCCAGGAAAAACTCTGGGCTGTAGCCAAAACGACAAACTTGTTATTCCAAAAAGAGCACCTGTTCCTACCCTATACGGGAAGCACCATCAGCCCTGTCAAAGTCACTAAACAGACTTACTTGGTCATTCTTAACACTCTCAGTCAGGCCCGAGGCCACCATCTTCTGTAGAGTCTTCTCTTTACTCTGGGCTTGGCGAGCCAGCTTGGCTGAGCCGTGCCCAAACCGGGCTATGTAGTTCTGGTGGGGTAGTAAGGAGAGAGAAGGGTTTTACAAAACTACTAATGTTTGGTGAAGCAGTTTACTCCCATCGGCCACAAGCTAGGTGGTTCCAAAATAACCCATCACTCACATACTACTTGTGTACGTGAAAGTGTCCCAAGAGAAAGGGGAGTTTACCTTCATGTGTTTGATCTGGTCCTGCTCCCAATTGAACCGCTTCATCTGGTTCTCTTCCAACTCCTCCCTGGTCTTAATGTACTGGTCGTAGTTACCCTTTGAGGAAGTAAACAAACACTTGTTTATAGAGGATTGTGTACCATTTAACAAGAAAAAAAGGGATGTACCCCCACATCTTTCATTTACTTTGTTTTTACGACTTGAATATAGTACGTTTTTAAATCATAGTAACTCACCAAGGCAAAATACACTATAATGTGTAAATGCAGAGTTCAACACACATTCTGACAGATGGAATTTCATGACATCTAGCCAAATTTCCATGACCGCCAATTGGTGGTGTCTATGCACGTATAAAAAAAGCGTAATGTGGTATCGTCGCTGGTAGGCTGCTGATGCCATGTACCACCTCTTGTCATTGTGTAAGGTGGAGCAGCAGTACATAAAAATAAGTGTACAAGACCTGTCTGACTTGCGCCTGTGAGTGGACTGATCGATTGTGGAGAATGTGGAGATGGCACAGCCCATCAGTCCAAGACCTGTGCTATTGAATAATTGTATATGGTGCAACAAATAGAAAATATTTTAGAACAAAAAGGCGCTTTCTCCCGCGTTAGATATTGGGCGCGGTCCTGAAACGCATCAGTGCGCCGTTGAATTGGCACCTTTCCCTAGACCATGTTCCCATGTGCGTAATAGCAAAGGTAACCACCATATTAGTTTGTCACAAATCTGTTTTTAATCTTTGCCACACCTTAAGAGGCTGTACATTTTGTTAGACCAGCCTCTCGGGTATTATTTATTTAGTGTTGTTTACACTGTCCCAAATTGTCTGGGAAATTATATAATATTAATCCAGTTTTTCCTTGATCTCATTATCATGATAATAAGTAATGTCATTATCATTAGTAGGCTTAGTATTGCAGCCTTGTATAACCACCACCGAGCTGTAGGCCAAAGAGCGCATCCTGTTTAGTCTAAAACACCATAACTTACTTAGGCTTATTTTTCAAAACTTATATAAGCTACTGTATCAATAAATTATTTATTTTTTCATGTCACACAGCATAAACGAGTCATTCATGATTTGAAATGCAATCAAGCATTTAATTTAAAAAATAAAGCAACCATTGAATAATTAGCTTAAAATAATAGGCGTAAACCGTTCCATTTTGGAAATTGAATTCACAAATTAATGCGACTTTAGTATTTACTGTAATAAGGGCTCAACAAAAAAAGACCGATATAATCTCTATATTTTTATTTGGGGGGAATTTATTAGTATTTTCTTGTCTGAGGTAGAGGACCTCATAAGCTGTAGACCACACCATCTACCAAGACCGTTCTCATTTCTATTTTTCATCAAGGGTCTCTGTACTTCGCTCCGTTCAGCTTTCCCCTCGATCCTGACTCGTCTCCCAGTGCCCACCGATGAAAAACATCCCCACAGCACGATGCTGCTGCCACCACGCGTCACCATAGGGATGGTGCCAGGTTTCCTCCAGACGTGACCCTTGGCATTCAGGCCAAAGAGTTCAATCTTGGTTTCATCAGATCAGAGAATATTGTTTCTCATGGTCCGAGTCCTTTAGGTGCCTTTCGGCGAACTCCAAGCAGCCTGTCATGTGCCACTTTACCATAAAGGCCTGATCGGAGGAGTGCTGCAGAGATGGGTGAACCTTTGAGCTCTGTCAGTGACCATCGGGTTCTTGGTCACCTCCCGACCAAGACCCTTCTCCCCCAACTGCTCAGTTTGGCTGGGCGGCCAGCTGCAGACATTTTTTGGTAGCCTTCCCCAGATCTGTGCCTCGGCACAATCCTGTCTTGGAGCTCTACTGACCATTTCTTCGACCCCATGGCTTGGTTTTTGCGCTGACATGCACGGTCAACTGTGGGACCTTATATAGACAGGTGTGTGCCTGGACCCAAACCATGTCCAATCAATTGAATTTACCACAGGTGGACTCCAATCAAGTTGTAGAACCATCTCAAGGATGATCAATGGAAACAGGACACACCTGAGCTCAATTTCGAGTCTCACAGCAAAGGGTTTGAATACAAATGTAAATACATTTTTTTTCCTCTTGCAAAAATGTCTAAAAACCTGATTTGCTTTGTCATTATGGGGTGCTGTGTGTAGATTGATAAGGGGAAAATATTGATTCAATTTTAGAATAAGTCTAACGTAACAAAATGTGGAAAATGTCAAGGGGGCTGAATACTCTCCGAATGCACTGTAAATAACATTCACTCCCCAATAGCTAAACAGTTACCTATAGGGTACAAGATATGTTTTGAATTGCCAACCTAGTTAGTCGTATATCATATTTCATAGGCTAGGCCTACCTGATGCTGCAATGTCCGACTGTTTCTCTCCTTGAGCAACGGCCCACTTGTCTCGCACACATGTAGGTGATGCACACAAACGTGTCATTCCGATCCTGGCAGACGTTGCTTTAAATTTTATTGATATAATATTAACTGCCTGAATAAATTACACCAACAGAAATTAATGTTCATGACTTTTCAAAATTCTCATTTTCTAAAACTTACCAAGGCCTGGAAAACATTTGAAAAATTATGACTTTTCCAGTATTTTCACCACCGGACAAACCCTGTAAATGGTGGAAGTCTGAGCTTTAACTGGGTCCATTTGGGTAAGTAAGTTTAGTGAACTAGTGTTTATTTATCAACTGAGGACAGGAAATGCAACTGCTCAGACCTGGAGAATTATTGTAAACCAGACAAACAGCTTGTTGGTCCATGGTGACTTATGACAGAGTGCAGTTGCTCTTACCGTGTAGTATTTCAGCTTGCGCTCGTGCAAGTGCATGATGTTGGTGCACACGCCGTTGAGGAAATCTTGCGAATGGGAGATCAGGACCAGAATACGTTTGAATCTGTAGAATAGGAGTATGGCTGAAACTTCAGACACTTCTAAATAGCAACAATGACAATTCTTGAGTTACACAACCAATAGGCATTATCCTACAATGTCAGGGACCAAAGTCAAAAGGTAACTGCCAAAGTAATGGAAACACTTGAATAAATGAGGGATACAAAGAATATTGAAAGCAGGTGCGGTTCCGGAGCTAGCTAAGCAATTAACATCCCATCATGATTAGGGTCATCTATTAAAATGCTGGGCATGCCATTACTTTGGTTACCACGGCTATGCCTTGCCTGGCTACCCAAATGCCTTGCTCCGGACATGAGTTTCTCCGCAATGAGTCAGGATTCGATTACCTCCCCAATGATTAATAGAACGCAAACATTCTTAACTATTCTGAGTACAGCTGCATTTAGAAAATGTGTCATTGGCTGTGATACTGATTGGTTAGAGATAAGCCAATCGCTGATTGTACAAGACCCCTCCTTTTGACATCACCACAAACGATGGCAGTCTCCGACTGAAACATGTAGTGAATACAGAGCAGCGGAGGAATTCAGTTTGAGTCCCCAGGCAAGGCTATGACCCCACCCACAGGGCACGAGTGGTCACTGAATGGTTTGATGAGCATGAAAACCATATGCCACCTCAGTCACCAGAGCTCAAGCCAATTAAACACCCATGGGAGATTCTGGAACAGCACCCGAGATAGCATTTTCCACCACCACCATCAAGAAAACACCAAATTATGGAATTTCTGGCAGAAGAATCCATCCAATAGAGTTCCAGACTTTATGGCTTGTGGTGGCCCAATGCCCTATTAAGACACAATGTCATTGTTTCCTTTATTTCGGCAGTTACCTGTATATAGCTAGTTAGCACATAACTAAACTCCATGAGCAATGTCTAAAACAAATCTGTTATCTTGGAACTAACAAACCCTGTGGCATCAGCTCTACACTCTTTTTGGAATGCTGCTTAGATCAGATAAACGCTTCGGTCTAGTTTTTGTCAACGCGCCCCCGCACGGAGAACAAACTGCCTGGCAGGGGCACTATAATTCGGCCTTTTGTTTACATCATGTCACAGCAGCAATAACAGCATGCAATAGCAGCTTAAAGTGAGTAGATCATGTAAATGTTCCATGATTTTCCAGTTTACCTCTGGAGTTGCCACTTAAATGTCAGAAGAACCCAGCCTTCAATCTAAGGTGGCTTTTCACATTAAAAGTAATGATACAGGCACAATTGTTTCTAGAAAAGTCGTGTCCTACGTCTCACACGTCTAAATGGCCTTACTGGCTAAGCTCTTCCTCCAGCCACACACAGGCATCCAGGTCCAAGTGGTTGGTGGGCTCATCCAGCAGCAACATGAACGGCTTCAAGAACAGGGCCCTTGGAGACAAGGAACGCACAAAAGCAGGTTAGTAGGTCTTCAAAACAACAGTGCTAAAATAGGCGTATTCACACCCTCACCAAAAAAAACAGGGCATTTGTGAATGAAAAACACAATTTACAGGTAGGTCTTATTGGAGGTTGTGAATTAGATGTTTTAAATCTAAAACCTCTTAAATAGTTATGACTAAAGGCATTTGGGCAAAGTGAAACTCAAGAGTGAACAGAACGGCAGGGATCAGATAAACGCGGCGGACAATTTGTCTCACTGCTGCACTGAGAACATACTGCTTGTTGGCGGCGTCATCATTCGGCCTGTCATTACATCACTTCCAAACAGTTCTGAGCCAAACACCTGTGCATCATTAGAATATAGTTGGTGTCCATATTTTGTTAGGATTCGACCAGTCAAGTTAGGACAGTCAAAGATAGTGGGAAAGAAAAATGTTTTTGTGGTTTGATGTTATTTGCCCACTTGTGTCATTTAGCCAATTCTAAACAGAACCCTCACAGTCCCCATCGCTCTTCATGTAGATTGACAGTTTTCTGGACAGGTGTAGACAGTTGAAGCGAGGCTTGAGAGTGTCTCGGAAAAAGACTGCACTCAAGGCCTGTATTCATATAGTGTCTCACAGTAGCAGTGTTGATCTAGGATCAGTTTAGCTTTTTACATTACAATGAATGAACAGGGGCTTGGGGCGGATCTGGGACCATATTCTCAGAGTAGTGGTGCATATCTAGGATCAGTTTCCACCTGTCCATTATGATCCAAAAGTTAACTGATGCTAGATCAGCACGCCTACACTTGGAACCTTTATGAACAAGGGCCCAGATCCCAAATATGCACTGAGACACTTTAATAGTAAAGGTTTGTCTTTGGATTTTAAAGGGTGGGTTTGTACCTGGCCAGAGCAACGCGCATCCTCCAGCCTCCGCTGAAGTCCTTAAGCTTCTTCTGCTGCATGGAGGCGGTAAAGCCCAGGCCGTGGAGGATCTGGGAGGCCCGCACCTCAGCCTTATCTGCGTCCAGCTCCTCCAGGCGCTCATAAAGCTCCATCAGCTTCTCACACTCGGCTTTAGGGGGGAGAGAAACAGAGAGATGAGCGTTTGGGTGGAGGACAATGGAAAATAGGGAGACGAGCAGGAGAAGATAACAGTCGGGGTGGGTGGAGAGAAACTTCTACTCTACGGTGTTTATTTTAACTGGTTGGAGCAAAATGGAATCACGGTTATTATCCCACCAATTAAGCCTTTGTGCCCTTGTCCCGATGCTACATCATGAAGGGAACACATTATGCAGGACTATTCGGGACATGGGAGGTAGTGTACCACGCCTAGGAAGGGAAGCTGCCACAGTGAGCACAGTTCCCATGGTAACATGGTAATTCACAGTACTACAACCAAACCACCATTATAAAGCAACTCACAGTCCTCTGATGCCAGGCGCTCTGCCTCCTTCTCCAGATGGATCCTTTCCGCGTCCACCTCCATGACACACTGCAGGGCAGTCTTCTCACTGGGAGACATCTCACGGGTCAGGTGGTAGATATCAATGTGCTCTGGGATAGGTACCTCACGGTGGCCAATGGCTGCCAGCAACATGGATTTACCTGGAAAGAGAAAGATTTGTAAGTGTGTCCTTTAAGTGTCCCCGTAGAGCTCAAATGTGTATTTGTAAATAAGGTGGGGATACTTCAAATAAACTTCTACACAGAAGATAAAGGGTCTACGGCTGCTGTTCAGTTATAAATGTCATAAGGGGCCAATACATATACACAAAAAGTAACCCTACCCCAGCTAGAGGTTGCTCCTTGGAAAACTAGGGCATATTATGTCCTGAGGAGATAAAGGCTGAGTTGGCTGAAAGACGTCCCGCGTGGACAGGTGTGACTAACACCGAAAATGACCAAACGAGGTGTCCCAAAGGCACCGTTCATTAGAGCACACCATTAAAAAAAATTCCGATGAAAAGGGTCTTAACGGATAAATTCTTACCCAAAACACATTCAAAGCACTTACTTTCGCTTTGTGCCCACTGAACATACCCCATGTGATGTAACCACTTACCAGTGCCGTTGAGGCCAATGAGGCCATAGCGGCGGCCCGAGTTGAGCTCCAAGCTGGTGTCCTGCAGCAGCTCCTGCCCATGGAAGGTGAGCGACATGCTGGTGACGTGCACATCTGTGCTGTTGGGGTGCGAAGCCAGCACGCCAGTCACCGCCCGCGCCTCAGTCTTCTTCAGCTCAAACTCATCCATCTCCTTGGTCAGGCTTTCCACACCTGTAACTCAGTGACATGGAGGGCCATTTAGTAAGTAATTTCTCCAAATGAAGTGTTACCCATCTCTACTTACATTAATCTGAAGAAACAGCCTATCCATTCAACATGAGAGAACCACCTGGAATACAAATACATTTCTGAAACCTGAACTAGCAGTGAAGAGGATTTAAACTTAAGCCCTTCTTTAGTTGCTCTATGATTATCAACCATTACCGTTGCTTATGGCTCCATTCTCCTGGCCTTCCTCTGGTTTCTCTCCCTCTCCATCCTCAGTTTTTTTTGTCTTCTGGCGGGATTTGGCGGCTTCCTTCTTCTTCTGCGCCTTCTTCTTGGCCAGGTCTGAAGGCATGGCTGCTGCTGACCTCAACAAAATTAAACTTGAAGACAGAGAGCTGGGGGTCAAAGCAGGGAAAACTGGTTCAGTAAGTAACATTGTATTGCCTGCATCTGGATTATCAGGAGTAGCTAATATGGTAAGCAGTCATCAAGTGAATCAAAATGCTGGTGCCATTTCATTTAGTTTGATACACCTCATTACCACTACCAAGACAAATGGAAGTAATATCAATTTGGTTGGAAAGGGTCACCCGTTTGTTATCCTCATTCATGAAGCATGTTGCTGACCAGCCAAATGACACATTAAAATGTACCTAACCCTCTTAAAGCTCTGCTTGATCTGGCTTTAGTTGAAGTGCTTGCAAGTCCTCCCTTCGTTGTCATTCATATGAATCGCAATCGAAGACGAAACATTAAAAAAATTACTAATCCATCTATGGTTAGACCGAGAATAGATTTTACGCGCAGTTACCTAATCACATTGCGCAACTAGCAAGCGTTAGTTAGGAAGCTAATCATATTGCGCATTGCATTATAAATGCCAGCATCCTTTACCTGGTCAGCTGAGTTAGTCATCTTCCAGCATAACAGTAAGCACTGAGTAACTGGGGTAGCTAGCCAGGTGGCCTAGTATGGCTAATCTCACGTATCGTCCTCCTTTCCTGCCATTTAACTTACCATGGCTGGCTACATGACTATGTTATATTCGCTCAGAACTGTAACGAACGTTCACTAGCTATTGACATTTAATCAGTTTGCCAACTGCAAATTAACGTTAGCTACCTAGCTGTTAAACTGGCACCCTGGGCCACTATTTTAGTGAGTAAAATATTTAGGCCCTACCAGTTAGCAGAAACTGGCTAGCCAAATTACCTCCGAATCTCGAGCTAGTAACTTAGCTAAGCAATTTTATCACAAATCCAGGAAGTCAGTGTGGGCTTTTATGTCTTTCGATCTGTCAGATGCCAATCATCCCACTGGATAGAAATCCCCAAATGATTTTAGAGTCAGACGCCGGTAAGATAGCTGGTGGCTAATGCCGAGAAACTCGTGGTCATCTTTTCATTGCATTGTGTAGTAACTAGAAACTAACGTTAGCTAGGTTACCTGTATGCTAGCTAACGTTTTCAAACAATTCAAAACTAACAACAGATCCTGCCAACAATTTATCCGATACATTTTTACTAAATCCAAAAAGATTTAAACACTATTTGTGACTCTGTTAGATATATACGTTTTAATATCCTGCTGGCGTTTTCTTACCGGTCTTTTTCCTGTTCACCCGCGGCTGCGACGATGTTGGAAACGCACAAGAAAGAATGAGCTCGTGTCGCGTGTCCCAATGCCGGCTCACCAACCAATGAAACGCCGAGTTGTCTTTCAAGACCAACTTTCGCATTTTAATAACGGGCGGGTAAAATAAGAAGGGTTGTGGGAAATGGTGTCTTCTGAACGTTATTATATAAAGACCAGAAATGATTCATTATTGCAACATCATTGATAGAGTGGACCTAATTTTTCACAGACAGTTCATGGTTACCGCTTGGCAGAATTGTCACCTTTTTTTACTGGAACACGTTTTAGGCTACGTAGAACTCAAGTGAAACAAAAATAATGATTATTATTCATTAGGCTTAAAATAAATAATGTTAACTATTGAGCTTATTTACACATCTAAAGACTCAAGCAGGGTTGGGGTCTGTCAATTCCATTTAAATTCAGTCAATTCAGGAAGTAAACTGACAATTACATTTGTTTTCATGTTGAGTAAAATCTCAAATTCAGTTACTATATTGGTTTGGATCAGTTGAAAAATATATATGACAAGATGACAACATTCATTCATAACAACAGCAAATACATATAATCCGTAACCAAATACATCTATCTAGATTTAGAAATTGCAATATGGCTTAACGGTCAAGGGTTAACCCTTGCTTAATAAATCAGACTGTAATACCAGCTTTCTAGGGACACAGT